>NC_090372.1:35158531-35466063 GCF_036365525.1 Heterodontus francisci
GTGTTAATGGCTCTTCACACAAACATACCAAACAGTGTAACAATGATTGGTAAACTAAACAGAGGGTTCTTTATTGAAGAATACAGGATTCCAGGATAGCTCCTAAATACGTGCTACTTGCTGACTAACGCTGCTCCAACTACTGTATCACGTTAACTTGCATCACTTCCTGTGATGATGTATACTAAACTATTTACATATTCAGTAGTATGTTAATCAGTATTAAAGCAATTAAAGCAAATCACAATTATGATTCCATCAATGTGCAGATGGCATGCAACCATGCACAGACCATAATGTTGGTGAATGCCCGCTATCTTGGCAGTAGCCACAGTGTCTTAACCCTGAGGCAGTCCGCTGCTCCTGCTGTCATCGGGCCTCCAAGAAGAACCAGAGGGTGACTGTTCAGAAACAATTGATACCCCCTATACACCCAGCTGATGACTCCCCCTCTGCCACCCAATGACAGCGATTGTATAATAAAAGTCATGGAGTCACTAGGAACATCATGGGGCAGACTATTGGTGTGCTTCTTGAGGGGAGCCTACAATAATCGCTGGAGTGTGTCTCCAAGTTCATGGTGGTCTGCTATGCCTATCGCCATCATGAGAGCACAGCCATTGTCACCAGGCATCTGGAGGCCACCTCAGGAGGAGGATGAAGAGGAAGCAGGGAGGATGCATCCAGGACCCCTTTGCTGTGAACGGGCTGTCCGAGACTCCACTTCCTGTAGGAAAACATCCCTTCACCGTCATGGCTCTACTATTGCCCATCTATCTTACCAGCCACTTGGAACCACAACCACCTGCCCTCCCCCACCGCGCCCCCTCCCAGCATTCCCTTGGCCAAGATCCTGCAATAAAGGCCACCAACAATAACCTCACCAGAACATCTTTATCCAAAAACACACCAACAGAAATGAACTATTCATCCTTGTGCATTCCCTTAGTGCCTTTGCCTGTCCTATTGCTCCTTAGCAGTGCTACCTCAGTGAATGCAGCATGGCTGGTGGAAGGCTGCTGACTTTCACTGGGAGAGACTACAGATGGCCTTGGAGGACACCTTCCAGCAACTCAGAACCTGGAGGGCCTGACCTCAGACTGTGCCACCTTGGCATGGACAACAACAGTCTGGGCTGGCTCACTGAGGTGGCGGCATAGTGGTAATGTCACTGGACTAGTAATCCAGAGCCCAGGTTAATGCTCTGGGGGCATGGGTTTGAATCCCACCACGGCAGATGGTGAAATATTAATTCAATTAATAAAAATCTGGAACTAAAAGCTAGTTTAATGGTAGCCATGATTGTCTATTGTTGTCAAAACCCATCTGGTTCACTAATGTCCATTAGGGAAGGAAATCTGCCATCCTTACCCGGTCTGTCCAACATGTGACTCCAAACTCACAGCAATGTGGTTGAAGCTTAAGTGCCCTCTGAAATGGCCTAGCAAACCACTCAGTTCAAGGGCAATTAGGGATGGGCAATAAATTCTGGCCTAGTCAGCGACGTCCACATCCCACAAATGAATTTGAAAAAAGAGGCGTCAGCAAGGGCACTGGCAGAGTGGATGTGGCAGGAGCATCAATGCTGTCATCCTGAGAGAGGGCAGTAGGTTCATGCGCCATGGAGCCATTTCTACTCCCGTGGTGCCATTCTGGTAATCTGCTGGAACACAGATTGCTGGACTGCCACCAGAGCCTCCATGCTCCTCTGAGCACTGAAATCTGCAACCATGGTGGCAGCAGTCTGAGCCTGCGTGGCAACAAGCATGGATCTCATTACCTCCACCTGAGCTTCCACTGCAGCACTAGGATGTCATCAGGATTCCACCTGTGGTGCAGTGGAAGTTCAGACAGCAGCCAACAGACTCTGCATCATGACTGGGTCTACATGTGCTGTCATGAAGTTGGCCACCACTTCCATGGTGGAAAGGTTGAGTTCCAACCTCCGAGTGATGCCCTCTGCCATGTTGGAGATGGACTCCTCTATGCTCCTTGACAGTGACAAGAAGCTATCTGGTAGGCCTGCCATTGCACCAAGCATCTAGGTATGCATCCTCATCAGCATTCCCCTGTAGGCCACCTCATCAAAGTCCTCAACCGAGTCCCCTATGTTACGACTGAGGTGGGAGGAATGAACTGTCTTTTCTAATTCCACTTCTCCACACGTCACAACATATCTTTTAAAAATGTTTACCCAGTTACCGATGCAGTCAATCATATACTCTACTCTTTATCCCAGAATAAAATATACCAACCAGGTTTCTTTAATAAACAACAAAATTATCAGTTTATTCTCAAACAAGACTTATCCAGTAATGAAGCAAAGCATTAACACACAAATTGAAATATGTAAGTTCCTTTTTTAAATCCCCCCCCCCGCACCCCACCCCCCAACCACACACACACACACACACACACACACGCAGAACAAAATACATAAATTCTCTCTGTAGGGGTATGTTACAAAAGAAAGACAAAAAAGGAACACTTTGGCCCAATATTTGCTAATTCTTGAAGAAAAAAAAGATATGGAAGGAAGTCAGTGTTCGTTTTGGTCTGGCATCCGGGTAACGGAGACGGGTCACTGGGATCTTTTCTCAAGCAGTTCTTTTCAGGCGGTGTTGAGAATTAATCTGGCAGGTTTTTACAGCTTCTCAGGAGAGATGCAACACCAGGGATTTTAGCTGTCCCACACTGGATCTTTGCAGGGTTTCTTCAAAGAGGTAGAGAAAGAGGTGAGATGGTGTTTTTTCCTTGGCAAGTTGATCTCCAACTGTCTTCAAAATAGCTCACACCCCCAAATGAACTGAAAACGATATCCAAACCCCAAACAGAAAGTCAACCTGCTGACCTCCGTAAACCTTGACATGCGGCTTCTCTGAAAACATCTTCCCCAGGTCACCAAGATCTCTGCTGTTTACTGAGCTTAAAGCACATGATTTCCAGCACAGGTTGTTTTCAAACAGCATCTCAGTGTCCTTTCAGTGAACTGTCAAGAACAAAACAAAGTCCAGCATTTACAAAATCTTCAGCCTTTCAATGAATCCATCTCCACAATTTAAATACGAGTCCTCAAAAAAAAACTTCACAAAAAAATAGAAGCACTTTCATAACACCTGTAGCAGAACTTGTCTGTGACCTCGCCTTCCAGGGAGCTGGCACATGTGCTGTCCTTTCCCATGGTCTGGCTGTAGCCCACTGACTCATCACATGTTGATCCTGAATCTACACTAGCCTCTAAAGGTCAATAAGAAGCTTTTTATGTTGTCTGATACAACATAAATGAGATGTGAGGAGTTCAGTTGATTAAAGATCTCAAAACAAGTTTCTTAACAGCTAACAAGTATATACAGTGCAGAGCTATTTGCAGGTCTTGCCTCTTGGTGTTACAGTTACAGAGTGAGACTGGCATGTCGTCACATGACTATGTCCTGGTGCTTGGCTCATTAGCATACTAAGATCTTAAAAGGCCTCACTCTTAAGGCAATCACATAACAGTATCTTACTGGTGGCTGCGAGTGTATTATCAAATAGTGGCACTTCTTCATCAGCGGTGTGCTGTTGCTTTCTCTCTTTCTACTGAGGCTGCTGTGGCTGGGCAGGTGACAGTTCTTGAGTAACTGAAAGCAGAAAATCACAATGGGAGGATTGGGATGAGGGAAGGGCAGTGGAGTGGTAAGCAAAAGGTCCATGCCACACTATCTACATCTTGCTCATCATGCCAGATAGCAGGGCAAGTTTGAAGTGTGAGTTATGTAGGGGCATAAGGTAGTAACATACTGTTATTCTCAATATTCTCGGTAACACCAGATGCAATGGGCTCTGTCGCAGCCAGACCCATCATGTGGAGCACATCTCCTCCGTAGGGCTCAGGGCATGCAGGTATGTATGCCTGCCCCTGCTGCATCTTCTCTGCTCCCTTCTATTTTGTGTCACCTTGTCCAGGAAGAGAGAAGAATGTCAGTGATTGTTTTGCACTGTATTTGGGTGATGCGGCTGTCATGGGTGAATAGCTGGAGGTATGTGGAGGCAGTGAGAAGTTGGTGTGAGGCTGGCATCATTGGAAAGTATGTGAGGGTGAGGTGTAGTTTGTCAATGTTAGGCTTGAGTCCTGAGTGCTAGGGACTGCTGATGAGTGAGTGATGGAGGTTTTGTGTATTGAGCAGCATGAGAGGATGGTGGTGAGGTTGGTTGGAGATATCATTTGAAGATGCATTCACTGGCCTTGACCATTCGTGTGAGGTCATTGAATTTTACCAGCACTGCTGCCAGGTCCTTGGCACCAGACTCTGGTATTGACCTCCCATTCCCTTTGGAGGGTGTTCCTAGATAGCTTGCCCCCACGGGATCAGAGCCTAGCTCCTCCTATCTACTTCCATGACTAAGGCATGCAGCACCCAATCCATGCACTTGGATACTCTCTTTCCTCCCTAGTGCTGAATTTTATTTTTTTTCCAATTGTAGCCAATGGCAGTACTAGCATTCAGCAGCAGCTTCCCTTCTGTCAGTGCAGCACCCCTTTAAGAGGGACAGACTGCCTTTAAGAGCTGGAGATGAGCTGGAGACTAGCTGGAACATGTGCTAGCCTCACATGCTGTTATGCCCCCTGTTGAACATGCAGCCAGCCAGCAGCATGGTCTCACTCGGCTGCATGATGAAATCATTCAAATGAGGAGGCAGCACAAAGTTTGCATCCTGCCTGCTGCAACAGGACTGGGTGCGGGCAGATTGTGAATTGCAACCTCCGTGCCCAAGGGGTGTAGACCCATGTTTAGCCCCAGGTGTGATGTGAAACAGATTGTTGATTTGCTATGACCAGTTTCATTCTACTGGCAAAGATCAACTTTGCCCCCAATACCTCAAACTAGGGCCTTGTTGACCTGTCACCTCTTCAGCCAACAATAATTCTTCAGTTTAAAAAAAGTTCCTTCCTTTTCATTTTTCTCCCCAACATACTTTATGAGGATAGAATACTTCCAATCTGTCAATCATCTCTATTTTTCCCACGTGCCCCAACTTGCAACATTCGATAGTGTTATCAAACCCATCAGTCCAAGGTCAATGACGAGCCTGTTCAATGTCAAACAAACTCGGCCTACCTTGCTCTTGACATTGAGATACAAGTTGCCAGGAGAACAAGGTCATCTGCAGAAGGAGGAGTGGAACTGCCTGTCCATTGATGCCAGGAGAGAACTGCTGGCTACAACTCTCCTTTCCACAGATAACATTCCCCTTGATAAGGCGCTAATACTGAGTTCATTTTCTTCCTTTAAGAAAAGAAATGCAGCAAATGTTATGCTATTATTGCTGACAGTAAGCAGCAGAATTACAATTTCCATTACTATCAAACAGTACAGCTTTAATTAAAAGAAAGTCTCCCACAGAATTCTGCAGCTTACGTAGTTTTTCTTTTGCACTGAATTATTAAAGCACTATAATGTAAAAGTAGGGCTTTATTAGCAATGGAGTTATGGAGGTCTATAATCAGCTATCCCTAGCCAGTAATCATTGTTGATTGACTTGACTGCTGCATAAATATGAAAGGGGCACAGTATATCAAGTTTAAATATCATAAGTAGGCCTATTCATTTATAGGAATTTTAATGGGTTCATGAATTCAAGGGTTCTTTACAATTGCAGTAACTGAAGTCCAAGAGCTAAACTCTCATCATTGCATCTCAGTAGTTTGTTGCAATCAGCATTATGCATGGGTTTCCTCCGGGTGCTCCAGTTTCCTCCCACAAGCCAAAGACTTGCGGGTTGATAGGTAAATTGGCCATAGTAAAAAAAATTGCCCCTAGTGTAAGTAGGTGGTAGGAGAATTGAGGGAAGGTGGGGATGTGAGAGGGAAAATGGGATTAATGTAGGATTAGTATAAACGGGTGGTTGATGGTCAGCGCGGACTCGGTGGGCCGAAGGGCCTGTTTCGGTGCTGTATCTCTCTATGACTGTATGGCTTGGGCGTATTTTCATCGATGATTATCACTTCCGAGGAGAAAGCTCATGGTTGCTGTATTTTGCTTGCAGATATAGCCCTGCTCCTTCACAGCATTCCCCAGCTGATCTGAACTTGCACTACGTATTTTCTTCCTTTATTAATTGATCTGAATTGCATTGTGAATTTTTCAAAAATGAAGGGAGAGATTAGGAGAATTTACTTTCATTATTTAGAGGGATTGTTAGGCCATGATCGGTGAGAAATTGGACTTGTGGCTAAAAGTTGAGGGAAGCGCTTGTGGGCGGCACAGTGGCGCAGTGGTTAGCACCGCAGCCTCACAGCTCCAGCGACCTGGGTTCAATTCTGGGTACTGCCTGTGTGGAGTTTGCAAGTTCTCCCTGTGTCTGCGTGGGTTTCCTCCGTGTGCTCTGGTTTCCTCCCACAGCCAAAAGACTTGCAGGTTGATAGGTAAATTGGCCATTATAAATTGCCACTAGTATAGGTAGGTGGTAGGGAAATATAGGGACAGGGGGGATGTGGTAGGAATATGGAATTAGTGTAGGATTAGTATAAATGGGTGGTTGATGGTCGGCACAGACTCGGTGGGCCGAAGGGCCTGTTTCAGTGCTGTATCTCTAAACTAAACTAAATGCACTGGTTGGTGCCGAAGGGAGACCTGTGCCAAATTTAGTCACTGGTCCCCATCTCCATAGCTATGGTTGGCAATCGGGCAACGGGAAGCAGCTAGCAGGTTCCGCTAGCAGCAATCTGAGCTGTTCTACATTCAAGACACAGGTGAAACAAGGATGTACTTCTCTTCAATGTCCGGAGCTGAAATTGTGGTGAAAGCAGAATCCATCATAGCTTTTAAAAAGGAACTGGATAAATAATTTAAAAATAAAAATTCCAACGAGTATGGAGCAGGGGAATGGCACTCAATGAGTTACTGTTTTGAACAGTACGCCTGGGCACGATGGGCTAAATGGCCTCCCCTGTGCTTTAAAATGCAATAGTTATAACATTCCTTTGTACGAATTCATTAGCTTTTATGAAGGTCTCATTTTCCCCCACATTTTCTTTGCTGACCACTGTTCATCATAGGACAATATATTGTGCATCTATGAGCAATGGCACTCCTGTAATACCTCCATCAGATCTGTACCTCATGTATGAGCTGGGCATTCAGTAGATTATTCCATCATGTGATCGGTCGGTCACAGCCAAATTGGATCATGCCCTAACCCAAAGTCCATGCATGTGATTGTAAGGGGAGCTGCAACTGATGTTGAAGAATTCAGCTCAATGTGGTTCACAGATATAGTGGGACAAGGGGGAGAGGGGTGGGGTGGATATTGTTCAAATTTCAAAAGCCAAGAGTCTATATTTTGTTAAATTGACTCTCACCATAGAATTGGGAGAATTCCCTCTGTGTGTAATGAAATTGCAAATCTGTAGGTGATTTGGTTTTTGTTACACCCAGCACACACAAAGATGCTCGCCTAATATCTGTCAGCTAATCATCTGTCCAACATGGAATCAAACTAATAAACATCCTCATACCATTGCACTAAATACTATTTGTATTGTTTGATGCTGCAAATTTCTTATTCCTCCGAGGAAATGGGGTGACACTGAGAAAATTAGAAGCCAAGCAATTCACCTGAAACGACCCAGACTCCAAATGGGTGCAATTCAGGAATTTGAGTCAAAAGATTAGGAGCAAATGGTTTCTCACCTCCCCCAAAGTCAGCCTAGATGCACTGAACTAGATTCTAATCTTCAAGACCAAAGCCTGAAAAATGATTCAATTTACTGAAGAAAGCCTGACTGTGCGTTATTGCGTCTTATTAAGGAATATAGAGAGGCAGTACATTAACTTGCTATCAGCACAAGCCTACAAGCCTCGGTTCACTAATGCACTGTCAAATTAACACAGGTGATGAATGCAGAGAATGATGCTGTTTTCCTTGCCTCTACAACAATACTATGACTTCACAGGTCCACTTCCCCCAATGCAAGCTATGCTACAATATGATGCACACGCTTATTACAGAGCCCTGTGGAAATTTATATGGTCAGCCCAAAGCCTACTGCACCTGTCACAACCAAAGACACGAATCAAAGGCCAGGGCTCAGGGAGGATAAAAAAAAAGCAAGCATGGCAACTGTTGTTGCTTAACCAGTTTAAAAAAGATCACAGGCGCTGTGTTCAGTTACGTGTACGTTAATAAGCACATGCATTCCAATAGTCTTTGTGGCTGCAATAGTTTTACTGCGTAGCTGAAATATGGATGTCATTATTACCTTGACATGAGACTTTCATCACTCCACTGATGTGCTTCATTGCCAACCCGAAGCCCATTTCTGAAACAGTGCAATGCTGTCATGAAGCTAAATTGCTCTGCTTCATTCTTTTTTCAATTGCACTGCTATAATGATCTTAAGTATAACATCTCCCCACCCCACCCCCACAACCCCCCCTCCCACCCACCCAAACTTTCATGACTGAAATATTAAGTGGTCCTGTTTATTGCAAACCCCAAGAGTGACCAGTTTTAATTCACTCAGTAGTTCACTTCGGGCCTGTTATTAGCTTAGGTTTATGGAGCATTTGTCCAACAGTGCCACTTAAAAGTGCCCAGTCTGCATGTCGCTGTTCAAAAGAAAGATCAGATCCATTAAAGTAAGTGCAACAAGGTTTTTAATTACCAAGATCACCTTCCAAAGATTGGGCAGTCTACCAGCGGTTCATGAAATATTGTTCAACTGAATGATTTATAGAGCTTCATGCAAATAAAAAAGCTATGAGCTTGCCTTTCAATAAGGAAAAGAGATTGTAATCATTCACAAGCATAGGTTCAACATTGCTGCCTCTTATCCTTGAGGGAAGGAAGCAAAGGAATGCTAAGGGTTGATGGTATTACTACTACAACAATAACTTGTATTTGCATATTAGCTTTAACGTAGGAAAGTGTCCCAAGGTGCTTCACAGGAGCATTAACGAACAAAACTGGACACTGAGCCATGTCAGGAGATATTCGGACAGATGACAAAGGCTTAGTCAAAGAAGTAGGTTTTCAGGAATGTCCTAAAAGAGGAAAGCATGGTACAGAGGCAGAGAGGTTTAGGGAGGGAACTCCAGAGTTTAGGGCCAAGCCAACTGAAGATGCAGCCACCAATGGTGGAGCGATTAAAATTGCGAATGCTGAAGAGGCCAGAAATAGATGAGCGCAGATAGTTCACAGGGTTGTGGGGCTGGAGGAGGTTACAGAAATAGGGAGGGCTGAGGCCATGTATGTATGAATTTGAAAACAAGGATGAGAATTTTAAAACAAGGCACTGCTGGACCAAGAGAAAATTTAGGTCAGCAAGCATGGAGTGATAGCTGAATGGGACTTGATGCAAGGAAGGGCATGGGGAGCAGAGTTTTGAATGACCTCTAGTTTATGAAGGGTAGAATGTGGGAGACCAGCCAGGAATGCATTGGAATAGTCAAGTCTAGAGGTAACAGAGGCAGGAATGAGGGTTTCAGCAGATGAGTTGAGACAGGGGAGAGGTCAGGTGATGTTTTGGAGGTAGAAATAGGCGACCTTAGTGATGGCGCAAATATGTGATCGGAAGCTCATCTTGGGTTCAAACATGAAACAAAGGTTGCGAACAGACTGGGTTAGTCTCAAACTGTTTCCAGGGAGAGGGATGGAGTTGGTAGCTAGGGAACAGAGTTTGGAGCGGGTACCACAAACAATGGCTTCAGCATTCCCAATATTTAATTCTGTTCATCCAGTACTGAATGTCGGATAAGCAGTTTGATAATTTAGCAACAGTGGAGGAGTCGAGAGAAATAGTGGTAAGGTAGAGCTGAGTGTCATCAGCATACATGTGAAAACTAATCCTGTACTTTCAGATGATGTCACTGAGAGGATGGGAAATAGGAGGGGGCCAACGATAAATCCTTGTGGACACCAGAGGTAATGGTACAGGAGCAGGAAGAGAAGCCATTGCAAGTGATGCTCTGGCTATGATGAGATAGATAAGCATGGAACCAGGTGAGAGTAGTCCCACCCAGCTGGATGACAGTGGAGAGGCGCTGGAGGAGGTCAACCATGTCAAAGGCTGCAGATAGGTCGAGAAGGATGAGGAGAGAATGTTTACCTTCATCACACATAGGATAGCATTTCTGACTTTGATAAGAGCTGTTTCAGTACTGTGGCAGGAGTGGAAACACACTTGGAGAGTTTCAAACATGGAGTTCTGGAAAAGATGGGCTTAGATTTGTAGGGACAACATGTTCCAAGACTTTAGAGTGGAAAGGAAGGTTGGAGATGGGATGGTAGTTTGCAAGGACAGTGGGGTAAGACTGATGATGACAGATTTAAAGGAGAGAGGAACAACACCTGAAGAGAGAGAACTGCTAATATTGGCCAACATGGAGACCATGAGGGGAAGTTGGGTAGTCAGCAGTTTAGTGGAAATAAAGTCAAATTAGCAGGAGGTAGATCTCATGGACAAGATAAGCTCAGAGACAGCATTAGTCGAAATTGGAGAGAAACTACAGAAAGGCTGGCAAATTCCCAAGGCCTGATAATCTACATCCCAGAGTACTAAAGGAAGTGGCCCTGAAAATAGTGGATGCGCTGGTGGTCATCTTCCAAAATTCTATAGACTCTGGAGCAGTTCCTACAAATTGGAGGGTGACAAATGTAACCCCACTACTTAAAAAAGGAGGGAGAGAAAAAAACAGGGAATTACAGACCAGTTAGCCTTACATCAGTCGTGGGGAAAATGTGAGTCTATTATAAAGGATGTGATAGCAGAACACCTGGAAAGCATTAAAGGGATTGGACAAAGTCAGCATGGGTTTACGAAAGGGAAATCATGCTTAACAAATCTACTGGAGTATTTTAAGGATGTAACTAGTAGAATAGATAAGGGAGAACCAGTGGATGTGGTGTATTTGGATTTTCAAAAGGCTTTTGATAAGGTCCCACATGAGAGGTTAGTGTGCAAAATTAAAGCACATGGGAGTGGGGGTATTATACTGGCATGGATTGAGAATTGATTGACAGACAGGAAACAGCGAGTAGGAATAAACGAGTCTTTTTCCAGGTGGCAGGCAGTGACTAGTGGGATACTGCAGAAATCAGTGCTTAGGCCCCAGCTATTCACATGTATATTAATGACCTGGGTGAGGGAACTAAATGCAACATTTCCAAGTTTGCAGACGACACAAAGCTGGGGGTTGGGGGAGACAGGGAATGTGAGCTGTGAGGAGGATGCAAAGAGGCTCCAATGTGATGTGGACAAGTTGGGTGAGTGGGCAAATGCATGGCAGATGCAGTATAGCATGGATAAATGTGAGGTTATCCACTTTGGTTGTAAAAACAGAAAGGCAGATTATTTGAATGGTGATAGATTGGGAAAGGGGGAGGTGCAACGAGACCTGGTTGTCCTTGTACACCAGTCGCTGAAAGCAAGCATTCAGTTGCAGCTAGCAGTTAGGAAGACGAATGGTATGTTGGCCTTCATTGCAAAAGGATTTGAGTACAGGAGCAAGGATCTCTTACTGCAGTTATACAGGGCCTTGGTGAGATCACATCTGGAGTATTGCGTGCAGTTTTGGTCTCCTTATCTGAAGAAGGATGTTCTTGCCATGGAGGGAATGCAAAGAAGATTTACTTGTCTGATTCCTGGGATAGTAGGATTGACGTATGAGAAGAGATTGGATCGTCTAGGCTTATATTCACTAGAGTTTAGAAGAATGAGAGGGATCTCATAGAAACCTATAAAATTCTAACAGGACTAGACAGGCTAGTTGCAGGGAGGATGTTCCCGATGGCTGGGGAGTCCAGAACCAAAGGTCACAGTCTCAGGATACCAGGAATGCCATTTAGAACCGAGATGAAGAGAAATTTCTTCATTCAGAGGGTGGCGAACCTGTGGAATTGTCTACCACAGAAGGCAGTTGAGGCTAAGTCATTAAATATATTCAAAAAGGAGATAGATATATTTCTTAATGCCAAAAGGATCAAGGGATATGGGGAGAAAGTGGGAACAGGGTACTGAATTAGACGATCAGCCTGATCTTTTTTGAATGGCAGAGTAGGCCTGAAGGGCCGAATGGCGTACTCCTGCTCCTATTTTCTATGTTTCTATTTAATGAGTGCCTCTTATGCAGAATGTCTTGGAGTGCTTTACAGAATAGATGGGGAGACACAGGACCTGGATGGGTTTTGGGGGGGTGGGGGGGTTGGTGGGTGGTGGTAGTGGGAGTGCTACTGAGAACACTTTTGAAGAGATACGCTTCGAAGAGAGTCTTAAGGTTCTTCATCAAGTCAGGAAGATCCTTGTTTACATGCATTGGAATTTTCCAGCAGAAATCAGGAGCAAGGGCTCAGACTGATTTTATCTGTCCTGAGCACTGAGGACAAGGATCTGTAGCACCCTCGACTGCCACCCTACTGAGATCAGTTTACTTTGCCCAGATCACAGGTCAAATATGGGACCTTCCTAGTCTATCTATGCCACATCATGTAAGAGCTTCAGAGCCAATGACTCACTTTTGAAGTGTAGTCACTTGTCATAATGTAGGGAAACATGGCAGGCAACGATGCACAACAAGGTCCAATTAAAAATAATGAGATAAATGATGTTGGTTAAGGGATAAATATTGACTAGGACATCGGGAAGAACTCCCCTGCTCTTCTTCGGAATAGTGCCAAGGGATTTCCTATGCCCACCTTAAAGAGCAGATGGGACCACTGTTTAAAGTCTTATCCAGAAGATGGTGCCTCTAATAATGCAGCACACCCTCAGTACTGACACTCTAGTATTACCGATCAAAACTCCAAAGTGAGACTCCATATAAGGTTGTATATGGAGTGTGAAATTAGTAGCAAATAATTGGAAAACAAGGTGATGTGGTGGTATTACCACTTGAAGCCTGGAATTAGCTCATTGCCAATTCATGAATCCCTCCACACGTAGAGACAATGAAGTAAGTATTTCATCCAAAGAATCTGATCTCCTCAAAGAGTTGCTCATGGCCAGTCTGAAGCACGTTCAGAACATTTAGCTGCTAATCTGGCCTGCCCCTTTAAGGGCAGCACTCTTATATGCCCTTCTGGGAAGCATTCTTAAATAGATTCAGAGTTCACTTACAGGCTGACTACTGCTGATGTTGTATATTTCTGTGGATTGGCAGCTGCTTGGCTCCTTTCCATGTTATCTCAACTTCTCCAGGTTTGTCTCAAGGTCAGAGAAAAAAAACAGCAGCAGGAAATATCTGGGTTCCTTTTTTATATATATTTTTAACAATTGTTCAGTTGGGATTTGTCAGTGTTTAATGCAAATCGTGAAGTCTGATGTTTGATGTGTGACAGGCACTCAGAATTGTACAGCAACTAACTGATCTCCTGTGGGGTTGCTCATGGTGAATTAGAGCTGGGGGTGAGAATGGGATGGGAGTGTGGGATCGCAAGCAGTGGGGAATGGGATAGCCTGGGCTGTGAAAGTAGGGAACTGGGGCACTTGTCATTGGAGCACAGACCCAAGCAGGGACTAATGATGTGTTGAAATCGAGATAATTGCACACTTTTTGAGTTTGTTGTTCACAGCGATTACAATTATGGAATTTCTTGTTTGTTTTTTCTCTGTTACAGAGATGACATCTTTATTATCAGAAGCATGTACATTTTCTCTTTGGTGTTTAAGAGGAGCTGAGCCAGAAAAGTAGAGATGTTTTATGCTGTCATGTATGACTGATGCAATAATGGATTCAGGCAGAGCCAGCCTTTGGGAAAATAGCCCCCTGGCCGAACTCGAATTTTAGCATCTTTTCTTTGAGATTAAGTATATAGTCATATTAGTGAAAAGGAACCTCAATTTTAACTGTTTAAACCCTCTTGCCTCTTTTAAAAAAACAAAGTCAACCTGTCAATAGGTTTGCATTCTCTAGGTAAATTCCATTTACGATGAACAGTAAACAGATTGACTCTCTCCCAACGACTACATATTTAAATATGTAAAAAAAGACATCCCTCTCTTGAACCAGGCTCAGTAAAAGTCTGTGCATTAAAGCCAGAGTTCCTTTGTTACTTTTACAGATTGATTGATAATTGGTCTAGCTGGTGATCTCTGTGCCACTCTCAGTGCTCCTCCATGAGACAGCCAGACCACTCTGCACACACCTCCTGGCTCGCACCAACCACCCACTGCTTTTTCATTTACTCGTCTGCTCCACATTCCCAGTCACAGTGCTAACTGTTCGCTTGTGGTTGTCAATCAAATAAACTGACAGCCCACTCTTGGAACTTCCTATTGGTGGCAGGGAGCAAAGGAGATTCTGCTCAATCAGACTGCAGAGCAATTCACTGCTTGAACTGCTGCATATCCTAGGGTCTTAAAGGAAGTGGCAGCAGAGATAGTGGATCCATTGGTTATAATATTCCAAAATTCCCTGGATGTGGGGAAAGTTCCAGTGGATTGGAAAAATGCTAATACAACTCCCTTATTCAAAAAAGGAGGGAATCAGAAAGTAGGAAACTACAGGCCAGTTAGTTTAACATCTGTTGTTGGGAAATTGTTAGAATCCATTATTAAGGAAGTAATAAAAGGACATTTGGAAAGTCAAAACGCAATCCATCAGAGTCAGCATGGTTTTATGGAGGGTAAATCATGTTTGACTAATTTGCTAGAATTCTTTGAAGATGAAGGTGGAGGGCGGCACAGTGGCGCAGTGGTTAGCACCGCAGCCTCACAGCTCTAGCGACCCAGGTTCAATTCTGAGTCCTGCCTGTGTGGAGTTTGCAAGTTCTCCCTGCGTCTGCGTGGGTTTTCTCCGGGTGCTCCGGCTTCCTCCCACAGCCAAAAGACTTGCAGGTTGGTAGGTAAATTGGCCATTATAAATTGCCACTAATATAGGTAGGTGGTAGGGAAATATAGGGACAGGTGGGGATTTGGTAGGAATATGGGATTAGTGTAGGATTAGTATAAATGGGTGGTTGATGGTCGGTACAGACTCGGTGGGCCGAAGGGCCTGTTTCAGTGCTGTATCTCTAAAACTAAAACCCTAAAACTAAATGTAACAAGTAAAGTGGATAATGGGGATCCTGTAGATGTAGTATATCTGGACTTCCAGCAGGCATTTGATAAGGTGCTGCACAAAAGGTTAATACACAAGGTAAGATCACATGAGGTTAGGGGCAATTTATTAGCCTGATAGAGGATTGGCTAACCAACAGAAAACAGAGATTCAGGATAAATGGGTCCTTTTCTGGTTGGCAAGATGCAACTAGTAGGGTGCCACAGGGTTCAGTCCTCGAGCCCCAACTATTTACAATCTATATTAATGACTTGGATGCAGGGATAGAAGGTACTATAGCCAAATTTGCAGATGACACTAAAATAGGTGGGATAGTGAGTTGCAATAAAGAAATAAGAAATTTCCAAATGGATATAAGTAGGTTAGGTGAATGGGCCAAAATTTGGCAGATGGAGTTTAACGTGGATAAGTGTGAGGCTATCCATTTTGGTTGTAAGAATAGAAAGGCAAATTATCTAAATGCAGAGAGATCTGGGTGTCCTCGTGCATGAATCGCAAAAAACTAGTACGCAGGTGCAGCAGGTAATAAGGAAGGCAAATGGAATTTTGGCATTTATTGCTAAAGCAATAGAGTATAAAACTAGGGAATTGTTACTGCAACTGTGCAAGGCATGAGTGAGACCGCACCTGGAGTATTACGTACAGTTTTGGTCCCCTTACTTGAGCAGGGATGCAGTTGCATTGGAGACAGTTCAGAGGAGATTCACTAGATTGATTCCAGAGATGAGGGGTTTGTCTTATGAAGAGAGATTGAGCAGTTTAGGCCTTTACTGTCTCGAGTTTAGAAGACTGAGAGGAGATCTAATTGAGGTATTTAAGATGATTAAGGGGATTGAAAACATAGATGTAGAGAGGATGTTTCCTCTGGTGGGGCAATTTAGAACGATAGGTCATAGTTTTAGGATAAGGGGTTAGCAGATTTAAAACAGAGATGAGGAGAAATTACTTCTCTCAAAGGGTCGTGAGTCTGTGGAATTCACTACCCCAGAGTGTGGTGGATGCCGGGACATTGAGTAAATTTAAGGAGGAGATCTTTAATTAGTAATGGGTTGAAGGGTTATTGAGTACGGGCAGGAAAGTGGAGTTGCCTAGATGAGATCAGCCATGATCGTATTGAATGGCGGAGCAGGCTCGAGGGGCTGAATTACTTACTCCTAGTTCTTACGTTCTTATATGATTTGTGTAAAAAAAATTACTGAAACAACTTTTATTTTTAACCATTGCCTGATTAGCCATCCTTCAGCAACCCCCCCTAACCCCAACCATGGCACCCTGGGGCTGTCGCTCATGTTGCCCATACGTAAAGCTGACCCTGAATTTAGGTGTGATGTCCATCATTGTGATGTGTGTTCATGACAAAGAAAATCAATGCCAAACACTTTCATTTTACTGTGAAGATAGTGCCCTTTTCCTGCTATCCATTCTCAGCTCCTAGGAATCATGAGTGTTCACAACAGCAAAACAATGATAGTTGGTTTTTATTTAATACAGTTGCTATGAGCAACTGTGTCAATTACCAATAGATCTGGAAGGCAATTATTTTATATTGAATACTTTTTAAAAAATGAACTATATTCATAATCATAAAGGGAGAACGTTGGGATTCAGAAAGCAATCTCAGCACTGAAATAAAAGTAAAATACTGCGGATGCTGGAAATATGAAATAATAACAAAGTGTTGGAAATATTCAGCAGGTCTGGCAGCATCTATGGAGAAAGAAACAGAGTTGACGTTTCGAATGGGATATGACTCTGAAGGACAGTCATATCTGACTTGAAACGTCAACTCTGTTTCTCTCTCCAGCAACCTGTGCACCATCAGTTCAGAAGAGACAGCCTATAACTCTCTGCTTGCCTCGTTGGGTGCCACTCCAACAATATTCAAGAAGCTCGACAATATCCAGGACAAAGGAGTCTGCTTCATGGGTAGCCCATCCGCCATCTTAAACATCGACTCACTCCACTATGGGGGAACCTTGGCTGCAGTGGTTACTATCTACAGGATACACTGCAGCAAGTCAGCAAGCTTCTTTGGAAGCACCTCCACCAGCTAGAAGGACAACGATAGCAGGTGCAGGGGAACACCATCATCTCCAAGTTCCCCTCCAAGGCCATACATCATCCTGACTTGGAAACATAGCTTTGTTCCTTCATTGTTGCTGGTTTATAGACCTGCAACTACCTGCCTAATAGCATTGTAGGAGCGTCTTCACCTTACGGATTGCAGTGGCATCAAGACGGCGGCCCACCAGCACCTTCTCAAGAGTAGCTAGGGATGAGTAATAATGACTGGCTTTTCCAGCAAAACTCACATCCCGGGAATGAATAGGTTTTTAAAAAGGCTTTCAGAGTCAGTTGCGCACATGAATGAATCATTGCAAGTTTTTGATTGGTATTCTGTTTCCTGTTGAAAATACACCAATAATATTTAATTGAAAGGCGTAACTCCTTTCATCGATACTAGGCATTGTGAAACGACAGGGCGGCACAATGGCGCAGTGGTTAGCACCGCAGCCTCACAGCTCCAGCAACCCAGGTTCAGTTCTGGGGCTACTGCCTGTGCGGAGTTTGCAAGCTCTCCCTGTGACCGCGTGGGTTTCCGCCAGGTGCTCCGGTTTCCTCCCACAGCTAAAGACTTGCAGGTTGATAGGTAAATTGGCCATTGTAAATTGCCCCTAGTGTAGGTAGGCGGTAGGAGAATTGAGGGAAGGTGGGGATGTGGTAGGGATATGGGATTAATGTAGGATTAGTATAAATGGATGGTTGTTGGCCAGCACAGACTCGATGGGCCGAAGGACCTGTTTAATTGCTGTATCTCTCTATGCCAGTTAGATATCTATTTGAGGTGATTGATCCTTGGGTCTAATTCGAGGCACCACACTTTAGGAATGTCAAAGCCTGGGAGAGGGTGCAAAGGAGATTTACAAGAATAGTAACAGGGATGATGGACTGCAGTTACGTGGAGAAACCAGAGAATCTGCAATTGTTCTTAGAACAGCCAAGGTTAAGGGAGATTTCATTAAGGCATTCAAAATCATGACCGATTTTGATGGAGTAAATCAGGAGAAACTGCTTCCACTGACTAAAGGGTCAGAGAACATAGATTTAATTGGCAAAAGAGCTAGAGGTGAGTGAGAGAAGTAGAATTTATTTTCTTTATCATGATCTGGAATGCACTGCCTGAAAGGATAGTGGAGCAGATTCAATAACAACTTTCAACAAGGAATTGGATAAATACATGAAGGGGAGAAAATTTCAGGGCTATGGGGAAAGGGCAGGCCTGTAAGACTAATTGTAAAGCTCTTTCAAAGAGCCAGCACATGCACATTGGGCTGAATGGCCTCCCTCTGTGCTGTAAGATTCTATTCAGTGATTCTTGTTTACAGAGTTACAGTTGCAATAAAAGCATACACTTGTTTTCAATGTGTTTCCAAGGCTATGGCAAGTATGTCAATGTTGTGACAAAAATCAGCACAACACTGGCCATATCAGCGATCAGCATTCGCCAAGAATTCTCCCTCAACTTGGATGTCAGTGGGAAGGATAATCCTTAACACACATCCTCCCTCAAGCAAAGATAGAATGTACTGCTCTCTAATCCAACACTCTTCCTACATCCAACCAGACAAATGTTCCTTTTGTTTTGCTCTATCTTGGCTGCCAGTCAAATGCAGCAAACTCTTTAAAGCTATATGCAGTGGAGTCCTCTAAATTATTCCAGCCACTCAACAACATTGAGCATGGTTTGTTTGAATGTTGCAGAATAATATTTACAGGCGGCTGATTAGTAAAGATGAGAAAGAAAGAACCTGCCTATGATTACTTGCATGGCCTCAGAACATGCCTAAAAGTGCTTTACAGCCAATGAAAACTCCACAAACTGCAGTGATGTGAATGACCACTTTATCTGTTTTTAGTGGTGTTGGATGAGGGTGAATGTTGACCAGGAAATCTTCCCTGTGCTTCTTTGCCATGCGATCTTTTATGTACACCTGAGAGGGTAGGTGGGGTCTCGGTTTAACGCCTGATTCAAAAAATGGCACTTCCAGTAATGCAGCACTCTCTCAGTACTGTAGTGACGTGTCAGCCTAGATTTTAGTACTCATATCTCTGAAGGTGGGGAGGGGGGTGCTGCTTCAATGGAACTGAAAATCAAGGAAGTAGTAAAACAGGTTGTCGAATCTCTATGGACGTTTTTGCGATATCGCCCAATTTTTATTTATTTATTTTTATTTAGAGATACAGCACTGAAACAGGCCCTTCGGCCCACCGAGTCTGTGCCGACCATTAACCACCCATTTACACTAATCCTACACTACTCCCATATTCCTACCACATCCGTCCCTATATTCCCTACCACCTACCTATACTAGGGGCAATTTTATAATGGCCAATTTACCTATCAACCTGCAAGTCTTTTGGCTGTGGGAGGAAACCAGAGCACCCGGAGGAAGCCCACGCAGACACAGGGAGAACTTGCAAAACTCCACACAGGCAATACCCAGAATTGAACCCAGGTCGCTGGAGCTGTGAGGCTGCGGTGCTAACCACTGCGCCGCCATATTAATTCCACGGCCATTGTTCGTTAATGTTGCTACATGATCCTTGAACAGTGGGTATTCAAGAATTATAATTGTAGGTATGTGCACCGCTCACTGAAAAAAGTTAGGAAAGGGATTGTATTTTATACACGAAGGGAGTTGTTAATTGTTTGTAATAGCATCAGGTTAGTCTCACTGATTTCCTGCTGCCATCTTTAAAATCTTTAAAGTTAGCAGCCTCAAATGGTTAGCTTCTTTACTGAGTGATCCATTCAATTTACTGGACAGGAAGTCATGAGCAGTATGTGCCCAGATTTACAAGAAGTATTTCTACCACATCAAGCTCTTCACTTAGGAGAAATATCTGCCCCTTAATGTTTGAAGTTACTGGTTTGAAACTGGTATTTATTGCCCATCCTTACACACCCTTGAAAAGGCTGGGGTGAGCCTTCTATCTGAGTGCCTTATTATGCCCCTTCAGAGGGCAGTTAAGAGTCAACCACATATGCTTCACGTCAACTAGAACAGGTTTTCTTCCTCTAAGAGACATTAGTGAACCAGTTAGATTTTTAAGACAATCCGTTAGCTTCCTGGTCACTTATACTGAGATTTTGTTTTTAAAAATCGGAGTTCAAATTCTCAAACTGCCATCGTGAGATTTAAACTAAGTTCTTTAGATTATTAGTCCAGGCCTCTGGATTATTAGCCCAGTATCATAACCACCTCACTGTCATACCCTACCACTGCCTTGATACTTTTCCAATGGGTTTAAAAGGTCTACCTTTCCTTTACAAGGCCAGCGACATGGAGGATGTTGAAGCAGACAGGATCTGGAGGTCTGCATTTAGGAGATCCATGAGCTCAGCCTCACAGAAGGTCTGAGCATCCGTAGAGGTACGATGAGAAAGAAATGGCATACTAGCCAGCAGGATCAGCAGTATTGGGGCCCACCCTGAGATCCAGACCTGGATCATGATCTGGAATCCTGTAGTTTTTGTTGCAGGACACTGTTAAAGTGAGTGGCTTCTCACTGAGTGACCATGTTTAATATTATTGTTTGGAGGTATTGACCTCAATCAGTGGCCAGTTAGTTTTTCCCTTTTCTGGCAGCCCCGACCTGTTATTTTCTTGGATGGAAATTCATGGGCTGACAAGCACAAAAGTGGAAACCCATAGTCACCATGTTAAGAGTTTAGCAGTCTGAGAGAAAATGGCTTCTCCTCCCTCAGCCAGTGCGATAATGCTATCAACACAATAGGCGGAATCTTCCCAGTCCCGCAGATGCAGGTTTGAAGGTGGGACCAGGAGCAAGATTGGAGATTAGGATGTCGGATCGGCACTCCGGCAACGCCGGGTAGCCACTTAGGCCAATTAAGTACCAAATGAAGGGGAACATGGAAGACTCCACTGGGATCTCCCTGGTGGTGGAGTGGATCCCTGTTGAGTGCAGAGCCCAATAGATCCGTGGAGGTGGCCTCCCGGTGGAAGGCCAGGGGGCCATCGGAGCCGAAGGCTCCATGCCCCGATGACCGAGCCACGTGGATGAGGCCGAACCCACAGCTGAAACACATCCTCTGGAGGGGATTCCCCTCCACTCTGATGGCCCTATTGACTCCTGGTCTCTTTATTTTCAACATTATATTCATGCTTCCAAGGGTGTCTCCGTGTTGAGGTCTTGCACTCTCGCGGTCCCCTACTTGCTTCAGCAGCGCCCATCTCTGCCGGAACCTGCCCACCATCATTATTGGAGGGTGGATGTGGAGGTGGCCAATTAGGAGGCCACCTCCCAGAAGGCAGTGCTGGCACACTGCAGACCCACGTGAGGTTGGGACCCAGAAATGGTCCCACACCTGAAAATAATCTATCAGCTAAAGATTCCACCCAACATTGCAATGTTGTGTAAACAACTCTGATTTCACACTCAATATCCTGGCATTGCTCCTTAACAGTTCATCTTATTAATTATGCGTCTCGTTAAAATCAGCAATGCTGACTCCTGGAAATTGGTACACTTTTGTGCAGGTGCTTTTTTTTATTCGTTCGTGGGATGTGGATGTCACTGGCTGGGCCAGCATTTATTGCCCATCCCCAATTGCCCTCGAGGTGGTGATGGTGAGCTGCCTTCCTGAACCACTGCAGTCCTTGGGGTGTAGGTACACCCACAATGCTGTTAGGAAGGTAATTCCAGGATTTTGACCCAGCAACAGTGAAGGAACAACAATATTGTTCCAAGTCAGGACGGTGTGTGGCTTGGAGGGGACCTTTCAGGTGATGGTGTTCCCATGCATCTGCTGCCCTTGTGCTTCTAGGTGGTAGAGGTCAGGGGTTTGGAAGGTGCTGTCGAAGGAGCCTTGGTGAGTTGCTGCAGTGCATCTTGTAGATGGTACACACTGTGTCGGTGGTGGAGGGAGTGAATGTTGAAGGTGGTGGATGGGGTGCCAATCAAGTGAGCTGATTTGTCCTGGATGGTGTCAAGTGTTGTTGGAGCTGCACCCATCCAGGCAAGTGGAAAGTATTCCATCACACTCCTGATTTGTGCCCTGTAGATGGTAGACAGGCATTGGGGAGACAGGAGGAGAGTTACTTGCCACAGAATTCCCAGCCTCTGACCTGCTCTTGTAGCCACAGCATTTATGTGAACCTGCTGAATGGTTCATTTACTTAGACAACTGTCTGATTCCCACTGGGTATCGATCATTGTTAAGAGAAAAATATGATAGACTTCAAAGCCACATGGACCCTTGAATACAATGGGGGAATTTTATGCTCGCGACGGGGGTCACGACGCGGGGTAAACCGACGCTGAGATCCCAGCATTCCCTCTTCGGTGGAAAGCCTGCCAAATTTTGTGCCAATCAGGCACTTACCTGGACAGCGGAGGGCCTTCCATACAGTTCAGGATCGCTTCACTAGATGTCCCGACCTTCTACAGCTGCTGGCCAATCGGAGGCTGACAGCTGCAGCACCACAGCAGAGACAGTGGCTACTGCTGTAGCTGCAATGACCAGACACCAAGGAGTAGCGCTGGAAGCTTAAGGTAGGTCGGGGTGTGAGAGATCTTGCAGGATGGGGGGTGGCAGGGATGGGGGGTGGCAGAGGAGGGGGGATGGCAGGAGAATGGGGGGGAGGGGGGTTGGCAGCAAGGGCAGGGGTTGGCCCTCAGCAGGCCTCCCCTTCCTGATGCCGGGTCCCTCGTTCAGGCACAAAGTACCTTTGAACAAGGGACCCCTGCACTCACCTCCACCCCCTCCATTCCCCCAGAGCTGGGAAGCAGCCTGTGTGGTTTTTCATTCCGTGCTTCCCATGTGGCGACAGGGAGCTGCGATGGGAAGAGTCCCTTAATTGGGGGTTAATAACCCAGTTAAGGGCCTCAATTTGCAGTAGGGCAGGAAGGCTGTTCACAGGCCTTTCCGCCCCAGACTAAATTTTAGTGGAGGCAGGATGAACAAAGAACAGTACAGCACAGGAACAGGCCATTCGGCCCTCCAAGCCTGCGCCGATCTTGATGCCTGCCTAAACTAACACCGTCTGCACTTCCGGGGCCCATATCCCTCTATTCCCTTCCTACTCATGTATTTGTCAAGATGTCTCTTAAACGTCGCTATCGTATCTGCTTCCACCACATCCCCTGGCAGCAAGTTCCAGGCACTCACCACCCTCTGTGTAAAAAACTTGCCTCGCACATCCCCTCTAAACTTTGCCCCTTGCACCTTAAACCTATGTCCCCTAGTAACTGACTCTTCCACCCTGGGAAAAAGCTTCTGACTATCCACTCTGTCCATGCCGCTCATAACTTTGTAAACCTCTATCATGTCGCCCCTCCACCTCCGTCATTCCAGTGAAAACAATCCGAGTTTTTCCAACCTCTCCTCATAGCTAATGCCCTCCAGACCAGGCAACATCCGGTAAACCTCCTCTGTACCCTCTCCAAAGCCTCCACGTCCTTCTGGTAGTGTGGCGACCAGAATTGCACGCAATATTCTAAGTGTGGCCTAACTAAGGCTCTGTACAGCTGCAACATGACTTGCCAATTTTTATACTGTATGCCCCGACCAATGAAGGCAAGCATGCCGTATGCCTTCTTGACTACCTTATCCACCTGCTTTGCCACTTTCAGTGACCTGTGGACCTGTACGCCCAGATCTCTCTACCTGTCAATACTCCTAAGGGTTCTGCCATTTACTGTATACCTCCCACCTGCATTAGACCTTCCAAAATGCATTACCTCACATTTGTCCGGATTAAATTCCATCTGCCATTTCTCCGCCCAAGTCTCCAACCGATCTATATCCTGCTGTATCCTCTGACAATCCTCATCACTATCCGCAACTCCACCAACCTTTGTGTCGTCCGCAAACTTACTAATCAGACCAGCTACATTTTCCTCCAAATCATTTATATATACTACAAAGAGCAAAGGTCCCAGCACTGATCCCTGCGGAACACCACTAGTCACATCCCTCCATTCAGAAAAACACCCATCCACTGATACCCTCTGTCTTCTATGACGGAGCCAGTTCTGTATCCATCTTGCCAGCTCACCTCTGATCCTGTGTGACTTCACCTTTTGTACCAGTCTGCCATGAGGGACCTTGTCAAAGGCGGGTCCCCCCTGCCACCATCCCACCCGATTCTATGCTTTCCCCGCTTCCAAACCTGCTGCAGGGGAGAGCATAAAATTCCACCCAGTAAGTCCCTCTACAATATCTGAATTGAGGTAGTTCACATACACTCACAATTTGCATCTCCCATGCATTTTGTTTTGAAGGTGGATTAATGTTCCACTCTGACAGCAGATTCCCACATAAAAAGAGAACTGACTCTAGTTTTGTGACACTAGTTTCTGGCTTCTTAATTTGCAAGATTAACGTTAGAAAGTTTTGGTAATTGAAGCAAATGAAAATTCACATATTTCCACAAGTTTCCACAAGGCTTCAAACCACCGGAAGAACTAACTAAGAGAAAATATTTTTCCACTGTGAAAGCGGGCTGTAAAGAAATAACTTGTCTTTATATAATTACCTGTCAAGACCTTAGGATGTTCCAAATCGCTTCACAGCCAATGGGATGTATTTTGGAGGGCCAAAGTGTAACAGATAAAATGGTGGGATGGGGGCTTGTGCCTAATGATCTCCTGTTACTGACTTTCCAATCTGAGTCACGCCATTATGGGATCAGTGTGAGTTCAGAGGGAAATCAGGTGGAGGGGGTCACTCAGAATCATTTCACAGACCTCCTACTCTCAGAACAGCATTGCTAGAGGTCTGGGAGCAGGTTATTCACCTGTGCTCTCAGCTGTGGACATTGCAGGGAAACCTGGTCAAGCAAGGGGAGAAAAACAAAAGATGAAATTTCACCCTGAAGAAAAGGGGAATAAAAGGAAAGTTGGATATCATAGCTATTTTCCCCCTTTGTCATCCCCTTCTGTGCTAAAGGTACTAACTCATTCTGTGGTATAAATCCACGGGCACTGAATATCCTCTGCTACCTCACTCAAGAAGCCAATCTTCACATGCAAATCCAGATAATGAGAATGTTGGCAAATCTGCTTTATAATTGGCTGGAAAGTTTTTTTTTTGTGGGGGTGGAAACCAGCCTTTGAAACAATCAAGACCACCAGCACACCCTGTGGGAATTTATGGTTTGTGACAGAATTTTCATGGCACAAAGTGTCAGAGCTCCGGTCTTCTAGTCTGCTACTTACCATCAGTTCTATTGCTGCCAGCAAAGACTGTCAGTGCCGCTAGCTTTCCTACTAAACCTATATCTTTGTTTACAATGTGTGAACGGGACCTGGATGTGAAGCCACTTTAATGACATAAGAGTATAAGGACTACACAATGGAATGAGCCTAAATTGCTATGAAAACAAATCAATTCCTGAAATTTCCAGCCATGCTTTTTTTTGCTTTGAACATCTGCCATCCAGACAAGCTGAAGCAACACTGCAAGGTGAAAGGTACGCTTACACAAATATTCCCAGCAGTTCCGACTATTTGGGAGAACATTTTGACAGCTGAAAAAAGAATGGCCAGGAGGTTTATGGAAAGGACCAGGGATTAGGTATTGAAGCAATTTCCAGATCCAAATTGGCCCAAATTGACCCAAAATGTAGGTATTATGGAAGAATATAAATGTTACTCTGATTCAAAATGCCCCATCAATTATGTGCGCCAAACAAGCACCAAGATTGCCAGGGAAATAAACTGTCAAGTTGTCCCTTCTGCACATTCGAGACGTTTTGCGGCTGATGTCAGTTGCTGGAATAAAATAAGCAGTGCATTGAGCTATTAAGACCAGGTAGCAATGGAGGAGAGAAGTGGGGATTGATGTCTGCTTCTGAATCCATTGGGAGTTTCTGTGATGGGGTAATCTGCAACAGAGTTCCCTCATTTTAGGAAGAAATGGGCAGGGTGGCTCAATCAGAGCTTTCCGGCAGTAGTGTGGACGGACCGTGAATGAAGGCATAACATCTCTCCGCTAGTTTATGAGATGGGAACCAGGTTGAAATTCCTTGTCTCAGATTAGTGTGGTTTGATTGGATTGGGAATGCATTGCCTGAAAGGCTGGCAGAATTAGTAGGGACTTTCAAAAGAGAATTGGATGTATGCTTGTAGAGGAAAACATTTGCAAGGCAATGGGGAAAGAGCAGAGGAATGGGACTAATTGGATAGCTCTTTCAAAGAGTCAGCACAGACACAATGGGCTGAATGGCCTCCTTCTGTGCTGTAAGATTCTGAGATTCAACAAATCACCATTTGGATAAATCACCATTTTGATATACAAAAAAAATAGAATTACCAATCAACTGAGCAAAATTGTTTAGCAGGATCATGCAAGTCCAAAAGCAAAAATGATAAGCATTGAGGCTATCCCCAGAACCTCATAAAAGTTAAGTCTAAGGGGTGACAAAGGGACCTTTCTTTTTGTTCGTTTGTCTTTCTCCCCTCCCCCCTTTCACGTGATCAAAATCTATTACATTTCTAACCTTTGCTAGTTATGATGAAAGGTCACAGACCTGAAGCATTGACTCTATTTCTCTCTCCACAGATGCTGCCAGATCTGCTGTGTATTTCCAGCACTTACTGTTTTTATTTCAGATTTCCAAAATCCGCAGTATTTTTCTTTCATTCTTCTTATCGATTTATCACAACACCTTGTGGAAAGGTTTATTGGCCTTGGGATCATTGAGATGAGAGATTTAACCTGTACCCTGAAACCAAGAGTGGGCTTGGTGGGGGGGGGGGGTGATGTCGGGGTGGGGGGGTGGAGAGCGTAAAATGAAGTGGGAGGCTGGGGGGGCCCTTCCCGGCCCGCTGCAGCCTCCACTGCAAATTTACGCGGGGCGGCAGCGGCGAGAAACAGCCCACCCGTCCCAGGCCAATCAAGGCCTTTAAGTGGCCAATTAACTGGCACTTAAAAGGCCTCTGCCCATTGCCACAGGTATTTTACCCGTGGCTGGCGGGCGGCTGAGGCCTCAAAGCCCACCTGATGAAGCTAGATGGCCTTCTGGTGGGCTGGGGGAGGGCCCTCTTGATCAGGCATCCTGTGCCCCAAGGAGGGCCACCCCCGAAGCCCCAGCCGCCCCCAATGCATAACATACCTCCTCTCCCCCCAGCCTCGCGAGGGCCTGACCGGTTTTTTAGGGCCTCGCCAGGGACACTTACCTTTTTTCCGGGGCCATCCTTCATCTTCCTCCTGAAGCTGGGTGTCGTCAGCAGCGGCCACAGCTCCTGGTGGAATTGCTGGGACTAAGAGCTACCAGCCTACTGATTGGCCGGCAGCTCCATTATGTGGGACCTCCTGCATCAATGATCAAAGTCCTGTCCAAGACCAATTAAGGTCCTGGGGAGTGTAAACTCCGGTCTGGATCCCCAAGCCTCGCGGAGGCAGGCTCGCCACTGATTTTTCAGCCGGTAGACAGGAGATATCAGCTTCGTTGGTGATGGTTCTGACTCAGTGCAGCATTTTCCCCCTTCTCCAGGTTGCTCTATCAACGCACCTACACATTAACTCTGTTTTTCTCCACAGATCCTGCCTGACCTGCTGAGTCTGTCCAGCATTTCTATTTTTGTTGTGTAATTACAAAGGCACCTCTTATGAAGCACACTGACTATTCCGGGCAGCTCCATACATGCTTGGCCTGTACTTTCCAATTGAAAAAGCTGTGCTAATTCCAGGCAAAGTCAGGCTTCAAGCAGTTTCAATCAACTATTTGCACCTCATTAAGGTGCGATTACCTCAGTGATGAGATTCTAGATGCAAAAAGCTAACAATTCGGAGATGCAGTTGCGAAGTGGAGATTTCCTGTCTTTATAAAAATATGTTGTTCACTTTGCTCTTTGGTTTAAAGCATGCTTTGCATATAGTGGGCAAATTGCTTTCACACCAATGTGGACACTATAAGCCATGGGGACTGGATAGCAATTGGGCAGATGAACAAATTGAATCCAGGACTCAGAAATTCAACTCCATGGGCTAGATTTTACCAGCGCCCCGACGTTTGGGGTTGTGTCGGGGTGGGGGGGCCCGGAAAATACCTCAGGGAAAGGCCCGCCACAGGGCTCAATGCCAGGAAGGCCCCGCCCCATATTACCAGCGGTGACGAGGCCTCATGGCAGACTCCCCCTGTCGCATAGCGACAGGAACCTCATTGCAATATGGAAATAAATGTTAATGAATGAATTATCTCGTCGCGATGGCCATCCCGCTCTGATATTCCCGCCAATTGCCGGAACACCCGCACCTTTGGATCTTCGTTCAGAGATCCAAGGCGGAATACTGGTGGGGAGGGGGGAGGAGTTAAGTTTACAGCGCTGGGGGAGCGGGGAAAACTCTTGCAATTGGTGGACGGGATGGGGGAAGGGGTTGAAGATGAATGTGAATAAAGTTCAGGGGGGGATTGGGTGACAAGTTTTTTTGGGGGGGGTGTGAGCAATCAATAAAGTCCTTAGTCATGGGGTGGGAGAGGGGCTTTAATCATTTATTACATTCTTTAAATTAAATTTATAGTGACTGTTCCCTTAAGCATGTAAATTAACTGCAAGGGCCGGAAGCCCATTAAAAATGGCAGTGGTGCCGGACGCCATTGCCAGGGGCGGAGCACCCGCCCCCTCTATGTCATTGGGGACGGGCGTTCCGCCCCCTTCATGTAAATGAGCCGCTGCACTAAATATCGCGGCAGCTCTGCAGAGTGACTCCAGCGTGTGCGCACTGCCGCTTTTGAAGCTCACTGCCGAGATCAGCTTTTGATTACCTGTCCTACTACTCTCCAGTGCAGTACTGAGGGAGTCATACATGAGCAGAGGTGCCAACTATTGGATGAGATGTTGTCTGTGCTCTCAGGTGAATGTAAAAGATTCCATGACACTATTTGAAGAATAGCAAGGGAGTCCTAGGCAATATTATCTATCAACCAACATCACTAAAATAAATTATCTGGTCATTATCACATTGCTGTTTGTGGGACCTTGCTGTGCTTCCTACATTTCAACAGTGACTACACTTCAAAAGTACTTCTTGAGCTATAAAATGCTTTGGGACATCCTGAGGTCATGAAAGATGCTATAGGAATCCGAGTTTCTTTTTTTTCTTTTTAATATCTCCTTATGTGTGTCTATGTCTATTTATATATGTGTTAACGTTCCTGTGAAGTGCCTCGGGATGTTTTGCTACTTTAAAGTTGCTATATAAATGCAAGTTGCTGTTTGTCCCAGATTTACCTGCTTCTTACAGCTATCACATCTAGAGAGGTTTGCTTAATGTCTTTGACAAAGAGCAGTGTCCTCCATAGAGATAAACACAGCAGAGGTTTTACATAACTTCTACCTTCTCACCTCTCCGAGAGTGCTCGAGATTCCCCATGGCTGTCACTGTGCATTGCGCATCTGATTTATTTTTCCGGCTAGAAAGTTCATTCAAAGTGCAGGCTGAGCTGACAATAAAGGTAGTGGGACAACTTAATGGTGAGCAGTAAAGTATGCTGCAACTGCTGATTAATGCATACCAGGTTCAACCTCTGGGCACTGAGCAGAAATAGTTGCCTTAATTCAGGTTCACCCAGCATATGTCGATAACAAAGTGAAGTAGTTTAGTTGGCCCAGTTTTGTTTTGCGATAGAGCAAACCCTAAATTAGGTGAAAATCCAGCTGATCTCCCAGGCAATTTACACCACGCAGTTGGAAAGGTTGTTGCCTTTCTTGTGGTACAAGCAAAAAGCACCAAGTTGCATATGTGTTGGAAGTGAAAAGAACTGGTTCCTCTGACCTGCGTGATCGGCCTCTTGCACATCCACAGCTTTTGTCGTTCCACTATTGGCCTTTTAATGCCTTCAGCTGCCTAGGCCCAAAGATCTGGAATTCCCATTCTAATCCGTCTCTAGCTTAAAGTTGCTCCTCAGACCCTACCTTGTTGACCAAACTGTCCTAATATCACCTTATGTGCCTCGGAATAAAATTCTGTCCGATAGCAATTCAGGAAAGTTCCATGGAATGCTTTTACTGTGTTATAGATGCTACATAAATGCAGGCTGTTGTTGATTTGACAGCATCACAGCAGCATGCTAATGACTTCCAGTTGTGCATTAGCTGCATACAAAATTTGCACTTATAAATCTTGAGAAAATGAATAAGTGTTGTTATATAATTGGAGACCAGGGGTGGGGTGTTAATTTCTACCGCTCTCCCAAAGTAACTGCCTGAGCATTTTAGGGCCCAGTTTGTCCCACTTCTTTCACAGCCTTTCTTAATTTTGTTTGTGGATCTACTAGAGTACCAATACCCTGCTTCTAACACAAAGTCCCCCATGTGCCAACAAAGTTTCAACTGGATTAATGAATGGTAGGTGACACATAATGCAATGTGTTGGCAAGTCTAAGAGTCCCTCAGAGAAACTTTAATCTATTATTTGTGACCTCACTCTCAGAATTAAATCTGAAGCTGCAGTGATGCATTCTTAGGATGCTACTGGTGACTGGCCATTACTGTACATCATCATGAATTTTTTACACACATTACAAAGTAAATTCAGGCTCTTAGTACAAATATTTTAAGCTGAACTATCCATGAACTGAAGTGAAGTCATAATATACTTTCAGCGAACAAAATAAGCAAGCATTTATTACAAAGGAAAATAGAGACAGGAATAGGCCATTCAGCCCATCAAGCTTGGCCTGCTATTCAATTAAGTCATGACTGGTCTGTACAACTTATTGCTGATTATATTGCTGCTGCTTGCCTCTCTCCAGGCACCGCTGAGCCCATGAACAAACAGAAAGGAAATAAATTTTCTGAATCTTAAGTGCCTGGGGAATTAGCAGATCGATAGATTTTGTCATCCACTCTCTCACTCTGTGAACTGGATTTAAATCCATTCCAGATTAATTGTTCATCGTCATTGTGTAAAATCAGTTTAGGCAGCATCGACCCAGTTCTTTGCGAACACAACTTGAAGAACATAAAAATATCTTGGCACTGAGTTTGCACTCAGCTGACAGTCATACAAACCATAGAATATTGCAACACAGAGAGAGGCCTTTCAGCCCATCAACTGTGCCAGTATCATTTTTCCACATTAGCAACCTACTTTCATCTAACTCTCCTGCTCGTTCGCCACACTTCAAGCACCTATCTGTTTTCCTTTTAAAAGAAATTATGGTTTCTCTACCGGCAACAGTTGTGACAGAGGCAATTCTGAATTCTAACTATCCACTGTGGAAAGAATTTTTGAAATCTCGCTTAATTTTTTTCTGGAGTTCTTTTAAATTGGTGCCCTCTTGGTATATTTTGTTGCTCATTGGAAACAATTCATCACTACTGCCCTTATCATAACACTTCATAATCTTGAAAACCTCTATTAAGTCGCCCCTAACCTTCTCATCTATTGTGAAAAAGCTGCAGTTTCTGACATCTCGTTTTCTAATTATGGCCTCTCATCCCTGGTAACCACTGATTAAATCTATATTTAATGGGTGTTAGCTGTGGCTCACTGCTAGCACTCTCACCTCTGAGTCAGAACAAGAGAAACAACTTGCATTGATTGTTAAACATAGTACAATGTCCCAAAGCACTTCACAGGAGCACAGGGGTCAGCAACGTGTCCATACATTCATACATGGACACTGGTGACAATGGTAAAAAATGCTAAGGTCCGTGACTGATAATTTCAGGGTTTAGAAATTTCCCATTGGCTTCTTCTTTCCGACCAGACCGGCTTTAAGGAAAAAAATCACAGAGTCAGTTTCACAGCCGACAGGTGCTGAGAGCAGGAACAGTGGTTTCCGAACGTCGGACAGATTTGTGGTTTTCCAGTGGGCTTTTTTTAAAAAAAAAATCAGAAAAGCATAAAGCTGTCCAAAGTTCAGAAACCGCTGTTCCCGCTCTCAGCAACGGTCAGAAAAAGGGACAGGCAAAGAGTGAGAGGGGGAGGGGGGCAGAGAGAAAAAGAGAGAATGTGAGCAGGGAGGGGGCGGAGAGAGACGGGAGGCGGAGGGAGAGAGAGGGGAGGTAGGGACAGAGGGATGGAGGGGGAAGAGGGCAGGGGGGGGAGAAGAGGGCAGAGGGGGGGAGAAGAGGGCTGGGTGGGGAGAAGAGGGCAGAGGGGGGGAGAAGAGGGCGGGGGAGAGAAGAGGGCGGGGGGGGAGAAGAGGGCAGAGGGGGGGAGAAGAGGGCAGGGGGGGAGAAGAGGGACGGGGGGAGGGCAGGGGAACGGGGAGAGGGCAGGGGGAGGCGGAGGGCAGGGGGAGGCGGCGAGGGGAGGGGAAGAGGATAGAGGATGGGGAAGAGGATAGAGGGTGGGGGGGAGGAGGGAAGAGGGAGGGGGAGGGGACGAGGGAAGAGGGAAGGGCAGAAGGCAGGGATGAGGCAGAGGGGGGGGAGGGCAGAGGGGGAGAGTGGGATAGGGCGGGGGGGAATAGAGATTGAGAGGGGGCAGGGGGAGGGTGGAGGGGAGGAGGGAGGGGAGGAGGAGAAGGGAGAGTAGGGTTTGGGGAGGGGGAGGGGGAGGAGGAGGAGGAGGAGGGAGGGTGAGGGTTCGGGGAGGGAGGGGGGGGGCAGAGTGGGGGACGACACAGAGGGCTAGATTTTACTAAGCCCATGACGTCGGTCTCCCTGGCCAGGGTGGGGGGAGGGGACGAGAATATGGGTCCGGCAGCACCCCAGCCACTGGGCGACGGGACCTGAATTTCAAAATTTAAATAAAATGAATACATTTAAATAAACTTACCTTCCATCTTCCAGGCCTGCCACCATCCTCAGTGTGGCGACCAGCACTCCCACCTCTTCAATTCTCCGTCTGGGGAAAGCTGGCGTGACACTGGTAGGGAGAGGGGAGGAGGTACGATTTTCAGTGCCGTTGGTGGTGGGGTCGGGTGGGTAATTAGTTAAAAGCTAAGTGTTTTGGGGCAGAAGGGCAAACAGTTAATGTAATTGCGATTGGGGATGGGAAAGGGGCGTTAGAAATTTATTGGATAAATTGTGTGGGGGTCTTACAGCTTTAAACTTCAAATTGAGAAGCAGGGCTGGCAGCCCTTTACAAATGGCACCAGCACCTGCGCACAGACACTGACGCCATTTCCAGGGATGGACAGCCCGCCTCCTTCATCTAATTGGGAGGGGGCCCCAGCTATATAAATGAGCCATGCAGGAGATTGCGGAGGCCCTTTGGCGTGAGGCCTGCCATTTCTTGAACTCGCTGCCGCTCTTAAAATCCAGCCCAGAGGAGGGGAACACAGGTAGGGTGGGGAACACAGAGAGGGAGGGAGACAGCGACAGACAGAGAGGTGAGAGAGAAAGCGATCAAAATCACTCCTGACAGATGGACATCGATACGGAATGCTCCACATTGCTACAAAAAGCATGCAGGCAGATATTGACTACTTGTGCAAGCGCAGAAAATGCCAGGTATCTCACTAAATCAATGTCCAACATAGTGACGAGAAAGTAAATCAATAAATTAGTCTTCTCATTTAATGCTTCTTCACAAAAATGCACATTTGTTGTTCTTATGTTTAATAACAAGATAAATTTTTAATGCCTTTATCTTTCCAAAATGGTCTCAGCGTCCCCCTATGTAAGACAAAAATTGTAATGCAGTCCCCCACACATTGGACACTGCTGCTCCAAGCTTTTAACCTTGTGTTTTAAAATAACATAGCTGCTCGATTATTTTAAAACACAAGTTTAGATGTTTCCATTACAGAAACTCATTTTAAAATGGCTAAAGTCATTTAGGGAATGTCTCAATTTCTACGCTTTCGCATGCGTTACTTTCACTTCTCTAGCCAGTGGAAAAGCCCCTGGGAAGGAAGGCATTACCCCTGAAATAATCAAGAGTGCCAAGCCTGCTGTACTTTCAGCACTCCATGAACTGCTTTGCCTGTGCTGGGATGAGGGAGCAGTACCACAGGACATGCGCGATGCCAATATCATCACCCTCTATAAGAACAAGGGTAACCACGGTGACTGCAACAACTACCATGGAATCTCCCTGCTCAGCATAGTGGGGAAAGTCTTCACTCGAGTCATTTTAAACAGACTCCAGAAGCTGGCTGAGCGTGTCTACCCTGAGGCACAGTGTGGCTTTCGAGCAGAGAGATCCGCCATTGACATGCTGTTCTCCCTTCGCCAGCTACAGGAGAAATGCCGCGAACAACAGATGCCCCTCTACGTTGCTTTCATTGATCTCACCAAAGCCTTTGACCTCATCAGCAGACGTGGTCTCTTCAGACTACTAGCAAAGATCGGATGTCCACCAAAGCTACTAAGTATCTCCACCTCATTCCATGACAAATGAAAGGCACAATTCAGCATAGCGGCGCCTCATCAGACCCCTTTCCTATCCTGAGTGGTGTGAAACAGGGCCGTGTTCTCGCACCTACACTGTTTGGGATCTCTTCTCCCTGCTGCTATCACATGCGTTCAAGTCTTCAGAAGAAGGAATTTTCCTCCACACAAGATCAGATGGCAGGTTGTTCGACTTTGCCCGTCTTAGAGCGAAGACCAAAGTACGGAAGGTCCTCATCAGGGAACTCCTCTTTGCTGATAATGCTGTATTAACATCCCACACAGAAGAGTGTCTGCAGAGACTCATCAACAGGATTGCAGCTCCCTGCAACGAATTAGGCCTAAACATCAGCCTCCAGAAAACGAACATCATGGGACAGGACGTCAGAAATGCTCCATCCATCAACATCAGCGACCACACTCTGGAAGTGGTTCACGAGTTCACCTACCTAGGCTCAACTATCACCAGTAACCTGTCTCTCGATGCAGAAATCAACAAGCGCATGGGAAAGGCGTCCGCTGCTATGTCCAGACTGGCCAAGAGAGTGTGGGAAAATGGCGCACTGACACGGAACACAAAAGTCCAGGTGTATCAAGCCTGTGTCCTCAATACCTTGCTCTGCGGTAACGAGGCCTGGACAACATATGTCAGCCAAGAGCGACGTCTCAATTCATTCCATCTTTGCTGCCTCCGGAGAATCCTTGGCATCAGGTGGCAGGACCGTATATCCAACGCAGAAGTCTTCAAGGCGGCCAACATCCCCAGCATATACACCCTATTGAGCCAGTGGCGCTTGAGATGGCTTGGCCATGTGAGCTGCATGGAAGATGGCAGGATCCCCAGGGACGCGTTGTACAGCGAGCTCGTCACTGGTATCAGATCCACTGGCCATCCATGTCTCCACTTTAAAGACATCTGCAAACGTGACATGAAGTCCTGTGACAATGATCACAAGTTGTGGGAGTCAGTTGCCAGCGATTGCCAGAGCTGGCGGACAGGCATAAAGGCAGGGCTAAAGAGTGGCGAGTCGAAGAGACTTAGCAGTTGGCTAAGGAAAAAAGACAGAAGCGCAAGGGGAGAGCCAACTGTGTAACAGCCCCGACAACCAATTTTATCTGCAGCGTGGAAGAGTCTGTCACTCTAGAATTGGCCTTTATAGCCACTCCAGGCACTGCTTCACAAACCACTGACCACCTCCAGGCGCTTACTCATTGTCTCTCGAGACAAGGAGGCCAAAGAAAGAAGACTTTCACTTGGTACACAAGCTCAGTGACATGTTGAAAGCTGCTGGACTTTTACTTCTATACAAATGTCGCAATTCCACTGCTATTACATTGTTCCAGAACCTGCACTGAGGGGGAAAACAGGCAAGAAAATCCAAGGAATCTCCAGAAGTCAGCACTGTATGTTTTACATGAATGTAAGGGTACGGTGAAATAGGACTTAGTGATACTGGCAAAAACACGATGCTGCTGACCCATATAGAATAGTTAGTAAATACAATATAATGGATAGCTTTAATAAACCTTAATCTATGATGAACTGTCTATGATTCCTTAACAAATTCCAGCTGCATTAGCAGTTTTAAAAACTGTCAGGGAAGAAAAAGTAAAAATTTATTATGTTTCAATGACCATGTTAGAAACAGTCATTAACTGATTGTATTTGTTTGCTATGAATTGGATTAAAGGACACGTTTTACAGTATGTCAAAGATCAGTAACTGCAATGTGCATCAGTTACTTTCCAGTTTGAGGATAGATAACCTGAGTGGTCAATGTCATTTGAAAGGTATCTGTATCATATGGGCGGCACAGTGGCGCAGTGGTTAGCACCGCAGCCTCACAGCTCCAGCGACAAAGGTTCAATTCTGGGTACTGCCTGTGCGGAGTTTGCAAGTTTTCCCTGTGACCGTGTGGGTTTTCGCCAGGTGCTCTGGTTTCCTCCCACAGCCAAAGACTTGCAGGTTGATAGGTAAATTGGCCATTATAAATTGCCCCTGGTATAGGTGGGGGAATTGAGGGAAGGTGGGGATGTGGTAGGAATATGGGACTAATGTAGGATTAGTATAAATGGGTGGTTGATGGTCGGCACAGACTCGGTGGGCCGAAGGGCCTGTTTCAGTTCTATATCTCAAAATAAATAAAATAAATAAACTGCTTGTTCTTTCAGCAAGCAGAGAAATACTGCTAGCTGCTATTTTTGAATCACTGAGTGACTGTCATGTGACAGGCCCCTCCCCAACTGTGGTTTTAAACTGGTGTTTTTCTCCACATCAGAGGAGAAGCAACTGGACCCTGACATGAGCAGACCCTAAGTGGGGATCCCTCTCTGCATTCCAGCTTGAAAGCTTTCAAATCCGGCTTGTTGACTGATCACCTTTGCATACCCCGGCTACAATCAGAACCCAGTTGGAGGAAATCATCCACATCACTATCTCCAAGAGACTCACCAGACCAGTCATCTACCTCTTCAAACTAAAAGCATCAGGACCACTGAATTCAGCTAGAAGCCAGCCGACTCACCAGTCTCCACAGACTGTATACCCTTTTATTATTGGCGCTAACTCAACCAATCTATCTTTCCCCACTCTGTAACCTATTTGTTGTGTGTGTAAACCTCTCGTGTGTGTATATGAGTGAAAGTTGACGCATTGTTTATAATTTTTATTAGTGCGGTTTAAGTTTTTTTCTATTCATTCATGGGATGTGGGCGTCGCTGGCCAGGCCAGCATTTATTGCCCATCCCTAATTGCCCTTGAGAAAGTGGTGGTGAAGTACTATAAAGTTAACTTCTTTCTTTGTTAAACTCAAGAAAACCTGTCCAATTGGTTCTTGTTATGATCATAACAAGGACCAAACAACGACTGAATTGGCCAATGCATCCACTTTAAGAAAGAATTAAGCCTATTGTGGTCAAACAAGGAAAGGGAAAAGAGGGAAGCCCTTCAACCCCTCCTCACTTGGTAGTAACACAGAATTTAAGAGAATTGCTTTATTGGATGTACTTAAGTGTGCTCTTAATTTGTAATTGTTTATCTAATTTTGTCACTAGCTTTGGTGAGTAAATGACATTTTGTCCATGAGTGATGCTATTGTTTCTGTTTATAGAATCCAAGGCCTAGTTTAACATAATACAAAATGAATAAACTAGTCTTAGCCATCTACCGTTAATCTCTCTGTCCCCTCCTGTCCCACATTACTTTTCTGAAGTACTATCTGCTCCATCCTATAAAAATCTCCTGATTTGGAGATCACTGCCCTGTCTTCAGACACATATTACCAGCAGATGGAGAAGTTGCACAAACATTGACCATGGGTTAAATTGTCTTGTGACAACAACAGTGTGAGAAATGGTCCATCCTCCTATTGCTGATTTTTCTATTGCCTCACCTCAATAACCGCAGTAACAATCTTCTCCTTGAGTTTCATGGTTTATTGGATGAATTTGCACTCCTGACACAATATGAATCCACAGAGCTCATCTAATAAGGTCCATCTACCACCCCGTGTCATGGTGCAGCTAGCTCTATTCTGTCAACAGAAGTAATTCACACTGGCATTGCATATTATTTTGCTTGCTAGCTAGCTAATACATTTGTGCCACTCTCCAGTGATGTTTGTATGCTTAGCTACTTTATTTATAGGGAGAAATGTGTTTTAAATCGAACTGTGTTTTGATGGCATTAGATTAGCTACAGATTAATTGCCCCCATGTCTGTGGCTGAGTCAATTATTTTTATCAAATGTCCATGGTGCAACATGTTGGTGCCTATCCCTGCAGCAGCATGTCAGGCAAAATTTGACACTGAACCACAGTGAGATATTAGAACAGGTGACTAAAAGCTTGTTCGAAGGGGTAGATTATAAGGAGTAAAATTGGACAGTGCATAAAACAGGTGGCTGATCTGATTGTGTCAGTTTCCAATTAAAATTACCCCCCACCTCCCCGCCAAGGAATTTTGTTGCCTTTTTTGTGGGTTTGTCCAGTTGCACTAGCACCATAATAATCTGCATATCTGTCTATCAAGGTCTCTTGGCCACCCCATTGCCACTTGGGACCTGCCTGATGCTTCGTTCAGGCACCCTGTAAATGGGTGAGCGGACCATTTGCGGAAACAGGCATAAGGCTGCCTTGCTATGCTATACAGTCATAGGGCTCTGAAACAAAATTCAGGTTCAACTTTGTCGAGCTTGCGCCTACAAGCACTCATTCTCCAGGCCCACACGTGAAAAACGGCCAGTTAGGCAAGATGTCATAGTGCTGCTGGTCTATAGAACAAAGAGGAGAGAAAAACTGATGTGAAACAGAGATAGAAGCTATTGCGGAGGACTTGGTACTTTTGAAACCTTTATGAAGAAAATTGTTATCAACCCTATTGAAAGTAAGACTAAATAGACTGCAGGTGAAGCAGAAGTATAACTGACTGTCTAACTACACTGCATACAGTTTCCCATTCTGTCCTAATCAGAGGAACATTACACTGAATATTGGCTGCTGTCTATTCTGGAAACATTCAGAACACTTCCTTTCCTACGCACAGGAAATTTTATCAATACAAACCAGATGAGTGGCAGTTCCCATGCTCAGCCTTGTACATGATTAACGTATGTAAGCTGGCATTAGCTCACAGGGTTTAACAAGGACTCTTTGAGGTTACTTTATGTTCGTGACTGGGCAATATTTATTACAGTAAGGAGCTGGAAAAACAGCATTGCACAATGTTCTCCTCTTTTGTGCTTTAATAGCAGATATTTTCAGTAAAAATGATTCATGTTTTTCCAACATTATAAGATTGTTCACAAATATTATTAGTTTAATTACAATGGCTTGGATGGGATGCTCTGGGCGAAAGCTACCAGTTATGGGGATTAAGCATGAAATAAAATCATCCAGCAATTTAGGTCTTTCTACAGGTAAGATGGGCAAAACAATCAATATTCCAACGGTTTGTTACTGCCCCTGTTGCTTTAGCTGAGGGTTGGGTTGAAAGTGAAGAAGAGTTCCTTCAGATTTGTGTTTTCTACAGACTGGGGCATTGGCATAGCCCAAATGGTTCACTTCAGATTAGAGGGTCCCAAAGTGACAGTACCATCACACTGCAGAGTTTAAGGACATCCTAAAGGGAAATTCTGCCAAGAGTTCATCATGACCACCTCCAACACTTCCCTTCCCTTTCTCGACTTCTCTGTCGCCATCTCTGAAAATAGGCTGTCCGCTAATATTCATTATGAGCCCACCGACTCCCGCAACTACCTCGACTACACTTCTTCACACCCTGCCTCCTGTAAGGACTCCATGCCATTCTCCCAGTTTCTCCGTCTGACGCCTCTGCTCTGAGGATGCAACCTTCCACAACAGCGCCTCTGATACGTCTTCCTTTTTCTCAACAGAGGATTCCCTCCCACAGTGGTTGACAGGGCCTTCAACTGTGTCTAGCCCATTTCCCGCACTTCTGCCCTCGTGCCTTGCCCCCCCTCCCAGAACCGCGACAGGGTTCCCCTTGTCCTCACTTTCCACCCACCAGCCTCTACATCCAGAGGATCATCCTCCGCCATTTCCGCCACCTCCAGCATGATGCCACCACCAAACGCATCTTCCCCTCCCTTCCTGTCAGATTCCGAAGGGATTGTTCCCTCTGACACCTTAGTCCACTCCTCCATTACCCCTGACACCTCATACCCTTCCCACGGCACTTTCCCATGCAATCGCAGGAGGTGTAAAACCTGCCCTTTTACCTCTTCTCTCCTCACTATCCAAGGCCCCAAACACTCCTTTCAGGTGAAGCAGCAATTTACATACTTCTTTCAATTTAGTATACTGTATTCGCTGCTCACAATGTGGTCTCCTCTACAGTGGGGAGACCAAACGCAGATTGGGTGGCCGCTTTGCTGAACACCTCCGCTCAGTCTGAAAGCATGACCCTGAGCTTCCAGTTGCTTGCCATTTCAACACACCGCCCTGCTCTAATGCCAACATTTCTGTCCTTGGCCTACTCCAGTGTTCCAGTGAACATCAATGCAAGCTCGAGGAGCAGCACCTGATCTTTCGATTAGGCACTCTACAGCCTTGCAGATTGAACATGGAGTTCAATAACTTCAGAGCATGGCTGGCCCTTTTTTAATTTTTTTTTTTAACCATGTGCTTTTCATGTAGTCAGAGCTGATCATTATTCCACTATTAACACTCTCTCTGGACTAATGCTTTGTCTTTCATCACAAGCATTAACACACGCTTTGCCTTTGTCTCAGGACAGCTTTATTATTTAATCTCTCCTGCCCTCTGCCCTATCAAACACCTTCCCCTTTGTTCTCTGCCCCAACTCCGCACCGCCCCCCACCCTTTCACTTGCTTGAGACCTAATTCTTTTCTAACCTTTGCCAGTTCTGATGAAAGGTCACAGACCTGAAATGTTAACTTTACTTCTCTCTCCAGATGCTGCCAGTATTTCCAGCATTTTTTGTTTTTGTTTCAGATTTTCAGCATCTGCAGTATTTTGCTTTTATACTCTTTCTCCTCTTCCACAATTGGACCTCTTTAGATGTGTTGCAGACAACGATGATCTTTGAAGATGTGACCATGCAAGACACCTCTTGATCTGGCCAAGCATTGAAAGCACAGATTGTCTTTATCCTTCAGACAGATAGATGAGACTTTTTGTATCTGCATTTACTTTGAGACCTTACATGGTGATTTCATTAACCAGGTCTCCTGGGAGAGAGGCAGCCTTCAAGTCAGCATTTTCCTTCAAAGAAAAGAATCATGACCACTGCTAAGAGAATGATCATTAACCTGTGTAACTGGTCACTGACCAACTGAACATTGATGGAGTGTGGTTCACAAACAGTGTGAACATGGTACTGTCCCTAGGTGTTTAGATAGACACATGGGTTCCAGGATATGCCTTCTTTCATAATAAAAATGAGATATGCTGGAACCACTCAGCAGGTCTGGCAGCATCTGTGGAAAGAGAAGCAGAGTTAACGTTTCGGGTCAGTGACCCTTCTTTCATCTTGCCCCACTTCAAAATGAAATATTGCAGTCCAATTGCTTTCAAAGTGGCCACCAGCATCAATTTCACATTGACTAGCTAGACAATGCTGGACTCTATACAGTTAGACACTGTGAAGTTCCCTGAGGCAGAGTAAAAGTTGATATTGTAGGGGCCATTTTACAGTTTCCCTCTTCTTTAAAAGGACCTTCCTGTTCTGCTAAGCTCTTGTAAACTCTTTCTTCATTGTCAGTTTCTCTGATATTAGAAAGAACAATACTGCTGCTTGTCTGGTATCAACAGTCTCTTCCATTTTCTGATCCAAAAACGAAGTGAAAATCGAAAAAGCATCTAATATACCTTTTCCAAAAAAAGGCTACAACCCTTCAACAGCAACTTCCTGCAGTGTATCTTTTAATGCCTGTTGTAAATGAGATCAGAAAGTAATTTGGGGTACCAGAGCCCCTCATGTATACAGAAAAAGTGATAGGAGGAAGTTTCCACTGGAGACCAGGTAAGATGGCTGAACTTCCAATTTCTCAATTAAAACATGTACACCATTATCTGTCGTGTCCAATATGTCATTTGGTGAAACAGTTCACACAAGAAGGAGAAACACCATCACTTCAGTTACAAGATTTAAGATGTAGTTTTGAGGTTGTGAACAATGGGTTTCAACAGTAAACTAACGAATGTACAAAAGTACGCTGTTAGCATGAGGATCTGTTATGGGATTTCTGTTCTCATGCTTTGTGCTCAAGTTCCAGCCCCGCCATCCCAAACCTACACACAAATACAGTTATTATGTTCAAGCATTTTGGTGCTAGACTAAGCAGCACTTTTCCCCTAAATGTGTACTGTAATGCTCTGGTTTTAACCACTAGGAGAAGCAAGTTGACCTGGAAAGGACATCCTCTACGTAATACCAGCAGCAATATCTGTGACTTTGTTAAGAAAAGGGTTTTCAGTTGCAGAGAGCCCAAATCTACTCAGGCATTCACTGCTGTTGTGAGCTGTTGGTCACCCATAACTTTTCCCCCATTCACATTTTCTTTATGGATAGCATTTTTACTTACACTGGAGGTCTGCCACCTGATGGCTAGGTGCTGATACATCCTTGTTCCTGACCTAAAAAGGACAAAATCTTCCACATATGGCCAAGTGCCTTTAGCAAGGACATTCCAGTCCCCTGGGGCGACTCCTGGCACCTTTTACCTGCCCTCTCACTGTTTACAATCATTATCTTAAGCTCTAAGCTTTGTTCCTGTCCCCCAAGATCCACAGATTTTCTTTGTCTCTCTTTATCATCAACATCTGGTGGTGTCTGGCAGTATGATCCTCTGATCCTTCATTTTGGTTTCCTGATTATTTTTTCCCCAATATTACAAATAATTATTCTAAAACCAGCAGCATAAGAAACTGACACTGAACCACCAGCAGAATAAAGAAACTGACACTGGAGCAGTCATTAGAGGCATTGCAATTGGATTCCTATCCAATATTCTTCTTTCAGATTTTCAACATTTGCTGTTTTATTACAATCATAGACAGCTGATATTGGTGGAACCCCTTTTCATAGGTTAGTGTCCTCAACAAAGATGCAGGAATTGGGGCAACAAACCAATAGAAAAGTCAAAAACAAAACAAAAATTCCATAAATTAACATTTGGTAAATGTTGGGGTCAACGCCATGTAAAATCCCCAGGACACAATTCCAGAGGTTACGCGGGGATCTCTCTCACCAGTGTCGTCCAGTGCTGACCCTACTTGGGTTTGTGGCGTCGGTGGAAGAACATGCCATATTAGGGTCTGAAGTTCTGTTACTGGATGTTAAATATCTGGTAGTTCAAGATAATAGGGTGAACAGGTGTTAATTAGTTAATTGTATTCAAGTGTGTTTCTATTAAAGAAGAGCCAGACAGCACCGGCATGGTGGTGTTCTTTGGAGAGCAGAAGTACGCTCTGTGGCAAGCAATAAACAATCTCCACCAAAGCATCCTTGTCCCAGTCTTTTTCATAAACGGATTTGGAGATTTCTCTAGCATGCCACTCAAGGCACCTAGTCATCCACCACCTTTGGGGAGGAATTTTCCCCAGACCCTGGAGTCCTCCACAGTTTCTATGCAAGGGGACTAATCCTGATTTAAAAAAAAAATTCTGTCACATACCCAGCTTGGGACTCAACACCCCACTCTCTGCCTCCCAACAAAGCCCTGTTCTGCCCATCTGGTAAGCCTCATCTCACTCAGTTTACCAGTCCCTAGCTTTATGCTGGGTCCCAATTAAGCCAGTGAAGTGGGAACTTCTGTCATAGGGAGTCCCCATCCACCCCAGACTACCCACTAATGGAATTTTCCATGCAAGATGTGGATGGAAGCTACACCAGGACAAGCTCTGTGGAAAAATCCCAAAATTGGTGGTGAGCTGGCGCAGCCAGGCCCCTGTTATTGGCCAGTGGGTTCTGTTGGACTTCCGGGAGAGGTCAGGTCGAAGCAAGGAAATTTAGAGTCTACAGATCATGTGAATGTCTCCAATTTACACCATAAGCCCCAGAACTACCACATCAGCAAAGGCTTCACAAAGATCAAAAGGGCAAAAGACAGTTTTCTGACTACAAGCTGCCATGGAGGCATTCTTGCTCATGGGCTGCACACATTGGGGAATCGTGGGCAAACAGCAATTTGATTCTTCATTCAAATGGACCTCGTACAGCCGTCTGGCAAAGATCCAACCCTCTCCCCACCCCCACCTTGTATTCAGAATAGGGTTGCCAACACTCTAAGATTGCCCTGGTGTCCCCAAGAATTGAAGAGTAATCTCCAGGACACTGCCACAAGTGACCCAGGAGAAACATCATAGGGACATTAAAAAAAAGTTGTGCATGATTCTTTCATTTTCTTTGAACATTTATTAGTTATAAAATTATTGGAGGCGGGATTAAAAAGGTTGTTTGACTGACAGGCAAGCATCATCCAATCAGGTAACTGACAGCCTGTTTGCCTTCCAGTTGCTAGGATGGGCATGCAGAGGGGCCAATGGAGGGAGTGTGAGGTGTTGAAGGTGGGAAGTTGTATCACGATACCTCAAGGAATATGTCCAACCAGATTTGGCAACCCTAACTCAGAAAAAATGGTCCTTATCACTCATCCCATTTCTTATTCCCTTATTTCCTCTTCTAAAATGGCACCGGGCAACTTAAGCAGATCCTTGCATATGCTTTGATTGGGTTCAGTGTGTCAGTGTAGCACTGACTGTGAATGCCTGCTTGTTAAATCTAGTTGTTTGATTTCATGTTGGGATAAGTGGGGAATGGCATCTGGTATAATGCATGGTCGGAATTTGTTGGCATCTTCAGCCTGAAACAGCCTCTTGTCATCTTTTAGAGGTGGAGTGAAAGATAAGACATAGTGGCAGCTGGACAGCACATTCCTGCCAGTCCAGCAATGCCAACTCACTTATCAAATGCTAGTGTTATTGATGTTGTCAAACCACTTCTATCAATATCGAATTGGTCCCTGTAAAGTGAAAGGAAGAAAGATTTGCATTTATATAGCACGTTAGGACATCACACAGCTCTTTAGAACTAATGAAGTTCTTTTGAAGTATAGTCACTGTTATGTCAGGAAACAGGGCAGCCAAATTGCACACAGCAAGCTCCCACAAACAGCAATGAAACAAATGACCAGATCATCCACTTCAGGTTCTGGTTGAGGGATAAATGGTGACCAGGGAAAACTGCCATGTTAAGTCCAACACCTGATGCTGAAAATTATTCTCACTGCCATATTGTATGAATACAACAGACTCATATCAAATTGTTCCCTCCAATCTTTTATCATCATTTAAAAAAATCAATTAAGGCAGAAGAATAAATTTGAGACCAACACATTAGAGCCATCCACTTGCCCCTCTGACACCGCTCTCTCCCCCAACAACCCTGACCCATTTACTTGGGTCAGGGTTCATCGGCCATGCAGGGTGCTGTCCCAGAGCAGGAACTCAAAGAAGGAATAAAGAACTTGCATTCATATAACGCCTTTCACGACCTCAGGATGTCCCAAAGCACTTCACAGCCACTGAAATACTTGTGAAGTGTTGTCACTGTTTTAACGTCAGGAAACATGGGCTGCCAATTTGCACACAGAAAGCTCCCATCAACAGCAATGAGATGCTTGACCATCTGTATCACTGAAGTTGGTTGAGGGATGAAAAGTGGCTGGGACACCAGAGAAAATTCCCCTGCTGTTCTTCGAGGAGAAGCTGAAGAGTCACTGCAAAAGAGCTGATGACTTTGTAACACCTGAGGCTTACAATCAGGGCAAGATTAGAGGGAGATGAATCCCTATAATTCTGCACATCGTGGTCATTACCACCACTACATGGGCCTACTGCCACCCTCCACCAGGTGCTCCCAGGGAGTATGTGAGGTGGGTGGGAGGACAATTGGATTGGAGAGCCGGCCTCATCCTCTACCAGCATTTATATGCAAAAGGCAATAAGGAGTGGTCCCACTGGGGTGGAAAATCAAGGAGACATCGGTAGGACTCACACAACCCATTTTCTTGACACTGGTACCAGGGAGGATAACATTGGAAAATCAAGCCTTGGTCAATAACAATGCTGGCAGTAATTCCCAGCTCCCAGTGTGTAGAGAGGAACACATTAGCCAAATGTAATTATGTCATAATAGTAAATAGCAGCATACACGGCCTGTAAAAGGGAATCAGATACACATTTGGATAAGAAAGATTCCAGGGAATCGGCACAGGTCATACAGGCTGAATGGCCTCCTTCAGTGCTATAAAATTCTATTTAAGAGCCACTGTTGTGGGGTGGGGGGGGGGGGGGGATCTTTTGTTGCTAAATATTTTCAGTACTACTTTAAGGAGCATGAAGAAATAAAACATGGCAGTGGGGAGATATTCCTCCAAGGATTAATTTTTGCAAAGAAGTCAAAGTAAGTGAGACCATCGTATTGTTCCCAAACCTCCTGGAGTGGCTGGAAGTCCAACAAGATCGGAGGTTCCTGTTCAAAGCAATGGCTCCAGCTGCTCAGGAGCTCAACAATTTAAATTTGCCACTACCATGCGCCCACATGAACCGACACTTATGTGAGGTAGTGTCAATAATTCCAAACCATTAGCCAACCATCAGGAGCCAGAGCGAGGTTATACTGCATTCATTCTAGACAGAATCATTTCCCAGCCTTTTCCATGGAGCCCATCATTGGCTCAGTGCCGTTCCTGCAGAGAGCTGCAACCAGCTAGGGCTGTTGTTTGGTAGGGGGTGGGGGGGAGGTGGGGAGAGGTGGGTCGGGGTTGGTGGTGTGGTCGCAGTGAGTTGGAAATTCAAGAGGTGCTCTGTAATTGAGGACTTTGAAATCAGGCAAGGATTAAAATTGGGGGGGGGGGGGGGGGGACTCTAGAGCTGTGGGATAGAGGGAATGAAGAAAGGGGGAAAGAGGGAGACTGGTGAATGGGGGCTGGGAGAGGAGACTGTGTAATGAGGAAATGCGGGCTTAAGTGAGGTGGACGAAATAGGCTGGGTTAGCTGCAGGAGCCAGCATTTCCTCTGGAGCCCAGAGCGGTAGCAGCAGAGTGGTGAGTGGAAGCAACTTTGAGAGGGAAGCAACTGGTAAGTGAAAGCCAGGGATCTCATTTCCACTGGTGGGTGAATAGGGAACCAGACATCAAGGATTCTAACTGGAAGAACCAAGGAGGAAGGGAGAAGATACGTTCTTGACCTGAAGGCTATCGGATCATGGAATCCTTCAGCGCATGACTACTGAGATAGAGACTAAAATTTAAAAGGGAAGGGGATAAATATTTGAAAAGGGGGAATATAAAAGGATCAGGGGGGAATGGGGTTACAGGAGACAGCACCAGCACTGTGGGCTAACTGGCCTTCACCTGTGCTGTAATTTCTGTAATTCTATGAAAATTCTCCTTTATTGAATCTGAGCTGAGGGAGGGGTTCAGAAATGTTAGTACTGAGCTGAGTTTAGGGCGATGTACTCTGTGAGAAGTGCCCCAAATACTGAGCCCACTGCCAGACAGTTTTGGCGCGTGAAGTCCAAGTACAGATCAGCTCTGATAGAGATTCCCAGTTCAGAGCTGTCACCTTCACACAGAAACAGACTCCAAGGGGATAGAGAAAGATTTGGGCCTGTTAAAGTAGCATTGGCTCGGGATCCTGACCGCACCTTGTGCAGTGCAGGGGATTCTGGCTATGGTTTCAGGGTAAATATCAGCAGCTTATAAAATTACTGCTAGTTACAGGTAAGATATCACAGCATTATATCTATTACTAACAGTTATGGTATTCAAGTTCATTATGAGGGGTATCTGAGTGTTACCACTTTTACTGTTAGGTTATCAGTGCATTTCAGTTACCGTTAATTACTGGTAGAATCAAAGTTTCTTCCACCTCTGATTTCCCATCTGTAAATCATGATATCATAAGAAATAGGAGCCATAGTAGGCCATTCAGCCCCAAGAGCCTGATCTGCCATTCAATAAGATTATGACTGATCTGATTGAGGCCTTAACTCCACTTTCCTGCCTGCCCCCATAATTCTTGACTCCCTTGTAGACCAAAAATCTGTCTATCAGCCTTGAATATATTCAATGACCCAGCCTTCACTGCTCTCTGGGGAAGAGAATTCCAAATATTAACCACCCTTTGAGAAGAAATTCCTCCTCATCCCCGTTATATGTTTCAATATGATCACCTCTCATTCTTCCAAAAGCCAATGATTATCGGCCCAACCTGCTCAACCTATCCTCATAAGATAACCCCTTCATCCCAGGAATCAACCTAGTGAACCTTCTCTGAACTGCTTCCAATGCCAGTATAACCCTCCTTAATTAAGGAGATCAAACTATACACAAGGTGCAATCTCACTAATGCCCTGTACCGCTGTAGCAAGACTTCCCTACTTTTATACGCTATCCCCCTTGCAATAAATGCCAAAATTCCATTTGCCTTCCTAATAACTTGCTGTACCTGCATGCTAACCTTTTGTGATTCATGTACGAGGACACCCAGATCCCTCTGTAGTGCAGCATTCTGCATTCTCTCTCCACTTAAATAATACTCTGCTTTTCTGGTACCCTTCTCACACACAGGGTGGCTAGAGTGCCATTGCTCCTTCACATACACAAACAAACACAGAGCGTACACAGTACCTCCCTTCATGCCTGCAGAGTTTTCCCTTCAGTAATCCCAGACCCCTTCCTTCCTCTCTTTAAGAATGCAGAACTGAGACCCCTGTGATCCCCCCCCTCCCTCCCAGTTTGCAGAGTGAGACCCCTGAATATCCCCCCCTCCCTCCTCCCTTCCAGCATGCAGAATAAGACCTCTGAATATCTGAACTTGCCTTCCATAGTGAAACCTTCTGCCTATGACTTGCCGGCTTTTACGTTCAGGAACAGGACGGCACTGACGGCAGTCCGTTTAACGTAAAATCTGGACGTGTGCAGCGAGAGGTGGCGGGCTGCATAATCTGCAGAGGTAAGTACCGTATTGAATATGGTAATTGGGGTGCCATCGCCTAGCTGCGGGGGTGGTGGTGGGGGGGGGGGATTGCGCCACACTGAGGTCACCCGCCGCTGGTAATGTGCGGCGGGCCCTTCTCAACATCGGGGGTCGAGGCGGGCCTCTCACCGCAGAATTGTACCGGCCCTCGCACCGCGTCCCGAGGCGTCGAGGGGCTGGTAAAATTCAGCCCTTTGTGTGGACTGGTCACCTACTGCTCTGCCTTTCCTCCACTCCCCACCAACCCACCACCACCACCACCCCCGCCCCCCCCCCACCATCCCATTAGGATGCGGTAACACTCTGTGACAAATTCAGGACCTCAGCACAACCCCTCCAAAAACACTCCAAAGTACAATCACAAACTTGGCAAGAGAAAAAGTTCCAAATATTTAACTTAACTGCAATCAGGTTAAATAACGTTATGTGCAGCTTCACACCTGTTTTTTTTCTTGAGTAAATAACGCAAATGCTGCCAGGACATTTGTTGCCAAAATTTGGGATCCTGGCGTCACATCAGCCAGTTAGGCTCTGTGACATCAGGACATCGTCAAATTAGAGCCTTCTGATGTACATAGGGAACACACCTACACGCACACTTATCCTGGCAGAATGCCGCGAGTCCGTGCAGAAAGTAACTGGCGGCGCAAGGGACACAGGTAAAGCAATACAAGACCTCTGTAGCACTACTATAAGCAGCACATACACATACACTCACACAAATTTCCACAGTAATAACTAGAGAGCGATCAGGAGAGTGAAATCAATTTTCTCATTTCCTATCCTGGGAACATAAGGCAAACTTACACCCCACTGCTGCACTGGTTGACGTGATCTAACTTACCATGGAACCTGTGACTTTGCTGGTCTATATGGCCCAACATCACATCTGGCGCATTATCCATTGAGTCATCACTGAATTTGTTTTTTTAAGAATATGAAATATCACATAACTTTTCCTCTCGCCTCTTTACTTTGTAAATATAATTTTGTTAAAGCACGCCATTTACTCCCGACAGACTCCAAATTCATCTGGAGTTTAGCACTGTGATGGACATGCTAGTGAGCTTGCTGCATCAGTCCCTTTACCACAGGTTCCTGTAGAGGCTGGGCTGGGCTGTAAGTCAACAGAAAATGGCCTCAATTTGGCATAGTGCCAGTTTGGCAAAGACTCAGAGCGACTCCTTCATTTTTATGATTTTTTTTGGTGCAGGTAAGTTTAATTTGCAGCAGAATTGCTGGATTAATAATTGTGCCTTTAGCAAATTCTAGGACAACCCCTTTAACATAAACTGATTAAATTCAGGACAGGGCTGGAGAGCAAGACATTTGCCAGGATTTTTACTACATACTAAATGACAGCCTGTCTTGGATTAAGTGAGATGTAGAAGGCTCAACATGCCATGGTTATATACATGTTCCTGTCAATAATTATTGAAGGAATCCTCTATAAATCAGAGACCAGACATTTTATTTAAACTTTAACAATCCCTTGTGTGCAATGGGCAAGCTAAGCATTTTGCTAAGCTCTGGTGATCTCTCCTTTCAATTTTAACTTCAGTTAATTCTCAGCCTTGGCTCTGTTGGCAGTATTCTCTCTTCTGAATCAGAAGGAGGTGGGTTCAAGCTCCACTCCAGACACTCGGCATATAATCTAGGCCAGCACATCAGTGCAGTAATGAGGGATAAAGCCTGGCTACCCGACCCGAACCCGACTAGACCCGACTACATGTGTCGGGTTCAGGTTGGGTCGGGTCGAAATTCCGAGTCCAGCATTCCGGCTCAGGTCGGGTCGGGCTGGACACTGCTTCCAGGAAGTCATGGGATCGGGCTTACCCATGATTCCCCACATCTCCATCTTCAGGAATAGCCTGTGGCTGGAACAGATGAAGGAGATTTGGGTTGGGTCGGGTGCGAAAAAAAATTAAAGGGCTGGGGTCGGGTTCGGGTTGCCTGTGGTCTGGTAGGGTTTTAATTTTACACCCAAGGCAGGCTTTACTGAGGGTGTGCTAGACTGTCAGAGGTGTCTTTTTTTTTGTACAAGGCATTAAACTGAGGCCCCATCTGCCTTTTCAGATGAAGTGGATATAAAAGATCTCACAGCACTATTTAAAAAAGAGCAAGGAGTTCTCCTGTTGTCCTGGCCACATATTCACCTCTTAGCAATGCAAACAAAATTAAGTAATTGGCCATTTATCTCATTTGCCTTTTGTGGGACCTTACTGTGTGCCGATTGGCTATTACATTTTCATACAAAACACCAATGATCGCACTCCAATAGGAAAGAATAATTCACTGGCTGTGCAGTACTTTGGATGTCCTGAGGATGACAAAGATGCTATTTTAATGCAAGTCCTCCTTCCACTTCAAGCACCAGCAGCTCCAGGCAATTCTGTGCATTGAGTTACTCATTTTAATAATATTTGATATTATATCAAATAATGCTGAAAGATTCCCCGAATGTTGGGAATAATGATGCTATTGAGGTGCCAGGAGTATTTTTATTACTGTAGTAGCAATGCTACATTACTAATAAAAAAAACTTGCATTTCTATTGCATCTTTCATGACTGTAGAGCATCCCAAAGCACTTTACAGCACCAATAAAGTACTTCTGAGGTGTAATCACTGTTGTAATGTCAGAAACATGGCAGCCAATTTGCCCATGAGCAAGATTCCATAAACAGCCATGTGATCAGAACCAGATAATCTGTTTTAGTGATGCTGGTTGTGAAATAAATATAGGACAGGAAAGTAGAAATGTGGATTCCAACTGCAGTTTCACCCATCATGTTTTGAATCCACCCAGGATTACAGGCATCTCCGAGAAATACAACGTTCCTCGGACTGCTATTCTTGCCGCGTCCTGAGATCCAGATTCAGTGCTATGCGCCACCACATGTACACACTGGACCTCTCTCTCCAGCAGCACCACCTCACCTTATCTCAAAGCTGTTCTACTCCACAGTTTCATTTCATCCTTCGTCTTATCAGACGCTTTAACAAAAAACTTTTTTCTTCCTTACAGGTGTCAAGGAACATAAGCTCCAGCAGCTGATGGGGACTAATGCCCCTCCAGATCCTTCTTGCCCTTCACTTCCCTCTGACCCCACACCTTCTGATCTGACCCCTTGCCGTGTATTCACTATAACCTCTGACCTCCCCCTCTCTGACGCTGAACGTTCTGTACTCAGCAAAGGACTCTGTTTTATCCCCTTACAACCCCACCTCAATGAATGTCACGCTTGTCATGATGTTGAGCTCTTCTTCCGTCGCCTCCGCCTCCGGGCTCACTTCTTTGACCAGGAGTCCTCACCTCGATCAGCAGACCCATTCATCCGTCTCCAGCATTCTCCCTCTATCTGGACCCCTCCCCCGGCTTCTTACCCACTCTTGATCTTTTCATTGAAAACTGTCGACGAGACATTGGTCATCTCAATTTCTCTGCCCCGCTCTCTCACTTTAACCTGTCCTCCTCTGAGCTTGAGGCACTCTGTTCTCTCAGGTCTAACCCCGACATGGTCATCAAACCTGCAGACAAGGGTGGTGCTGTTGTTGTCTAGCGTACCGACCTCTACCTTGCAGAGGCTCAGCGCCAACTCTCAGACACATCTTCCTACCTCCCCCTGGACCATGACCCCACCACCAAACATCAAGCGACTGTCCACAGGACTGTCACTGACTTCATCTCCTCTGGAGATCGTCCCTCTACAGCTTCCAACCTCATAGTCCCGCAACCACGGACAGCCCGCTTCTACCTCCTTCCCAAAATCCACAAACGGGACTGTCCCGGCAGACCCATTATGTCAGCCTGCTCCTGCGCCACTGAATTTTTTTCTTCCTATCTTGACTATCTTTTCTCCGTTGGTCCAGTCTCTTCCCACCTATATCTGTGACTCTTTTGACACCCTATGTCATTTTGACAATTTCCAGTTTCCTAGCCCCAACCGCCTCCTCTTCACTATGGGCATCCAATCTCTCCGCACTTCCATCCCCCACCAGGATGGTCTGAGGGCTCTCTGCTTCTTCCTTGAACAGAGGCCCAAACAGTCCCCATCCACCACCACCCTCCTCCGCTTGGCTGAACTTGTTCTCACATTGAACAACTTCTCCTTCAACTCCACTCACTTCCTTCAAGTAAAAGGTGTTGCTATGGGTACCCGCATGAGTCCTAGTTATTCCCGTTTTCTTGTGGGATATGTCGAACATTCCTTGTTCCAGTCCTACTCAGGCCCCCTCCCCAACTCTTTTTCTGGTACATTGATGACTGTATCGGTGCCGTTTCCTGCTCCCGCCCCGAACTAGATAACTTTATCAACTTTGCTTCTAATTTCCACCCTTCTCTCAACTTTACATGGTCCATCTTCAACACTTCCCTTCTCTTCCTCAACTTCTCTGTCTCCATCTCTGGCGATAGTCTGTCCACTAATATTCATTATAAGCCCACCGACTCCCACAGCTACCTTGACTACACTTCTTTACACCCTGCCTCCTGTCAGGACTCCATTCCATTCTCCCAGTTTCTCCGTCTCTGACGCATCTGCTCTGATGATGCAACCTTCCATGACAGCGCTTCTGATATGTCTTCCTTTTTCCTCAACCGAGGATTCCCCCTCACTGTGGTTGACAGGGCCCTCAACCCTGTCCGGCCCATTTCCCACACCTCTACCCTCACCTCTTCCCCTCCCTCCCAGAACTGCAACAGGGTTCCCCTTGTCCTCACTTTCCACCCCATCAGCCTCCATATCCAAAGGATCATCCTCCGCCATTTCCGCCACCTCCAACGTGATGCCACTACCAAACGCATCTTCCCCTCCCTTCCCCTGTCAGCATTCCGAAGGGATCGTTCCCTCCGTGACACCCTGGTCCACTCCTCCATTACCCCCAGCACTTCGTCCCCTTCCCACAGTACCTTCCCCTGCAATCGCAGGAGTTGTAATACCTGCCCATTTACCTCCTCTCTCCTCATTATCCCAGGCCCAAACACTCCTTTCAGGTGAAGCAGCAATTTACTTGTACTTCTTTCAATGTAGTATACTGTATTTGCTGCTCACAATGTGGTCACCTCTACACTGGGGAGACCAAACGCAGACTGGATGACCACTTTGCAGAACACCTCCGCTCAGTTCGAAAGCATGACTCCGAGCTTCCGGTTGCTTGCCATTTCAACACTACCCCCTGCTCTCATGCCCACATCTCTGTCCTGGGATTGCTGCAGTGTTCCAGTGAACATCAATGCAAACTCGAGGAACAGCATTTCATTTACCGATTAGGCACACTACAGCCTGCCGGACTGAAAATTAATTTCAGTGCATGACAGGCCCCCCCATTTTACTTTTATTTTTAGTTATTTTTTTTCTTTTTTTTGTGTTTATTTTATCTTACTTTGTTCAATTTGCCTACCCACTTTTTTTTCATGTTTGTGCTTGTGGCTGTTGAGTTTTCAGTCCATTAACACCCTATCTGTACTAATGCTTTGTCTTTCAACACACCATTAACATATTGTTTGCCTTTGCTCCATGACCTTCTGGTCAGTTATTCTCTGTGATCTTGTTCTATCTACACCTTCTCCTTTGTTATCTCTTGCCCCACCCCCGATTTACTTGCTTAAAACCTTTCACATTTCTAATATCTGCTAGTTCTGAAGAAGGGTCACTGACCTAAAACATTAACTCTACTTCTCTCTCCACAGATGCTGCCTGACCTGCTGAGTATTTCCAGCATTTCTTGTTTTTATTTCAGATTTCCAGTATCCACAGAATTTTGCTTTTGTTTTAGAAACATCCATGCTCTTCTTCAAAATAGCGTCACAGAATTTTTTACGTCCACCTGAGAAGGCAGATGGGATCTTGGTTTAACATCTCATTTAAAAGGCTGCATTCCAACAGTGCAGCACTCCCTCAGTCCTGCACTGATGTGTCAGCCTAGACTTGGTGCTTAGGTCTCTGCATAGGACTTGAATCCATAGTCTTCTGACTCAGGCATGAGAGCTACCTCTGAACCACTTTAAAACTGTTGGTAAATAAGAGTAGAGTTTGCAAAGCATTATTTCTTCTCTACCTTCTTCTGCATGCTCCTCTATCCTGTTCAACCTGTGACCTCAGTAAGTAAAATTTGGGCCTGGATTGTGTACAAATGTTTTTCTAAGCCTTTATTAGGAAGCTATGTATTCAGTTTTGCCCTGGTCATGTCATTCATGTGACACCAAGCCAGATCTGGATATGATTTTCAAGTCATTGGTTAAGTACCCAAAATAACTGGCCCACAGCCCATGGAGCTGGATAAGCTTAAAGGCTTAAAACATTATGGGGCAGAAATCGCTGGGATGGTGCACCCCACAGCGAGTGACTTGAACTGGTCATTTTTCTTCACCTCCCCTTTGCCACAAATGGTTGGATTTATTACAAAATAACGTGAACTTGCTGTTATTTTCCCAGCCATTTTTGAGCCATTATCAGAAGCGAGTGGAGTGGGGGCGTTGGTGGCAGAAGGTTCCTTTGACTTCTGGACAGATTGTAGCTAGCTCCTGACTAAGATTTTCAGAGTCTTATCTTTCCCTTGGCAGTAATAGGATGTAAGTTTCCACCTGTTCCAGTGAGCTTCAATCTACAAAAACCTGGTCTTAATTCAGCACACGTTAGCGTGAAACCAGCAATCTCACTCAGAAATGCCATAAGGATGGCTGGTGTGGGAAACAGAAATAGCACTATTGAAATGGGAATTTATTATTGTGAGGTTTCCATAAAGGCACACTGAGCATTATCCTGCATTTTATACATGCTGATGCTGACACTGAATGTAAATGGAGATTAGATTAATTTTAATATGTGCACACATTAATTTGCACTCAGGATGTGGGCAAGGCCAGTCTTATTGACCAAGTTGTGTGGTGCCATCAAATTTCAAGGCCTAAACATCAACCAGAAAGTGGGACTGGAGTCAGGTGTAGATGTTTCAGTAAGAACAGAGAAGATGGTAAAAGAGGGGGGGGTGTGGCATTGTTAATCAAGGAGGGTATTACGGCAGCAGAAAGGACGTTTGAGGACTCGTCTACTGAGGTAGTATGGGCCGAGGTTAGAAACAGGAGAGGAGAGGTCTCCCTGTTGGGAGTTTTCTATAGACCTCCGAATAGTTCCAGAGATGTAGAGGAAAGGATAGCGAAGATGATTCTCGACAGGAGCGAGAGTAACAGGGTAGTTGTTATGGGGGACTTTAACTTTCCAAATATTGACTGGAAATACTATAGTTTGAGTACTTTAGATGAGTCAGTTTTTGTCCAGTGTGTGCAGGAGGGTTTTCTGACACAGTATGTAGACAGGCCAACCAGGGGCGATGCCACATTGGATTTGGTACTGGGTAATGAACCCGGCCAGGTGTTAGATTTAGATGTAGGTGAGCACTTTGGTGATAGTGATCACAACTTGGTTAGGTTTACCTTAGCGATGGGCAGGGACAGGTATATACTGCAGGGCAAGAATTATAGCTGGGGGAAAGGAAATTATGATGCGATTAGGCAAGATTTAGGATGCGTAGGATGGGGAAGGAAACTGCAGGGGATGGGCACAATCGAAATGTGGAGCTTATTCAAGGAGCAGCTACTGCGTGTCCTTGATAAGTATGTACCTGTCAGGCAGGGAGGAAGTTGTCGAGCGACGGAGCCGTGGTTTACTAAAGAAGTTGAAGCGCTTGTCAAGAGGAAGAAGAAGGCTTATGTTAGGATGAGACGTGAAGGCTCAGTTAGGGCGCTTGAGAGTTACAAGCTAGCCAGGAAGGATCTAAAGGGAGAGCTAAGAAGAGCAAGGAGAGGACACGAGAAGTCATTGGCGGATAGGATCAAGGAAAACCCTAAGGCTTTCTATAGGTATATCAGGAATAAAAGAATGACTAGAGTTAGATTCGGGCCAATCAAGGATAGTAGTGGGAAGTTGTGTGTGGAATCAGAGGAGATATGGGAAGCGTTAAATGAATATTTTTCGTCAGTATTTACAGTAGAGAAAGAAAATGTTGTCGAGGAGAATACTGAGATTCAGGCTACTAGGCTAGATGGGATTGAGGTTCACAAGGAGGAGGTGTTAGCAATTTTGGAAAGTGTGAAAATAGATAAGTCCCCTGGGCCAGATGGGATTTATCCTAGGATTCTCTGGGAAGCCAGGGAGGAGATTGCAGCGCCTTTGTCCTTGATCTTTATGTCGTCATTGTCGACAGGAATAGTGCCGGAAGACTGGAGGATAGCAAATGTTGTCCCCTTGTTCAAGAAGGGGAGTAGAGACAGCCCTGGTAATTATAGACCTGTGAGCCTTACTTCGGTTGTGGGTAAAATGTTGGAAAAGATTATAAGAGATAGAATTTATAATCATCTTGAAAAGAATAAGTTCATTAGCGATAGTCAGCACGGTTTTGTGAAGGGTAGGTCGTGCCTCACAAACTTTATTGAGTTTTTCGAGAAGGTGACCAAACAGGTGGATGAGGGTAAAGCTGTGGATGTGGTGTATATGGATTTCAGTAAGGCGTTTGATAAGGTTCCCCACGGTAGGCTGTTGCAGAAAATACGGAAGTATGGGATTGAAGGTGATTTAGTGCTTTGGATCAGAAATTGGCTAGCTGAAAGAAGACAGAGGGTGGTGGTTGATGGCAAATGTTCATCCTGGAGTTTAGTTACTAGTGGTGTACCGCAAGGATCTGTTTTGGGGCCACTGCTGTTTGTCATTTTTATAAATGACCTGGATGAGGGTGTAGAAGGGTGGGTTAGTAAATTTGCGGATGACACGAAGGTCGGTGGAGTTGTGGATAGTGCCGAAGGATGTTGTAGGTTACAGAGGGACATAGATAGGCTGCAGAGCTGGGCTGAGAGATGGCAAATGGAGCTTAATGCGGAAAAGTGTGAGGTGATTCACTTTGGAAGGAGTAACAGGAATGCAGAGTACTGGGCTAATGGGAAGATTCTTGGTAGTGTAGATGAGCAGAGAGATCTTGGTGTCCAGGTACATAAATCCCTGAAAGTTGCCACCCAGGTTAATAGGGCTGTTCAGAAGGCATATGGTGTGTTAGCTTTTATTAGTAGGGGGATTGAGTTTCGGAGCCACGAGGTCATGCTGCAGCTGTACAAAACTCTGGTGCGGCCGCACCTGGAGTATTGCGTGCAGTTCTGGTCACCGCATTATAGGAAGGATGTGGAAGCTTTGGAAAGGGTGCAGAGGAGATTTACTAGGATGTTGCCTGGTATGGAGGGAAGGTCTTACGAGGAAAGGCTGAGGGACTTGAGGTTGTTTTCGTTAGAGAGAAGGAGGAGGAGAGGTGACTTAATAGAGACATATAAGATAATCAGAGGGTTAGATAGGGTGGATAGTGAGAGTCTTTTTCCTCGGATGGTGATGGCAAACACGAGGGGACATAGCTTCAAGTTGAGGGGTGATAGATATAGGACAGATGTCAGAGGTAGTTTCTTTACTCAGAGAGTAGTAGGGGCGTGGAACGCCCTGCCTGCAACAGTAGTAGACTCGCCAACTTTAAGGGCATTTAAGTGGTCATTGGATAGACATATGGATGAAAATGGAATAGTGTAGGTCAGATGGTTTCACAGGTCGGCGCAACATCGAGGGCCGAAGGGCCTGTACTGCGCTGTAATGTTCTATGTTCTATGTTCTAGACTAGACCAGGGTAAACATTTGTGATCAGTTGGCTTTTTTTTAAAATCTGCTCTTGGGGTCTGGGCAATGCTGGCTATAATGGCTTTGTGTGAATTATCCTTAGCACCTCTGGGTGAGGCCAACTCAGACAAATATGGACAAATTTGTATTGTCGGCTCAAAAAATTTAGAAATGGTCTTACGGAGAGCAGAGCACTGGGCAGTCAATAAGCATGAAGAGCAATGCACAGAGGTTGTTTTGGCACAACTTCCTAAAGCTTGAGGCAAGTCTAAAAGGAAGAAAATGCTGGAAATGTACTGCTTCGGAAATAGAAAAGCTCTGCAGAAGCTGAAATATTAGTGCAGCCTTCCTTTTTCAGATGTTGATAGACTCAATGCACATTTCTAATATTATCTGTTATTATGGCAAAATTCCTATTACAGTCTTAAAATGTCCACACATTTAAAATGGACAGTTACTTTTATCAGCCACAGCACAATTATCATTATCCATTTGCATTGACATCAATTTGAAAGATGCCAGTTATAGACTTTTAATAGCCCCATTTATTTCAGGAAGAATAGGCCGTGCTTACTCACTCTCCTCTCTGAGTAAGAAGGTTGTGGGTTCAAATCCCATTTCAGAGACTTGAGCACAAAAATCTAGGCTGACCCCCCAGTGTCAGAAGTGCTAGTAAACTGACGCCCCGTCTGTGCTCTCAGGTAAAGGAACCCCCAGCACTATTTTGAAGAAAAGGGGTGTTATCCCTGGTGTCCTGGCCAATATCTATCCCTCAAACAACATCACTAAAAAAAAAACAGATTTTCTGGGCATTATCACATTGCTTTTTGTGCACAAATTCTGCTGCGTTTCCTAAATTACAGCAGTGACTACTTTGGCAGCTGTAATGCACTTTGGGACGTCCTGAGGTCCTGAAAGACGCTATATAAATGCAAATCTGGCTGTCTGACAAGTTCACTCAACCAGGAAATAATCAGCACACTAGACTGGTCCGAGCCACAATTACCACATTAAATCAAACTAGAACTGGGGTGTTATCTGCTCAGTGATTGAAGGAGTGAATAAAACAATCAGTATTAAAGTGGTGGAGCTACGTGTACAGGCAAAATAAGCTGTGAGAGTTTTCATGTGTGCATGAAGTACAGACAGCCTCTGAGATTCTGACTGTTCTGTAAGATACCAGACTAAAACTAACTGCATTTAATTGCTTTCACATCTTTGTCAGAAATCTACTCCGACAGAAATGGTTTATATTGTTTTGCATTTTCTCATTCTGTTGTAAATATAAAAGTGTTTTAATTTCCTCCTTATTCAGCATGTGATGGTAAAGCTGGCCATAGTTTCTGTCAAATAGAGTCATAGAGAGATATAGCATTGAAACAGGCCCACCAAGTCTGTGCTGACCATCAAGCACCCATTTATACTAATCCTACATTAATCCCATATTCCCTCCCACATCCCCACAATTCTCCTACCACCTACCTACACTAGCAGCAATTTACAATGGCCAATTTACCTATCAACCTGCAAGTCTTTGGCTGTGAGAGGAAACCAGAGAACCTGGTGGAAACCCACATGGTCACAAGGAGAACTTGCAAACTCCACACAGACAGTACCCAGAACTAAACCGGGTCGCTGGAGCTGAGACTGCGTTGCTAACCACTGCGCCACTGTGCTGCCCTAATATTTTATATATCTGTTAAATTGCATATAGTGGGTAAATCATTTTCACACAATCTCACCTTCTATAAGCAATGGGTACGGTACATTACAAAAAAAACCATGAGTCAAATGTACCCAAAAAAAAAGCACAGTGGGTTAGAGTTGAAATACATCATAAACCACTGTTTTAAAAAATAGAACTGGAAATGCTACATTGATTGAAGGCCAGTTTACTGACAAACAACAAAAGCAAACAAATAATGGTTTAATTAACAGACATAAGTCAATTTCTCGGGCTAGGTTAGCTTCAGCCACAGTGAAAGTGACATGATGCCTGCCAAAGATTTAAAGTTATCCATCTCTTAGCAAAGTGTGAACCACATTTTGTCACAGATGGAGTATCTGCCAGATTTCATTGATTTATCCCAGTTTACACGCATCAGCTAGTGTAAATCCCATTTGCAGTTAATAAATACAACACTGCCTGGACCGTGCACTAATGCTTTTGAGCAGTCCCTACTGCAGCAATTGTTTGTTCTTGTTTGTTTACTATGTCGTGCCTAATTAACTCTTCCATCTTTCTCTGTCTTCCTCCCCAGTAATGATCCACACTGTAGATAACAATTATCACAGCCTCTTGCTCCTGCAAACTGGGCCATCTGATTGCCACACGGCAATCCCACAAGTCCAAAATCTGCCACCAACTTTGCAGGAGTGAAAGTTATTACTATGAATAAAAATACCTCAAATACTTTTGCAGCTCCCAAAGGTTTGACATTGTTTATTTAGGTTTTTTTATTGAGCTGTCTGCTAACCTACAGTTCAGCCGAGGTCATCTCCCCAAAATGTTAGCACAGAGTCTCTTTTAATTGTAAGAATGCAGTGGTCCCCTAGTTTTACATAAGAACATAAGAAATAGGAGTAGACCTTACAGCCCCTCGATCATGACTGACCCTCGGCCTCAACACCATTTTTCCGCCTGTTCCCCAAATCCCTTGATTTCCTGAGACCCCAAAAATCTATCTATCTCAGCCTTAAATATACTGAACGATGGAGCATCCACAACCCTCTGGGGTAGAGAACTTAAAAGATTTACATGCTTTGAGTGAAGTAATTTCTCCTCATCTCAGTCCTAAATGATTGACCCCTTATCCTGAGTCTGTGCCTTGTGCTCTAGATTCCACAGCCAGGGGAAACAACCTCTCAGTGTCTACCCTGTCAATTCCCCTCAGATTCTTATATGTTTTAATGAGATCAGTTCTCATTCTTCTAAACTCCAAACAGTATAGACCCAATTTACTCAAGCTCTCATCATTGGACAACCCCCTCACCCCAGAGACAAATCTAGTTAACCTTTGCTGTACCACCTCCAATGCAAGTATATCCTTCCATAAATATGGAGACCAAAACTGCGCAGAGCACCCCAGCTGTGGTGTCACATAAGCCCTGTACAACTGCAGTAAGACTTTCTTATTCATGTACTCCAATCCCCTTGCAATTAAGGCCAACATGCCATTTACCTTCCTAATTGCTTGCTATACCTGCATGCTAACTTTCTGTGTTCCTTGTACGAGTACACCCAAGTCCCTCTGAGCATCAATATTTACAAGTTTCACACCTTTTAAAAAATATTCTGGTTTTCTATTCTTACTAAGAAAATGAATAACCTCACATTTCCTCACATTATACTCCATCTGCCACTATGTTGTCCACTCAGTTAGCCTGTCTATTTCTGTTTGAAGCCTCTTTGTGTCCTCCTCACAGCTTACATTCCCACCTAGCTTTGTATCGTCAGCAAAGTTAGGTACATTACTCTTGGTCTCTTCGTCCAAGTCATTAATATAGATTCTAAATAGCTAAGGCCCCAGCACTGATCCTTGGGCACTCTGCTATTTACAGCCTGCCAACTTGAAAATGCCCTGTTTATCCCCACTCTCTGCTTCCTGTCTGCAAACCAATCCTCTATCCAGGCTAATATATTACCCCGACTCCATGAGCCCTTATCGTATGCATTAAGCTTTTGTATGCCACCTTATCAACTGCCTTTTGGAAATCCAGGTATACTAACTACATCTACTGATTCCCCTATATCTACCCTACTACTTACATCCTCAAAATACTCTAAATTTGTCATAAAACCATGTTGACTTTGTCTGATCGTGCTATGATTTTCGAAGTGCATTGTTCAGACTTCCTTAATAATAAATTCCAGAATTCTCCTAACAACTAATGTCAGGCTAACTGATCTATAGTTACCCCTTTTCTCTCTCCCTCCTTTCTTGAACAGCGGTTTTACATTTGCTAACTTACAATCTGCTGGGACTGTACTAGAATCTAAGGCATTTTGGAAAACCATAATCAGTGCATCCACTATCTCCGCAGCTACCTCTTTTAGAACCCTAGGATGTAGGCCATCAGGTCCTGGGGATTTGTCAGATTTTAGTCCCTTAAGTTTCTTCAATACTTTTTTTCTGCTGATATTAATTACCTTAAGTTCCTCACTCATATTAGCCCTTTGGTTACCCTCTATTTCTGGTGTGCAATTTGTGTCTTCTACCGTGAAGACAGACACAAAAAGGCTTGATATTCAATTCAGGGTCCTGACACCTGGATAATTTCCAGGTCCTGACCCCATGACGGAATCTTCAAATGTAGATGTCCTAATTGGACTGGCGGCAAGGACACCCAATTTGTGTCACCAAACTCTGCCAGGAGGTGGGAGCTGCCTGTTGAGCACAATTATCAAAGGCAGATGGCAGCCATGATGGGTCTGTCGCTGCCTTGTAAAAAAGAGACAGAATATCAGATGCCAGCAGCATCACTGCACAGAGAAATGGCCAAACAGACAAGTAAAAGGTACTGCACCCAATCTCTCACAAAAACCCTAAGTGGCAAAAAAAATTTCCACATGGAAAAAAATTACTTAACTGCTCCCCACATTAAACCCCACAGCTGTGCAATAATATGCAACAGCTTCTTCCAGTTTGGCACTTTTTGAATTGAAAATCACAATCACCTTCTGGCCTTCCCCTGTCCATAAACAAGCTCCTCAAGGAGCTTAAAAGGCAATTAATTGGAGGCAAGCGGGTTCCTGACTCCCCTGCGATCCCACCCCCCCCCCCCCACATTGCGTCCCGGAAGTGTCGGGACACTGACACACCAACCGGGAGTACTATTTTCAAAGTGTGCCCACTCCTGTTATCGCCCCCACAGGCGATTGAAAATCCTGGCCAAAATATTTGTTCAATGTCTCTGCCACTTCCTCATGCCCTATGATAATTTCCAGTTTCTGCCTCTAAGGGACCAACATTCACTTTAGCTACTCCCCTCCTTATATATTTGTAAAAGCTTTTACAATTTGTTTTTATATTACTAGCTAGTTTATGCTCATATTCTATTTTTCCCTTTTTAACAACTTTTTGGTGCCTTTTTTTCTTTAAAAAAACACACCCAGTCGTCAGACTTGTTACTATTCTTTGCCACATTATAAGCTGCTTCTTTAAATCAAATACTATGCTTTACTTTCTTGGTAAGCCATGGTTGGATCTTTCTTGCCAAGTTTTTGTTTTTTAATGGAATGTGTTTTTGTTGAACATTTTGAATTGTTTCTCTAAATGTTTCCCACTGCTTATTTACCACCATACCTTTTAGTCTATTTACCAAATCAAGTTTAGCCAGCTTGCCCCTCATACCTGTGTAATTGGCTTTGTTTAAGTTTAAGATTCTTGTTTGAGACTGGAGTATGTCGCTTCCAAACTTAATGTGGAATTCAATTGCACTGTGGTCACTTTTTCCCAGCGGATCTTTTACTAGGAGATTACTAATTAACCCTACACAATACTAGATCTAAAATAGCTCTATCCCTAGTTGGTTCCATGATGTATTGTTCCAGTAAGCTGTCACAAAAGCATTCTACAAACTCAGCTTCCAGACCATCTTTGCCAATTTGATTGGTCCATCTATATGAAGATGAAAGTCCTCCACAATTATTACATTTCCTTTGTTACAAGTTCCCATTGTTTCTTGCTTAATGCTGGTCCCTAATTATGGAAGTTTATCTGAGATCAAGCATTATGCTAATTAGGTGTGACTATTGCTTTGAAATTGAGTAAAGCAAGAAAGACTTGCATTTATCTATCGCCTTTCATGAACCTTGGACGTTCCAACCACCTTACAGCCAATGAAGTGCAGTCACTGTTGCAATGTAGGAAATGCAGCAGACAGTGCACAATAATCCTGTAAACAACAATGTGATAATGACCAAATAATCTGCTTTTAGTGAAATTGTTTGAGGAATAAATATTGACTAGGACAACTCCCCTGCTGATCTTCAAAATTGTGCTATAGGATCTTTTGAATCCACCTGGGAGGTCAAATAGGACTGCAGTTTAATGTCTCATCCAAAAGACAGCACTGCTGACAGCACAGCACTCACTCATTACACTGAACTGTCAGCCGAGATTATCTGCTCAAGTTGCTGGAGTGGGACTTGAACCCATAACCATCGAACTCACTGAGCCACAGCTGACATTAGGGGAAAAATGGTGTGCCGTGAGGGACATTTCCTTGATTGCTAATAGATTTTGAGGAATCAGATGCTGAACCAGCAGGGAGCAGACATATATTCACTGCAAGACCATAGAAAGATACAAGATAAATGCAAATATGCCACCATAAACAAATGAGACAAAGGAACCATACATCAAAGGTTATCACAAATGGGCAGTGTTTCAGAAATAGTGCCGATAATTTAGACTTTGGGTGAGAGTATAAAAGGAGTGATATAGGATCAGTCATCCATTAAAGTCAATGGGAATAGAAGTCAGGAGACATGAACAAAGAGCATTATTTCCAATATCACCCAGAGTCATAATTACCCCAATGAAGATGACAGCCATGTCTGCAGTCACTCACTCACTCAGTCACCATGCTGGAGGACAAAACTTTCAGTTTAAAATTGCAACAAACAATTACAGAAAGGCCCAATGATAGAAAAAGGTCTCACTGTGGATGTGTACTGCCATTCCCTTTTTCAAATCGGTTGAGGCACTTTCATTTCTGAATTAATCTGAACCATTTCAGTTCAAAACAGATTCAAACTTTCAGGTTCAATGCTCAATCTTACCAAATGTACAGCCCCATTTAATCTATTCAGTGGCACCATTAAATAGGATGGGATTATTTATCTACACAATATATTAAAAATCTTGCTTCTGGATGCACTTCCTGTAAATGTCACACTTACTTCTGTAGTACTTGCCCTATAGCACTCTGGCTAGAGCCAATCTATTGTTGTTAAACAGCGTGTCCTCTCACTCACCGTAAATAATTCCAAAGGAGATCTAAGGTTTTTTTTTGTGAAATGAGCAGCAAATCAGAGGAGTAGCTGAGGGACCATTTTACTGGAAGAATTTCAAACTGAAAGTGAACATTCTAGTTAGTTATCCTCCGACATATACAGTGATTTTAACTGAATTGGTTTGGTTGTTCAAAATATTACAGCTGTAGTAGCGTTACATTCTCATAGGGTGACTTTTCCACCAGTATTCTATCTTTACTGAATAATAATATCCATGTATAATAGTCTTGCATAAAGCACAAACAGAAAGTAGGAATAAATGGGTCATTCTCAGGATGGCAGGCTGTGACTAGTGGGGCACCGCAAGGATTAGTGCTGGGGCCCCACCTATTCACAATCTATATAAATGATTTGGATGTGGGGCCCAATGGAATATTTCCAAGTTTGTTGATGACACAAAACTAGTTGGGAATGTGAGTTGTGAGGAGGATGCAAAGAGGCTTCAAGGGGATTTAGACAGGCTAAATGTGTGGGCAAGAACATGGCAGATGGAATATAATATGAATAAGTGTGAGGTGATCCACTTTGGAAGAAAAAGCAAAGGCAGAGTATTTCTGAAATGGTGAGAGGTTGGGAAGCATTGATGTCCAAAGGGACCTGGGTATCCTTGTCCATGAGTCACAAAAAGCTAGCATGCAGATGCAGCAAGCAATTAAGAAGGCAAATAGTATGTTCACCTTCACTGCAAGGGGGTTTGAGTACAGGAGTAAAGATGTCATGCTGCAATTGTATACAGCCTTGGGGACACCACACCTGGAGTATTGAGTACAGTTTTGGTCTCCTTATCTAAGGAAAGATATATGCGCCATAGAGGGAGTGCAACAGAGGTTCACCAGACTAATCCCTGAGATAGTGGGATTGTTTTATGAGGAGAGATTGCAGAAGCTGGACCTGTATTCTCTAGAGTGAGAGGTGATCTTATTGAAACTTACAAAACTCTTACAGGGCGTGACAGGGCAGATGCAAGAAGGATGTTTCCTCTGGCTGGTGAGTCTAGAACCTGGGGACACAGTCTCAGAATAAGGGGCAGGCCATTTAAGACAGAGATGAGGAAGAATTTCTTCACTCAGAGGGTGGTGAATCTGTGGAATTCTTTACCCCAGAGGGCTGTGGAAGCTTAATCATCGAGCATGTTCAAGACAGAAATCGATAGATTTCTGGATACTAATGACATCAAGGGATATGGGGATAGTGGGGAAGAATGGTATTGAGGTGGATGATCAGCCATGATCTGTCTGAATGATAAAGCTGGCTCGACAGGCCGAATAGCCTACTCCTGCTCCTATTTCCTCTGGTCCTCTGTTCATGAGTCACTGAAAGCTAACACGCAGGTACAGCAAGCAATTGGGAAGGCAAATGGTATGTGGGCCTTTATTGCAAGAGGTTTTGAATATAGTAGTAAAGAAGTCTTGCTGCAATTGTCTAGAGCCTTGATGAGACTGCACCTGGAATATTGTGTACAGTTTTTGTCTCCTTATCTATGGAAGGATATACTTGCCATAGAGGGAGTGCAACAAAGGTTCACCAGACTCATCCTTGGGATGGCAGAATTGTCCTATGAGGGGAGATTGAGGGGACTGAGCCGGTATTCTCTAGAGTTTAGAAGAATGAGAGTTGATCTTATTGAAGCATACAAAATACTTACAGGGCTCGACAGGTAGATGCAGGAAGGATGTTTCCCCTGGCTGAGGGGTCTAGAACCAGGGGACAGAGTCTCAGAATAAGAGGTAGGCCATTTAGGACTGAGATCAGGAGAAATTACTTCACTCAGAATTCATTACACCAGAGGGCTGTGGAGGCTCAGTCATTGGGTATATTCAGGACAGAGAATGACAGATTTCTAGATATAAAAAATATCAAGGGTTATGGGGATAGTGTGGGAAAATGGTGTTGTGGTAGAAGATCAGCTATGATCTGGTTGAATGGTGGAGTAGGCTCGAGGAGCCCGCTTCCACTCCAATTTTTTGAAGGATGGAGGGGCTTGCCGTCGCATGGAGATGCCACCAGGTGAGCCCTGTTGGTCTCCTAGCAGGGTCAGGGAGGGACCCTCCTTTCAGGGCAATCCACAGCCCGCCAGTGGGCCCCTCTGGTTGTGATAGCTACCCACCAGCAAGACCCCTCCCACCTTCACCAACCTCCATCCCACCCCATCGCCAGGACCTGCCTGATTGGCACTGGCGACCCTGACTCCACTCACCTATCCTGTGGTCTCCGACGTTTTCTCCTCTGCAGGCCTTCTTTGGCCCATGTTCTCTTCAAATGCGACTCACTGCTGGAAGCATGGGATTGGTGAATTTCTCTTTACGTATTATAAACATTTCAATGTGAAGATTATTGGGTTGAATTCCTTCTCTGACATCAAACTACAATAATTTTCATTTATGTAATGACTTTAAGGTAATAAAACATCGGCGCTTCACATAAATGTAGTTAGATAGAAATTGACACTGAGTTAAAGAAGGAAACGCTAAGACTGGTGAACAAAGTCTTGGTCAAAGAGGTAGGGTTCAAACAGCGTCTAACAGGAGGAAAGAGAGGTAGAGAGGATTAGGGAGGAAATTTCAGAGTTTAGGGCCAAGACAGCTGAAGACAAAGCCGCCAAAGGTGGGGTTTGGAAGGAAGGGTTGCATAACAGGCCAGAAATAGAGGAGTACAAAGACATGGAAGGGCAAGGACAAGGAGAGATTTGAACATGAGGATGAGAAATTTAAAATGGATGCATTGGTAGAATGGGAACCAATGTAGCTCAGTGAGCACAGATATTCCTTCCGCTTCTCAAATCATAGAACAGTGGTATTTTGTTACCTATAGTCTCCTTCTCTTCCATGGAGTTAACTCTCCTGGCGTGGACAACTATGAACGAAAGCAAGGAAGGACTGTGAGGAACATGGTTAGAGAGTGAAGTATGTGGATGTTGAGGTACAGCGGGTGATGGGGTGGGGGGGAGGGGGGTGGTGGTGGCGGTGGTGTGATGATAACCCCCAAGTATGAGCAGGGCTGCTAACTCTCACTGTCAAAGTTCACACACGATGAAAGGCAAATTGGGCAAAGTACTCAATGGTGACCTAAGTCTGTAAAATTGTACATCATGAAGGAGCAACTTAAAAAAAATGAAACAAAAACATCCAGCACATATTAGACACACTAATAAGTATGTTGCATTGTAGTTCAGACAAGTTTTTGGAAAAGTCCATGATGTACATGACATTGGGGACCTTGATACTTCATAATCAGGTTAACACAGAAATTCTGAGGGTTAATATTCCATGAATTTCGCTGTTAAAATAAAAGTCATGCTCAGCACTTGGCCCTATTCTATGCCAAAGGCTTCACTTGCGTGGAGAAATCAGACTCAGTTCTAATACCTGGTTCTTCAGACTCACCAACACTAGCTGCTTAATGGAGAGCAGGACAATTTACCTTCAACTGCCATTCTCTCTTTTCCTTGCAGCCTTACATTACAGCCAGTGGCAGAATAAAAGGACATTGTTTTCTTATTTACTCCAATAACATTATCTCGCCCATTTGGAAGTGACCTTGATGCCACTGTAGAGGCAGATTTACTGCTGGTCTCACTTCTAAATCAACCCAAGCACATAGCACATTGGGTGGTCAATTACACATTTATTACAGCTTTCATAAACACTAATATACAAATCATCCCTTTAGACTAGAGTTGCCAACCCTCCAGGATTGGTCTGGAGTCTCCAGGAACTAAAGACTAATCTCCATAACTGCTGTGTGCAACCCAGGAGAAAAATCATCAGTGTATTAAAATTAAACGTATGTTGTTTCCATTTTCTTTGAGCACTTTTATTTATTAGTTGTAAAAATATTGGAGATGGAAAAAGTGGCTATTTGACTGGCAAACAAGAATCATTCAGCCTACTAACAAAGAACCTGTTCAATTTACACTTGGTGTAGGAAGGCGCCACATTACGAGGATGGACACATTGTGCGACCAATGGTGGGGAGTGTGGGGGCAGGACAATTAGACATGAGAAATCATGTGATGAAACCTCCAGGAATACACCCAGAATTGGCAACCCTATTTCAGAGAAGCACACTGACAAAATCAGGGCATTGGAAACATGGAGATATTTTTGAGTAGAAAAGTGACAAAACTCAATGAAATATAAAGCTGGGTTTACCTTATTACACTGAGACTCACAATGAGAAGTTCAGTTTTTACAAGAAACATCAGGAACTAAGTGAAGTCTTGTCAAACCTGCTACGGATGCAGCTTGCACCAGAGGATCTCACTGTCTCTTTCTCTGCCCTGCTGTGCCTCAACATGTGCATAATTCTTTTCTGATGCAAAAACACTACGAGGTACTGGGAACAAGGTCAACTTCATTAAGAAAGACCAGTGACAAATTAGAAAGAAAAATGCAGAGTTGAGCAGGCAATCAGTGTCGACTCTGGTTGGACATATTCCTGGAGGTATCATCACATGACCCTTCACTTCCAACTGCCCCACCCAAACAGACTTTTTTCCCATCCCCAATATTTTTATAACTAATCAAAAGTATTCAAAGAAAACAAATGAAGCACATAGTTTTTTTTTTCGTGCCCAATGATTTTGTGTCCAGGAGATTAATCTTTAATTGCTAGAGATCCAGAACAATGCTGGAAAGTTCACAATGCTGGGTCTTAGAGAAATGGGAAACACAGAAGAAGAGGAAATCAGGGCCATGGTCTGTGCATGTGTGTGTGCGTGAAAGAGAGAAACAGAAAAAGAAATAGACACAGCAACAGATACAGAGATATAGAAAGAACACAGCAGGAACAAAGGGTCTTGGTGAGAGAGAGAGAGTGTTGCAAACAGAGGCACAGAGAAAACAAGTAGGAAATCAGGGTCACGGTGAGCAAATTCTATGGAAAAGCAAGTGAAACCGTGATCATTGGGAAACAAATCGAAAAATAAAGATTGCTGATGCAACTTTTCATTATTTTCATTGTAACTTTGACAGCTATAGGCATATATGTGGGTAATTTTCACCTTCTCTGCCTGGGCAGTAACCCAGCACAGCCGATTAGCCAACTGTTGTCTGGTTCTATGAAGGGGAAACAATCCACTCTGCTGTCTCATCTCCCTCGCAATGGAGATACAAATTCCCAAGAGTTAATGCAGAGGCAGTCTGGCGGGTGGGTGGTGGAATTCAACTTCTGCCCAAAACAGATGCAAGTTCAGTGCAGCAGCTACACCACCCATCCAAAGCCAACATCAGGAGGCCTTTCGCACACCATTCTCAAGTCACAGTCTCATTCAAATGCTGCTGGCCAGCTGAGGGTGCTGAGTGGGTGCCCGACTGCTGAAGGCGGGTAATCAGCTGGCTCCCATGCTGAGCCGGTTGGCCCTGGCGCAGAGGGGGTCTGGTGGGGGAGCACAGTCATAGAGTTATACAGCACAGAAACAGGCCCTTCAGCCCATCATGTCTGTGCCGGCCATCAAGCACCAAACTTTCTAATCCCATTTTCCAGCATGTGGCCCGTAGCCTTGTATGCTGTGGCATTTCAAGTGCTCATCTAAATAATTTTAAATGTTGTGAGGGTTCCTGCCTCTACCACCTCTTCAGGCAGTGTGTTCCAGATTCCAACCACACTCTGAATGAAAAATTTTTCCTCAAGTGCCCTCTAAACCTCCTGCCTGTTCCCTTAAATCTATGCCCCCTGGTTATTGACCATTCCACTAAGGGAAAAGGTTTCTTCCTATCTAACCTATCAATGCCCCTCATAATTTTGTATGCCTCAATCATGTCCCCCCTCAGCCGTCTCTGCTCTAAGGAAAACAACCCTAGCCTTTTCAGTCTCTCTTCATAGCTGAAACGCTCCAGCCCTGGCAACATCCTGGTGAATCTCCTCTGCACCCTCTCCAGTACAATCACATCCTTCCTATAGTGTGGTGCCCAGAAATGTACACAGGACTCCAGCTGTAGCCTAACTAGTATTTTATACAGCTCCATCATAACCTCCCTGCTCTTATATTCTATGCCTCGGTTAATAAAGGCAAATATCCCATATGCCTTCCTAACCACCTTACCTACCTGTGCTGCTGCCTTCAGTGATCTATGGACAAGTACACCAAGGTCCCTCTGACCCTCTGTACTTCCTAGGGTCCTACCATCCATTGTATATTCCCTTGCCTTGTTAGTCCTCCCAAAATGCATCACCTCACACTTATCAGGATTAAATTCCATTTGCCACTGCTCCGCCCATCTTACCAGCCCATCTGTGACGTCCTGTAATCTAAGGCTTTCTTCCTCACTATTTACGACACCAATTTTCGTGTCACCTGCGAACTTATTGATCCTATATTTACGTCTACATCATTGGTGTACACTACAAACAGCAAGGGTCCCAGCACCGATTCCCGTGGTACACCACTAGTCACAGGCTTCCACTCGCAAAAACAACCCTCGAACATCACCCTCTGGCTTCTGCCACTAAGCCAATTTTGGATCCAATTTGCCAAATTGCCCTGGATCTCATGGGCTCTTACCTTCTTAACCAATCTCCCATGCGGGACCTTATCAAAAACCTTACTGAAGTCCATGTGGACTACATCAACTGCTTTACCCTCATCTACACATCTAGTCACCTCCTCGAAAAATTCAATCAAATTAGTTAGATACGATCGCCCCCTGACAAAGCCATGCTGACTATCCCTGATTAATCCCTGCCTATCCAAGTGGGGATTAATCCTGTCCCTCAGAATTTTTTCCAATAGTTTCCCAACTACTGATGTTCGACTCACTGGCCTGTAATTATGGTTTATCCCTGCTGCCCTTCTTGAGGTACAATCTTGCTGGTGAGAAGGGAAAATATAGAGCGATTACAACCCGCTAGGAGGGCTCTTGCTCTTTCTGCCCCTACAAAAATTCTCCTCCCAAAATGTCTGGTTCTACAGGAGCCAGATTTGCATATTTAAATAGCCTTCTGCTGAAAACAAGTGGACATGCTGTTTACCCATGGAGAGGCACATCTGAAAAATGCATCAAGCAAGCCTTGGTGTCTGCCCGATTTTCAATTACCAGATGCCGAATTTTTAGGCTAGATAAAGGCAGTCCGTAGTTTGAATATCGTCCCATTGAGCTTTTTTGCTGTGCAGAAGAGCAGTAGAATGGAGAGAAGGGAGAATGGTGGACACTTTGATTCTGAATCTCAGTGCCAGAATTACATGCCAAAAGTCTGCATGAGTCCAAATGTGTGCCACCCACTTTTGAAGTGATTCTCAATCACTTCAGTAGCAGCTTGGAGCGGAGAGTTAGGATATTCGGGTTCAATATGCTTTCAGTTGTTTTCCTTCCTCTCCTCCTCCTAGTCTACAACAGACCCAGATATGGCACGAGGAAAATCCCAGCAGTGGAGAGTTTCGGGAACCATAAATCCCAAGTCACCTTTTTCCCCCAGTTTCTCTTTAATATCCTAATTTTGGGAAGCATCACCATACTTTAGTGAGATAGCCAGAGGAGTGGAACAGGACGTAAATGTTGGACAGGAAAAGCACTACTGATCCTATACAGTCGTGATGCCTTGTGCAGCACAATCCCAGATACTCTCTATCCCACCAGGAGTGATGTAATCTCCTGCAGGAGGCAAAAAAATCCAGGACAAACTGGGAAATTCCTCTCCAACCCCATTAGGCGATGGAAACAAGTCCAGGAAATCACATTGATCCTGATTTATGGTAGAGGAAGAGGCAGTACTTTGGCTTCTCCTCAGCTGGCAGCACAGTCACCAGTGCTATCCTGGCCACAAATCAGAAACACAGATACTTATTGTATCAGCATGTCCGAACATCCCCAAACCATCAGAGGAACAGGGTCCAAACAGAAATTGCAATTGCAAGTCCTCAAACAAGTGCTGCATGAAAGGCTGGGGCAATATAATGGAAGGCTGAATCCACATAGGAACTGTTTTGCTCAAACAGTAAACAAGGCATTTGCAGCCCACTATAAATAGAGACTGGCATTTATGTAGCACCTTTCTCAGCTTCAGGATGACCCAAAGAGCTTCACAGTCAATGAAGAACTTTTGAAGTGTAGTCACTGCTGTAATGACAAAAATGCAGCAATTTGCACACAGCAAGATCCCACAAATGGCAAACAGATAAGTGACTAGATAATCTTTAGCAGTGTTGGTTGAGAGATTAATATTGAACAGGGCACTAGGAACAGCACCTCTTTGCAATAGCTCCGTGAGATATTTTATATCCACATGAGAGGGCAGGTGGAGCCTCAGTTTAACTTCTCATCTGAAAGACAGCTATCCGACAGTGCAGTGCCTTTTTGATACCGCACTGGAGTGTCAGCTGAGATTATGTGCTCAAGTCACTCGAGTGGGACTTGAAACTGTGACCTTCTCACTCAGAGGTGCGAGTGCTGCCACTCAGCCATGGCTGATACCTATCAGATAGCTGCTTGATGAAAAATATGATATAATAGGGTGTGGAGATTGAGCAAGAAGGTTGCTCATATGGGAAACAAAAACACTGCTGCTGACTGGGTAGACCAAATGGCCTGTTTCTGTGCTGTAATGTTCTAGAATTTGAAGTTTACTTGCAGTTTGATCAATCTTCCTGCGGGGGGTGGGGGGGGGGAGGTGGGGGTGGGGGTGGGGGGTGAGGGGAGATGGAATATCAAAGTATGAGTCATTTTAAACTGCAAGTCAATTTTTCACATGTGTTTTCACCTACACTTAACGAAGGGAAAAACTAGGGTCATGCAGCGTATTAGAAATCTTTTCTCTTCTCCCTGTTTCCGTGCTTCCAGCTAGCACAGTACAGAAAATGGTGAAGATATAAAACTTTTAAGAGCCTTTGGGACTCCTTGTAAAAAAAAAAGGTGGGAAACCTATTAAATGTTGTTTTGGCTTCAAGGAAAGAGGTCCCCACTGAGAGACCCAATTATTGCTCAGCCCCATTATCAAATAAAAGTATAATGAGAAAAAGAACAGAGTTTTTCTGGCCTCTGCAAGACATGCTGCGCACTTCAAAATGCTGTGCATGGAAATCACTCCAACAGTATGGACACCAATACTCTGCCTTCAAAAAGGCTTCTGGACTCCCTCACCCTCCACAACTGTCTCTGAATCTGGACATCAGTTCGTTGGTGCAGACTCCATCCTATCCACGGCAACTTTATCCTATCCTATGACCTCTGACTTTAACGTTAGACTCCCTCCTACTGGGCTGGATTTCATGGAGCCGGCAGGGATCCCAACACCATACCTAAAAGGCAAGCGGAACTTCGCCTTGGCCCTTTGGAGTCCCACCTTGCGCCACCCCCCCTCAACCCCCGCCGCCCCCACCACCCTATTTAACTGTGCTCGGGCAATTAATTGCCCAGGGTCAGGGACCCTGTCCCTTTAAGGACAGGGATCCCATTTCCCAGAGGCTGCCAGTCAATCAGAGGGCCGATAGTATCAGCAGTACCACTGGGAGTGGTGGTCACTGCCAGTGCTGCAAAGGCCCAGGACTATCACTGGAGCCTCAGGCCCCAGGTAAGTATGGCAGGGTCGCGGGGCCAGTCCAGCAAGCCCTGGTGATGGTGGGGGAAGGGTGGTTAATGAGGGCATAGGGATTGTATGCAGAGGGGCAGTTTTTGTCACCAGATACCCTCTGTGGGCTACAGATTTCCCAAGAAGGAGGCCCCAAGCCCCGCCAAGCCCACAGGGAGGCTGCCTTATTTTACTGGGCGGCCTCCTAACCTGGCGGAGGCCCACCCTGCTGCTGGTTGAATACTAGTGGCGGCAGGAAGAGGCCCGTAAGTGGCCATTAACTGGGGGGGGTCTTAATGGCCTCAATTGGGCTCTGCACGGAAAGACAGTTTTCAGCCTTTCCCTCCCCCGACAAAAATCGAATGGCAACGGGAAGCTGACAGGCACGCCACCTGCTGCCTTCTGTCACTATTTTATGGGTTCCCCTGCCTTGCATCCCATCTCCCATGGGCCCATAAAATTCTGGCCATTGTCTCCTCTCCATTCTCCATTTAATACCAGGACATATCTATCCTAGCCTTGCTATGTAACTTGAGTTTCTGTGTCTGCATTTTGGCTGTTACTCTGGAATAAAGCCCATCATTTCAATTTGCCCCTTTTTCTTTTCACCCCTCTGAGGTCCCTCTTTCCTATTGTCATGCCTTCTTTCATTTCTCTGTCCAAAAATCCTTACCCCAACCCTTGACCACACCTTAACTTTCCTACTTTCTTGCGACCATCCCAGGCTTGACTACCTTTTGGATAAGTCTACAACTTCCCTCTGTGCCTCACCTGACATCCTCCAAAGGGCCCATAGAGCACTTATTGTTGCCTCATCAGCAGAAACCCAACTGCCTCATTCTACATTCTCACCAAGCTTTCCACCCAGCACACCCACATGGGGTGAATGTTGTCAATCGCCTTCCCATTCAATTCACTCCTCCTAGTGCTGGCCCAATGGACTTTGCCAGGGGATCAACTATTAGTCCTCTCCACATCTCCTCCAGAATATCTGTTCACTTGTGAACAAGGCCCTTGCCATCCATAAGCTTATTGTGGATGATAGCATTAACAGTGATGGATACTTAGCTGATGATAATGACGCCTTCCCCAAAATAGAGGTTCCCCACCTAGCTACATCTTCAACCACCCATGTTCCACTTGCCCATCCACACCACTGTGGTGGCAATGTGGCTCTTGTCAACAAATTACCTTGGTCTGTCCCCCTTCGAGCATCTTACTTTGTTCCACCCAACTTACCTCTCCTTTAAAAATCTACATTCTCTACCATGCAGCCACCTGCCAAGTTTCTCACTGAGATATCTTCACTGCTTTCATCCCTCAACCTCTACTCAAAGTGACTTGATTTCAACCTTCATCTCAACTCATCATGCCCTCTGTCCTCTGAATTCACTGCCTTCCCATCTTCCCTCTATAGAAACTCACCTACCCATATTCACAGCCACCGCCTCAACCTTGGCAACTCATGTGGCCTCTCTAGTTCCATTGTGTCAATCACAGGGCACCTCTGATTACTCCCTTATATCCCTGTCCACCTGAAACAGTGGAGCACTCCCTCTGGACTGCACTGCGCTGGAGTGCCACCTTAGATTATGCGCTCAAGTCTGTAGAAGAGGGATTTGAACCCATAGCCTCCTGATACTGAGACAAGGGGCTGGATTTGACCGACCCTCCCAACGTCGGGTTTCGTGGTGGGGGGGGGGGGGGGTGCGGGGGCCAGAAATGCTTACGGGAGACAGCTGCCACGCACCCTGACACCAGGAGGGCTTGGCTCGACATTACTGGCGGCGACAAGGCCTCGTGGTGGCCCCTCCACCACTCGGTGACGGGACCCCAATTTGAATATTTAATCAATTAAAATCATTGACTTAATTAAGCTCACATCGCTTCCTGATATCCCGCTGCGATCTTCAGCCTGACAGCCGGCACTTCCGTGCCTTTGGATCCCCGTTCGGGGAAATGAGGTGCAACAGTGGTGGGGTGGGGGGGGACGAGGTAAGTTTATCAGTGCAGGAGGGGAGGGAAAATGGGGTCAAATTAATATCATGGGTGTAGGGGATGGTGGGAAGGGTTGTAGTTGAAAGTTTGTGCAGTTTGTGGGGAGAGATACTAAAGGTGTGTTTTGGGAGGGGGGGTGGGGAAGGGCAAATAATTTATTTAATTGTTATGGGGGGGGGGGTGGGAGCAGGGAAAAGAGATGTAGTTATTTATTTTAATTCAATTTACCTGTAAATATTTAAATTAGCCAGTAGGTTCATCTCTCGGTGGCAAGATTATAAAATCCAGCCCGCAAGAGTTCTACCAAGTGAGCCATGACTGGCGGATTTACATGAGCTTGAGATTCATCGCTTACAGTCCCAACAACTCTCAGGCTTCATGGCATTTTCTTTGTAGCCCTTTACATATATTCCTGTGAAAAATAAATATGACAGTGCAAACAAATTAAAATGTCAGGTTATCAGAAAGGGTTAGGAGGAGAGTACTGTATCGGATTTCAGGTAAGGCTATTTTTGAAGGAACGTCTAGTTTATGAGCTGATTTTTTTTTAAAAAAAAGAACACTGGATCATTTTTTTTCTATGTAACCTTGGGTTCCCAACTGGCTTTTCCAGGGGCAATATCCACAGTAAAATGTTGGTGGGGGGAGAAAATCTCTTTTTTGAGGAGAAAGAAGTCAGAGGTCATTTAAGTAAATAATGGCCAACATCTATTGTTCATTGCCCCAGTTCTAGAGCTTTATAACTCATACAGGGAAAACTGTCAACGTCCACCTGGCAGATACAGGTCTACTTAACAGTTGAGAGCTGTGCAGTGCCCCATGTATTTTCCATGGAAACAGCTATTTAAGCAGAGCCTGCTACCCCAGGCCCGCCATCTCTGTTCCTAATAAGCAGCCTCTACTGACTTGCAGTAGCAAGGCAATCAATCAAGCTGCACCTGCTGCAACTGCGTGTTTGTAATGTGGCTGGGGGACTGACGTTATCGAAACCGTTCTCAGGCACAAGTGAAGGATGTGGGTAGACGAGTATACAAATGTAGTCTGGCTATTCATAGCAACAATGGCACATGCTAGGAAAGAGAGAGCCAAAAAAACCACAGATAAATAGGACGTAAGAGGCCACACCGGTTTCACAACCTAGGAAGTCAAGTGTGCCTCACAGGGCTGCAAACCCTCTAGGATTGACCTGGAATTGAAAGTTAATCTCCAGGGCACTGCTGCAAGCAACCAGGGTGAAAAATCGTTAAGTATTAAAAACCATCAAGCATTAAAAAAAATGTTTTTTTCATTTTCAACTTTCCACTTATTAGTTATAAAAAAATATTGACGATGAGGAAATGGGCCATTTGACAGAGAATCATCCAGTTACCGAAGAGTGTTTATTTCCCAATTGGCCTCGGATAGTGGTGCACTGTGAAGATGAATGTGTTGGACAATCAATGGCAGGCGTTGGTGGTGGCAGGGGGTGGGTGTGTTGGAGGCAGGAGGTCATGCGATGAAACCTCCAGGAATTTGTCCAGCCAGACTTAGCAACCTTAGTGCCTGAGTAAGTGGTAGTGCAAAGGATTGCAATAATGAGCTGCCTTTCTGTACCATTGCTGAGCTGAAACTATTTCTGTGATGAACAAAATGAAGTGTCTGCATTGAACTTCTCCAAAGAGGCAGCGTGGTGGGGAGCAGAAGAATCTGATCTTCCTTCTCGACACACAAACAAAGGAGGTCAATCTTACAAATGGATTACTCACATTCTCCTACATTTGTATTGTAAATAATGATTTGCATTAACTATTTTGGAGTCTCAACAGTATCTGTTTGCGAGCACATACCACATGAATGCTTTCCTGCTGCTTGCACATGTAAAAACGATTACCATCTTGTCAGATATAAAATCTTCATCTACTGTTGACTGTCAATTGCAGTGTTGATCTTGTCCCGGTGGGTGTTATTTCCCCAATCATAATATCAACTCCTGCTTATCTCAGTATTACATTTGTGGTTCGAACTGAAATCATTACAAGTTTCAGAGTGACATCTTTAAGAAAGATTGCATAAAATAGACATTGCGTATCCTTTGATTCTTCCTCAAAACAATTGTTGCAGGTTTTCCAGAACTTGGGGGAAGGTGAATTTCCCAGAGTATTTTACATTGTCCTTTCAATCATTTATGGTACATAAACCTTGAATTACACCACCTGTCATTAATCCTTCTTGTCTGATAATTTTGTTAATGTTAGCAAGCTACACTCGAGTACAGTGGTAGATAAAAATAAGTGAGCGGTGTCTGTGTCTTTATGTTATTGGACAAATTCAGAGAGCAGGTGTTAAAAGTGTCAGAAAGGTGAAGGGCCACTTACCATTGCAGTTGTTCATCTGTTTTGACATATTACTAATCCAACCTCTTCTCATTCATAAAATCCTGCGTAAAGATAAAAACATCAGAGAGTCAGGAGAAGATTCCCTATCGACTCCAGGTTGGCTTTTATGAGGAAGTCGGTGCGCTCAATGACGACATCATTTTTAAGAAGGCAGCATACCCCTGGAATTCTACACTCCATCCGAGACCCCGGATTCCCCTTCTCAGGCCTTGACCCATCTCCTTCCAGCCCACTTCCAATGTACAAAAACAGTATTTGTAAACCCAGGACACAAGTGCATTGTAGAAATGGTGCAAGCTCCAATGAAGCACCCTCACTGCTTTTATTACACTAAGCCTGGATTACAGAAGCAAGTTCTAAAACCTCACAGATCCAAATATAACAGAGGCATTAAGTGCAAATTGAGGCCAGGAGACCTGCTGCTTACATCATCCTCCTCAGGCTGAACCTAAAGGGTCTAAATTGGAGGTTGAATCTATTATTGTGAAAAACAATTCCAGCCACCATGCCAGACCTTTAAATGAGTGCTGAGTGTGCAAAAGTGTGATTTTTAGCACGCAAGATTACAAAGTATTACATTAAAAGGATGTTTCCACTCTAGCCTTGTGACTCGGGCCCTGGGTCATCTCAAAAGGACAGCAGAATCATGTGGAATGACGATGATAATAACGGAGAATGTCCTTGCTCACTACCGCAGCATTATCCTTGGTGTTTTACATTATACAGGAGGATGACATTTTGGAAGCCCTCCAAAGTACTGTAAATACAACAGTGAACTTGTATTCCCACTGCTTCTTTGAGATAACCAAGCATGCAAACAGGCCATTTGTGTTTTTCTTCCTCACTCCAATCTACTTTTTTCCCTTCTCCTGAAGATGCTTACTTATACTGGAATACTAAGAACAGAAGCTAAAGCCTAATGGACATTCATTGACTGAGCATAGTCCTAGTGAGGTTACTGTGAAGGGAGGGAGAGCAGTCAGATGAATGTTGTGAACATGTCAAGCAGTACAGTCAAGAGCTGCTGCTAAGGTAGATTATTACAGCAGCTTGTCATGATGTTGAGGGTCATTAAGGAGCAAGATCAAGGGTTGTCAGCCACAAGGGCTTGCAGTTATACAAAATGATCTTATATCAATTACACATTTGTTTGTTGTAAATCACATTTGAAAGGGTCCATCTAGATTTGTCCCAATGATTGTCCAGTCTCATACTCTCCCTCAAGTCTGAAGACAGCTTTATACAGAGTTGGCATGTTACTACAGTAGTGTTCCACCTACATACAGGTTTGGAATGCTGGTGGATTGTGCAGCATAAATAGAAGGTATTGATGAACCAGTTCACTGAAAGTGGAGTCTCCAATGTGTTGCTTGATCAATGGTAGAGTGGCAGGGGTGGATGGAATTCTGTTCAAATTGGAGCACGGCAGTGATAACAGTCCTAGAAATCTGTTTGTATCTCTGCGAACAGCTAAGGTACAATGCATCCTCCCCCACAGAGATACATGACTTCTGCTTAATAACTGGGGAAATACCAAATAGTCTGGGCTTTTTTTTGCTAGACAACAGATGGTACAATAGCTCTAAGACACCTCAGCACCATTCCATTAGATAGGACCAACTAGCACAACTGGAATGATGGAAGAAAGCAACAATTCTTTCGAAAACACGCAAGGACCAATGGCCACTATCTGTGCAATTCCCTTCTCCATGAGCCATGGCAAACAACCCACCGATGGGCAAAGCCATCCAAGCACATACAGCCTTGCCAAATATTCAATGTATCTGTGTAAGATTCCAAAGTACAATGTGAGCAAATCATAAAATGATTGAATCTGATAGGTTAGTGAATGGGAAAAAAATCTTCAGCAAATTTTGTTTTCCCTGGAAAAGTAAATGACCAAAGACATTTCTGCAAATGTACTTCCCATCACCTCATTTCATTATTGGCATGGTCAGGTGGGGATAAATGTGTTGTAATGCTTTAGGATGGGTACTGGGTTGAAAGATTCATCCTTTATCTAAAGGTGGGTGAAGAAGTTAAGCCAGTGGTGATAAAGGTAGACTGTGTTTAACAGAAGAGGAGACTTCAGTGGTCATTTGTGACCTGATAACCTTACAGTAGTTGCTGAGGAGTCTTCAGAGTGACAGTCATTGTGATGCTCTCCCCCATGTAGTTCTGCCTCCAAAGTAGACAGGGCCTTTTTAGTTGGAGAAGTTGTGCAAGACAATGCAGATGACAATACTGTGGAATGCTTGGAGCTTACTGCAGATGGCCTCCTGACTTGTCAAGACAGCAAATACACCCCTTTAAGACCCCAATAATCGTCGTGATGATCATTGTGTTTGACGTCTGTGCCTCGTTACAGCGCCCCTCTGTTTCTATTTGGGCCACACTTAATTCCGCAAGTACATCTCGTCACCGTCAAGCCATCTGTTGACCTGTTTTCCTCTTTGCTGAGCTCAGGGAGAGTCAAGTTCCAAAGAATTAATTTATCATGACATCTTCGAGCAGATCTCATGTTGAAGTGTGGGGTCCACTTTGAATGTTGTAATAGAACATCTGTACACTTAGGGATTAGAAACCCTTTCGAATGAGAATGTTCAGAGGTTGCCTGTGTGGGCTCGCAAAGTTATGTGATTGCGATCAATTGCACCTTGAGAAAACCAGTAAATGACCAAATCTCACTGCTGCTTTCTCCATGGTGGATTCTCTAGCTCTGTTGTAAAGGGTCAGCCATGGCTCAGTGGATAGCACTCTGGACTCTAAGTCAGAGGCCCATTCCAGAGACTAGAGCACAAAATTTAAGCTAACATACCAATACAATACTGAGGGAGTACTTTACTGTTGGAGGCGCCCACCTTCAGATGAGACATTAAACAAAACTTTATAGAGTGTTTTACATGATCTGAGGCTGTCCCACAGTGCTTTACAATCAATTAAGTATTTTTGAAGAGAAGTCACCATTGTAATGCAGTCACTGCGGCAGCTAATTTGTGCACAGCAAGCACCCACAAATAGCAAAGTGATAATGACCAGATAATCTTTTTCAGTACTGCACTGGAGTTTGTGCTCAAGTCTCCGGAGTGGGGCTCTGAACCAATATCTTCTGACTCAGAAGCAAGAATGGTACTAATGAGTCACATGCGGACAGCATGGATGGAGCAAGTGATGGGGACTGTAACACACAGCCGCAATAAGGTATTGTGGTGTAACTTGGACTATCCCAAACCATCTTACCATTTACCCCAAGCCTTTTTTTTATTCATTCATGGTATGTGGGCATCACTGGCTTTGCCAGCATTTATTGCCCATCCGTAATTGCCCTTGAGAAGGTGGTGATGCGCTGCCTTCTTGAACCGCTGCAGTCGATGTGAGGTGAGGAAGGGAGTTCCAGGATTTTGACCCAGCGACAGTGAAGGAACGGCGATACAGTTCCAAGTTAGGATGGTGTGTGACTTGGAAGGAAACTTGCAGGTGGTGATGTTCCCATGCATCTGCTGCTCTTGTCCTACGAGGTGGAAGAGGTCGCAGGTTTGGAAGGTGCTGTCTAAGGAGCCTTGGTGCGTTGCTGCAGATCTTGGTACACACTGCTGCCACTGTGCGTCGGTGGTGGAGGAATTGAAAGTTTGTGGATGGGGCGCCACTCAAGCGGGCTGCTTTGTTTTGGATGGTGTCGAGCTTCTTGAGTGTTGTTGGAGCTGCACCCATCCAGGCAAGTGGAGAGTATTCCACCACACTCCTGAATTGTGCCTTGTAGATGGTGGACAGGCTTTGGGGAGTCAGGAGGTGAGTTACTTGCCGCAGGATTCCGAGCCTCTGATCTGCTCTTGTAGCCATGGTATTTATATGGCTACTCCAGTTCAGTTTCTGTTCAATGGTAACCCCCAGAATGTTGATAGTGGGGGATTCAGCGATGGTAATGCCATTGAATGTCAAGGAGAGATGGTTAGATTCTCTCTTGTTGGAGATGGTCATTGCCTGGCACTTGTGTGGTGCAAATGTTACTTGCCACTTATCAGCCCAAGCCTGGATATTGTCCAGGTATTGCTGCATTTCTACACGGACTGCTTCAGTATTTGAGGAGTCGCGAATGGTGCTGAACATTGTGCAATCATCAGCGAAAATCCCCACTTCTGACTTTATGATAGAAGGAAGGTCATTGATGAAGCAGCTGAAGATGGTTGGGCCTAGGACACTACCCTGAGTAACTCCTGCAGTGATGTCCTGGAGCTCAGATGTTTGACCTCCAACAACCACAGCCATCTTCCTTTGCGCTAGGTATGACTCCAACCAGCAGAGAGTTTTCCCCCTGATTCCCATTGACTCCAGTTTTGCTAGGGCTCCTTGATGCCATACTCGGTCAAATGCTGCCTTGATGTCAAGGGCAGTCACTCTCACCTCACCTCTTGAGTTCAGCTCTTTTGTCCATGTTTGAACCAAGGCTGTAATGAGGTCAGGAGCTGAGTGGCCCTGGAGGAACCCAAACTGAGCATCACTGAGCAGTTTATTGCTAAGCAAGTGCTGCTTGATGGCACTGTTGATGACACCTTCCATCACTTTACTGATGATTGAGAGTAGACTGATGGGGCAGCAATTGGCCGGGTTGGACCTGTCCTGCTTTTTGTGTACAGGACATAGCTGGGCAATTTTCCAAATTGCAGGGTAGATGCCAGTGTTGTAGCTATACTGGAACAGCTTGGCTAGGGGTACGGCAAGTTCTGGAGCACAGGTCTTCAGTACTATTGCCGGAATATTGTCAGGACCCATAGCCTTTGCAGTATCCAGTGCCTTCAGTCGTTTCTTGATATTACGTGGAGTGAATTGAATTGGCTGAAGTCTGGCATCTGTGATGCTGAGGACTTCAGGAGGAGGCAGAGATGGATCATCAACTTGGCACTTCTGGCTGAAGATTATTGCAAATGCTTCTGCCTTATCTTTCGCACTGATGTGCTGGACTCCCCCATCATTGAGGATGGGGATATTTGTGGAGCCACCTCCTCCAGTTTGTTGTTTAATTGTCCACCACCATTCACAACTGGATGTGGCAGGTCTGCAGAGCTTAGATCTGATCCGTTGGTTATGGGATCGCTTAGCTCTGTCTATTGCGTGCTGCTTATGCAGTTTGGCATGCAAGTAGTCCTGGATAGTAGCTTCACCAGGTTGACACCTCAATTTGAGGTATGCCTTGTGCTGCTCCTGTCATGCCCTCCTGCACTCTTCATTGAACCAGGGTTGGTCTCCTGACTTGATGGTAATGGTAGAGTGGGGGATATGCCGGGCCATGAGGTTACAGATTGTGGTTGAGTACAATTCTGCTGCTGCTGATGGCCCACAGCGCCTCATGGATGCCCAGTTTTGCATTGCTAGATCTGTTCGAAATCTATCCCATTTAGCACGGTGATAGTGCCACACAACATGATGGACGGTATCCTCAATGTGAAGGCGGGACTTCGTCTCCACAAGGACTGTGCGGTGGTCACTCCTACCAATACTGTCATGGACAGAAGCATCTGCGGCAGGCAGATTGGTGAGGACAAGGTCAAGTATGTTTTTCCCTCGTGTTGATTCCCCCACCACCTGCCGCAGACCCAGTCTAGCAGCTATGTCCTTTAGTACTCGGCCAGCTCAGTCAGTAGTGGTGCTACCTAGCCACTCTTGGTGATGGACATTGAAGTCCCCCACCCAGAGTACATTTTATGCCCTTGCCACCCTCAGTGCTTCCTCCAAGTGGTGTTCAACATGGAGGAGTACTGATTCATCAGCTGAGGGAGGGCGGTAGGTGGTAATCAGTAGGAAATTACCTTGCCCATGTTTGACCTGATGCCATTAGACTTCATGGGGTCCGGAGTCGATGTTGAGGACTCCCAGGGCAACTCTCTCCCTACCACTGTCCCGCCACCTCTGGTGGATCTGTCCTGCCGGTGAGACAGGACATACCCAGGGATAGTGATTGTAGTGTCTGGGACATTGTCTGTCAGGTATGATTTCGTGAGTATGACTATGTCAGGCTGTTGCTTGAATAGTCTGTGGGACAGCTCTCACAACTTTGGCACGAGTCCCCAGATGTTAGTCAGGAGGACTTTGCAGGGTCGACAGGGCTTTATGAACATCCTACTTTAGATGATCTCAGAGAGTAAAAAGGGGCAATTTTAAACCCTAAAGATGGGTGGATTGGGGCTAGGTGGGAATGTAAAAAGATTATAATTCTCAAACCCACTCCCCCCATCGCATCTCCAACCCCTCCATTTCTTGTTTTAAGGGCGATGGTTCGGGGGCAGACAACCCCCAAGAACTATCAGGAGGTGGGTTGGTCTCTAAAACCTTTTAAGAAAGCTTTGTGCTTCCTTTTTAATGGCATTTTTATTTTTTAAACTCTTGGTGGCCAGAATTCCCAGGCCTCAGGAATCCCAATAAGTAAAAGGAGGCACGAAGGACCAGATCCATAAGTGCCTTTGTAGGACTGCTTGTGGACCAGGAGGAGCAGGAATGTTTTCCCCAGGCCCAGCAAGCTTTCCTCCATGAGATCAATCCCCTGCCACCACCTGACCCTCCCAGCCTCCCCAATGATCAGCCAACAAACCCACAATGTCCAATCAGCAGACTCCCCAACCACAGATATCTAGTGCCCCCCTACAAAATGTCCGACCATCCTCCACGATGTACAACACCCCCATCCTGTCCAATGCCCTCCACAATGTCCTAATATCCCTTGATGGCCAATCCTGCACTTGATGCCAAGCTCCCCTGCCAATGTCCAGCTCCCCCACAGCATCCGACATCCCCCACCCCACTGCCTACGCATCCAAATCCCGCAACATGTCTGACCCCTTCCACCATGTCCAAGTCCACCCCATCATGTCTAAACCCTCGCCAGGATGTCCAACCCCTCCCCCACACCAACCCCTCGCTGGCAATGTCCAATCCCCACAATGTCTGAACCTGCATACAATGTCCAAGCATCCCTCCCCGCACCCACACACCACCCCACAATGCCAGACTTAAACATCCATTCCCCTGCTGCTTTCCTGACAAGCCTGTCAGTCTGGTTGGCTGTCAACATTCAAAAAACGACCCGCAGTTAATTTCTACAAGACATGCAGGAAACCCATTCTTCTGGATTTCCCGTCTGAATCTCCTCGCCCCTGTTCTCTTCCCAGCCCTGAGTAACTATCGGAGCCAAATTGTCTTAGTGTTCACAATGAATTGTGGGCTTCCTATTGGATTTCTTGGCACCATTTCTGTGCCCAAACCATCAGATTGAATCCAGGCAGTCAAAAACTGAGAAACAAAACCATCTGGGCACAATAAGTGCTTTCACTGCAGGATGAAATCAGAGTAAAATTCTTGTTACCCTTGAAGCGTGCGATTCTGAGGCACAGTGACTGTAACTTCAATATGTACACTAAATTAAAAGTCCAGATATAAATAGGGCTCAAAGGCACCATGTCTTCAACTCATTTGCCCAACTTTCTTCCTTACCCTTACAAAGCAGCAGAACCTGATGTGCCGCATGAAACGTCATCCTGATCACATCATGCAGCAGACACTATTTACCGTGGTTCAGTGATAGAACTCTTGCCTCTGAATCAGAAGGCTGTGGGTTCACAGACTTGAACATATAATCTAGGCTGACGTACTAGTTTTGTGCAGAGGGAGTGCTGTGCTGTTGGTATGTGCTGTCCTTTGGGTTCGATGTGAAACTGAGGCCCTATTTGCCCTCTCAGGTGGGTGTAAAAGATCCTCACTACTCTATTTTGAACAGCAGGGGAGCTCTCCCCGGTGTCCAGGCCAATATTTATCCACAGCCAACTTAATTAAAACAGATTAGCTGGTCATTAACTCATTGCTGTTTATGGAACCTTACTGTGCACAAATTGCCATGTTTCCTACACTACACAAGTGACTAGACTTCAGATGGCTCCAGTTGAGGCCCGCTACGGACCTCAATGCCAGCAGGGCCCGGCCCGATCCTCCCAGCAGTGGCGAGGCTCCATGACAACCCCCCCCACTCCCCACCACTGGGCGACAGGACCACAATTTAAATATTCAAATTAATAAAATGAATACATTTAAATATACTTACCTTAGATCTTGAGGGCCCACTGCGATCTTCAGCGCGGCGGCCGGCACTCCCGTGCCTTCAGATCCCTGTCCGGGGAAATGAGGCGCAACACTGGTGGGGAGGCGGGGGGTGCGGGAGGCAAGTTTGTCAGTGTGGGGGGTGGGGGGGGGGGATGGGGTCAAATACACGAAATGGGTGCGGGGGATGGTGAGAAGGGTTGAACCTTAAACATTGTGCAGTTTGGCGGGGGGGGAAAGGTCAGATGTAAAAGGTAAGTGTTTTTGGGGGGAAAGGGAAAATAATCATTATTATGGGGGGGAAGGGGGGCAAAGGAAATGCATTTATTTAATTTTGGTGTATATTTTTAAAATATTTAAATAAGCTGGCCGGACTGGCTGCCCTTTAAATATGGCGCCAGTGCCTGCGCCTAGGCAGTGGGGAAAGGCCACTGTGTAAGGCCCTCCCGTCATAGTGAACCGAGGGGTTGGAACCCGGGTAAAACCCTTCGGGCTCTATGCACCAAAAAGTTTTTGCTGTGCAATGCAAATGTACATTGTATACAAAATGGAATGGCAAGAGTTGTGAGGCACCTGATGTTCTGTATTGAAGGAATCAGATCTCTATTGCACTTTCTGAAATGTCAAATTTGAACTGCTTTGTAATGTACCTTTTACAAATTTTTATGAATAAAGTATATTTTTGAGACTCATAAAATACAGCCCATTCTATCAACGCCCTTTCATATTTACACAGGGCTGAATTTTATAAGCTCACCGCTGAGATCAGTGGTGAGCTTCAAAAATGGTGGTCGGCCCATGCTCACCAGACGTTGTAGAGCTGCCTCGATATTCAGCGCAGTGGTTCATTTAAATGGCCGGGACGGATCGTACCCCCCACCCACCCCCCCACCCCCACCCAATGACGTGGAGGGGGCAGGTGGTTCGTCCCCGGCAACAGCATCACTGCGCAGGCACCGACGCTATTTTTAAAGCACTTCGAGCCCTACGTTACAATTTAAATGTTTTAAAGGAACAGTGATTTGAAATTTATTCAAAAGCATTAAATAAATGTTTTTAGCCCCTCTCCCATTGCCCCCCAATAACCCCATCGAAATATTTACCATGTGCACCTGCCCTTCCATCCCCCCCCCCCACAATGTTCACAAGCTCTGCACTTTGCCCCTTCCCACCATCCCCTAAATCAATTGGAGGAGTTTGACTTCACTCCCCCCACCTCCCACACAGAGAAACTTACCTGCTCCGCCCTCCCCACCAGTGTTCCGCCTCAGATCTCTGGATGGCCACCGGCGCCACTATCAGAGGGGGTCGGGCGGCAGGAGCAGGTAGGACATTTCTTCATTAATTAACGTTTATTTAAATATTTAGATTTGGCTCCTGTCGCCACCACCGGCAACATGGGGCCGGGCCTTCCCAGTGTCGAGGCCCGTGGCAGGCCTCTGCCAGAGCCATTTTCAGCACCCCACCCCCAACGCCCCCAACCCGCCACGATCCCTGATGTCGGGGGTCTGTAAAATTCAGCCCACAGAGTGTTAATAAGAAAATGAAAAAAAGCCTTGCCTCACATCATAGAACATGAAGGAACATTAAAATTGGGCAATAAGAAGAGCAGATTCATTTACTATAGGCCTTACCATGTCAGAACTGACTGGAAAACAAAATCGACAGAATTGGATCTGCTGAAAACTGCCAGTGATATTCGGAGCAGTGTTTGTGCAGAAGTGTGAGACATTTTTTTTCATTTTGGGAAAGAAGCCAGAATTTGTCATTTTCCTCATAGTGGTGTGGTGATGTTTTGATGAAGTCACGCTGAATACTTGTAAAGAAATTTAAAGGTTTTCCCATCTGTAAAGCCTTTTTATCACCTCTGTATATAAAGATAGTGGCCTCTGTTCATTATATTGCTTCAAGCTAAAGCTTTGCAGAGAGAGCCCTCTTAAAGGAGATGCACAATTTATTCACAATTTACACATGCATAACATTTTTTCTTATCTTAAAGAGTATATTTTAAACCTCCTAAAGATATACTTTAATATGAGGTAGCTCAATTAATTCACTGATTGACCATGTGGAGTGTTTGAGGCAAATACAATAGAGAAGCTAGATAAGTACATGAGGGAGAAAGAAATAGAAGTATTTGCTGATAGTGAGCTGAAGTAGAGTGGGATATGGCTCTTGTGGAGCATAAACACTGGCATCGACCCTTTGAGCTGAAGGGTCTGATTCTGTGCTGTATGTAATTCTATGATTCCCACACACAGTCACGGCCAGGTTCACTCACAGGGATGCTAATAACCTATTACATCTGGCACTTAACCACAATCTGCCACTGAAATGGCTCCAGCCATTACAAAAGCGCAAACAGCTGATCTTCTGCACAATGGTGAAGACCTGCGAATCAGTGCATTGGAAGAAAGCTGAGCATAAACAGACTGCACTAAACATTGGTGCATCGATGCATTGTGTCACAGGGCGAGAAGATGTGGGTTCTGTCTCGAAGGTTGCCTTGCACTAAGTTCCCCTTCTCAATTGCGGCCGTGAAGAGAAGCTGCCAAGCAGAAAAAGGTGCTCTATCAAGAGTGACACATGCTCGCTGGTCTTCCATACACCCTCTACTGGCTGACTCAACAGCAACACAGATCGCAAGACTGGCTCAGCAAGGTGGAAACCCAAAGGTGGCTGGGAGGTCAATTTTAAAATGGAGGAGCAGGCCTATTTCAAGTGAGTGAGAGAGAGAGAGAGACCACATTTACCTGATTCTCCCTTCATAACCCCCTGCAAATACTAGTGTCAATACAGTTCATCAGCAAATTGATAAACAGTAAATGATCAATAGCACTATCAACTATTATCATAGATTCATAGAGCACAGAAGGAGGCCATTCAATCCATTGTGCCTGTGTTGTCTTTTTGTAAGAGCTATCCAATTAGTCGCACTCCCCTGTTCTTTTGCCTCATAGCTACATCTGGATAGTCAACTAATTTGTTTACATCACACATCTTTGTAAAACTGAGAAAGACTCAGTTTACTGAAACCAGGATGTAAGACTGTGCGGGGGAGAAAGCTACGATGCAGTTGAATCAAGTGTAGGCGTCTTTCACAGATACACACTAGAGCAGACAGTCTGTTTGATTTCTCCATTCAAAATCTTTGCTAAAATACACTCTGTTCATTGCACCACTCCTACACAACCATTTTCAAACCAAAGCCCTATCTCAGTGTTGTGGGAGAGTTGTCTTCCATTCAGACTCCTCTTTTGTGATGTTCTCTGTGAGATCTGATAAAGTGTCACGTTGGGCATGAATTTGAAAGCTGCAGTGTCCCATTACTGTGAGTGTAATTTTTAATCACAGTCCCATTTAACTTGCTCCCCATCTCCCCTGAAGGTGGTGACTCAAGCTACAGCATAGCATCAGCATTTCAGCTGTGATTGGTACCTCAGTCAGGAGGTTGGGGGTGGGGGTGGGGGGGTGGTGGGTATACATAGGGGGTCTCAGGCAAGCCTGATCATGTCTTCTTCACCCATGTCTAGACCCAGTCAGTTTCCAAGTGGGGTGGGGGGTGGGGGGTGCGGTGGCGGTTACCAAAAGGAGATAGGAAACAGGTGCCCTTGTTGATTTTTTCCTTTCCTAGCAAGAGGATGCACTAAGGCTAATTGCGGTTAAGATCAGCTAATTTAGGAACCCTTATCAACTTGTCAGGTTTAGTATCGCATCAAGCAGATTCTTACCTACTGGACAATCGACAAAATTTATCCCTCAATCATCACCAATAAAACAGATGATCTGGTCCTTGTCATATTGTGGTTTGTGGATCTTGCTTTGTGCAAATTGGAAGCTGCATTTCCTACATTACAACAGTGATGACTCTTCAAGTGTGCTCAATTGGCTGTAAAATGCTTTGGGACGTCCTGAGGTCGTGAAAGGCACTAAATAAATGCAAGTTTTTTTTGTATATACAAACAAGTTAGGAAGCACTATTCCTAGCTCTGAATCGGACTAAAATATTTGTGTCTTGGTTTGACTATCTAGCTGTGGAGCAGGTTTATCATTAATAAGCAAAAAATCAGACTCAACTTAAACTTAATGTTTCTTCATCCATTTTTGGAACTGCAAGAGTTCTGACAGCAATATCAAACATGCTGCCATGTGTAATGGCAACTTGCTTGTCTTTGTTTTCACTCAAATTAGAAGAGGAAGACGAGCCTTTTGTTCAAGCCAAGAAACAGCAATTGCAAAAAATACAATGTGCATGAAAGCACTTTGTAATCAAAGCTTAACCATTATTTGCAATGTGTTGCTTGGAGCACACTGAATATGATTTGAGCCCTAAACATGTTCCTTGGTCAAGATGAGGCAGGGAACCTACAAATCTTCCTAAATCTGAAGAAAGGGTGGTTTGTGTCTGATCTTTGGCAGTCCAGTGGGAGGTGTGTACATCAGATGCTTGGTGGTCTTGTGGTGGAATTAGGCATTGTGTCACTGATGTTCAAGTGGTTTAAATGAATTTGAACCCTGGGCTTTCTCCTGGTAGTGGTTCCTCTGTATTCCCTGGTGGCTTTAACTGTGCAAAGGAAGCATCTGATCCCCCACGGTCTAACATTGAAGGATGTGACAACATTTTCTGGTTCCTCTTCCTGCCGGATCAGCTAAAAATGTCAGGCTATTCCCAGAGCTGAAGCAGGACTCCCACAGAAATGGTCACAATTTACACTGGGATCAGCAAACCTCCAGGAATTATGTTTTTAACTACGGGACTCTGCTCTGAGCAACCCAGGGGGGAAAAAAATCAGAGGCATAAGAGAAGTATATTTTAAATTTCCTTTGAACTTTCTTTTTTATTTGATTCACACAGTTGGGCTTACTCCGCCCCATCGAAACCCTCATCCATGCCTTTGTTACTTCTAGATTTTATTATTCAAATGCCCTCCTGGCTGGCCTCCCATCTTCCATAAACCAGTTCATCCAAAACTCTGCTGCCTGTACCCAAACTCTCACTATGTCCCATTCACCCATCACCCTTGCGCTCGCTGACCTACATTGGCTCCCCATTCAGCAATGCCTCAATTTTAAAATTCTCATCCTTATTTTCAAATCCCTCCATGATCACGCTGCTCACTATCTCTGCAATATTCTCCAGCCCTACAACTCTCCTAGATCTCTGCGCTCCTCCAATTCTGGCCTCTTGCGCATCCCCTGCTTTAATTTTTTTTTCCAAAATATACTTTATTCATAAAAATCTGTAAAAATTACATTGCCAAACAGTTTCCAAACAGCACCAAAAAATACAAACATTGCAAGGGAGATCAGTTTCCTTCAATACTGTCATGAGTTTCTTCCCAACCCTTCCATTTCACAATTGTCATGTCAATTACAGTTTTACATTTACAGCAATTCAGAATATTAACGATACAGTTCGAGGGGTTTCCCATGGGTCCAGCCCCTCAGTTCAGCTTGGTGGGGGAACCTTACACTGTGGTCTTTCCCCATTGAGCCTTTGCTGCGGCTGCCCCAAGCTTTAGTGCGTCCCTCAGCACGTAGTCCTGGACCTTGGAATGTGCCAGTCTGCAACATTCGGTGGTGGACAACTCTTTGCGCTGGAAGACCAGCAAGTTTCGGGCAGACCAAAGGGCGTCTTTCACCGAATTGATAGTCCTCCAGCAGCAGTTGATGTTTGTCTCGGTGTGCGTCCCTGGGAACAGCCCGTAGAGCACAGACTCCTGTGTTACAGAGCTGCTTGGGATGAACCTTGACAAAAACCACTGCATCTCTTTCCACACCTGCTTTGCAAAGGCACATTCCAGGAGGAGGTGGGCGACCGTCTCTTCCCCACCACAGCCAACACGGGGGCACTGTGCGGAGGGGGCGAGACTGCATCCCCTGCTTTAATTACCCCACCATTAGCAGCTGTGCTTTCAGCTGTGTAGGCCCTAAGCTCTTGAATTCCCTCCCTAAACACCTCTGCCTCTCTACATTTCTCTCCCTCCTTTAAGACACTCCTCAAAACCTCTCTGACAAAGCTTTTGGTCATCTGTGCTAAAATCTCATTACATGGCTGAGTGACAAATTCTGTTTGATAGTGGAGCTGCATAGTGCCTTGGGACATTTCACTATTTGAAGGGACTATATAAATACAAGTTGTTGTTACTGTAACAAAGGGTGGAATTTTATGCTGGCGGCAGAGATTTCAACTTCGGGAGAAACCGACGCCGAGATCCCCACATCTCCTCTTGCACGGAAGGCCCACCAAATTTAGTGCCAATCAGGTATTTAACTTGACAGCAGCGAGCCTTCCATAGAATTTAGGACCCGTCTGTGGAGTGCACATGTCCTAAAGCTGTCTCAACAGCAATACTCCTTGAGAAAATACGGCTGCTTCTAATAACTGCTTGTCACTTTGAACAGGCCGGCTGATAAAATTTTGCTAAATGCAAGCCATTAATCACAAAATTTTTTATTGTAATTTCAACTGGACACAGAGTTTCGTTCATTCATCATCCCTGTGCTCGCCAACCTACATTACCTCGAATTTAAATTTGTCATCCTTGGGTTCGAATCCCTCTATGGCTTCACCCCTTCCTATCTCTGTAACTCCCTCCAGCCCTGCAAGATCTTTCGCTCCTCCAATTCTGGCCTTTCATCTGTCCTCTATCTTCATCCCAGCATTGGCAGGCCATGCCTCCAGCTGCCTCGGCCCTGGAATGTACTCCCTAAACCTCTCCACATCTTTACCTCTCTCTTCCTTTAAGATGCTCCTTAAAACTTATCTCTTTGACCAAGCTATTGGTCATCTGCCCTAATCTCTCTTCAGGTGGCTCGGTGTCAAAAGTTGTCTGATTACACTCCTGTGAAGTGCCTTGGAATGTTTTACTATGCTAAAGACACTATATAAATGGAAATTGTTGTTATATATCCACTAGACAGTTCCAACAATGATAGAATGGGTTTGGATGATGTATCACTTTTTCCACAGACTTGCTTAGCCTCAGATAATAGCCAAGAGCCTCAGTCCTCAGATATTAACTGAGACTCAAGCTTCAAAATGTAGCCATGAAACTCAGGCCTTTTATATTAGCTGCAACACTCAGACCTCAAAGTAACCATGAGACTGCAGCTTCATGCAGTAGCCAAAAGTGTCTCACATGTACGCATCTAAACCATCTACATTGAGAATTTGTTTTATTTAAAACACACACACACACACACACACACGTCAGAAACAGTTCTACTCCATCTGGTCCACTGACAATCCTATGCCCTCTCTCTTCCCCTGCACCCCCCAATCCCATGACTCTGACATGCACAGTCAGCAAAATGACCACCATTCGCAATGCCTTTTACTTGTGCTTGTGTTCTACTATACTACTGCTTCATTAGCATATCTGGCATTTTGATTTAACTGGAACTCTCAGTTCTCAAAGCAGTACAGCTGCGGTGTGTCTTTCCAGTTGAGGTCAGATGTGTTCATTCCAAACCAAAAGCCTTTGGGGTATTGGGGTTCTCCCACTGAATTAGCAAGCAGAATAATCAGAACATGTAGACTGATTAAATAAGTGAATGACTGCCTTGAAATGCAATACACATTGCAGCACTTCTGATAAGACCCCAAAACCATGAGAGTCAAATGAGAGGCTGAATTCCAAGCTGTGTATAAATGTCACCAGAAGACCAAAGGTTAAAAGTAATGCCTTAAACTAATTGCCAGTCAACTGTTATTCCTATGACTTGAGCACATGGAGTGCAGAGGGAGTGCTGCACTATCGGAGATGGCGCCCTTCAGACGAAATGTTCCACCGAGGCCCCATCTGCCCTCTCAGGTGGGCATAAAAGATGTCATGGCACTATTTCACAGAAGAGCAGGGATTTCTCCCAATATATTGTCCTACCCAATATTTATCTCTCAATTAACATTATGAATAGATTTAACGTTTCAGGCAAAAGGTCATCGACCTGAAACGTTAACTCTGTTTTGTCACGGATGCTATCAGACCTGCTGAGTATTTCTAGCAAATTGTGGATTTGTTTTCTTTAAACAAATTACCAGCATCCACAGTATTTTGCTGCTCTATCAAAGATACATTATTCGATCATTATCTCTTCATTGTTTGTGAGACCTTGCTGTATGTAAATTGGCTGCCACTTTATCTGCATTACAACACTGACTACATTGACTACACTTCAAAAATTGATTAGCTGTAAAGCACTTTGGGACACTGTGAGGGTCGTGAAAGGCACTATATTAAATGCAAGTCTTTCTTTCTTATCACTGCATACACATGCATACATTTGTATATTCCCAGACACATATTTGTGGATGCATATGCATGTATATACACTCACACGTATGATATACGTTTTTAACCCTTGATTCCAGCTCTTCTAACTACGACACAGCCAGTTTGCCATGATAGGAGTGTGATGAAGGTCAAGGGTTAAAGGTGACCTTGGTGGGGGACCAGAAGATTCATTGCATCACATGACTAGCATTAGAGTATCGGCAGATTTTGTCCCAGGAGCTGGAGTGAGGAAGTTATATTGAATAAGAGGGAAATCAATATAATTATTCTAAATTGCAACTGATATTCAAAAGATAATTGTGATAATTGTAGAATTTTGAACTGCTGACATCAGTTGATTCTACTTTTGCAGATTTTGGTGCAAGTTTTTGAAAAGGTCAGGAAAACAAAGCTTCTTTAAGGTTATATCCTCTTCCTAGTGCAACTTAATTTAAGTTAAAACCTGTTCTGCTGTCATCCAGCAGCATGTGCTTAAGATTACTAAAACAGTAGCTATTCAGATAAACTGAGCTTTGATGTAGAAACAGATTTAAAAACGCATCCTCTTATGTTGGATGACCATCTCTGGGATCAGGGCTCAAATCCAGCCTAGGCAGTTGGATAGAACTCTGCTCACTCTCAGCTGCTGCCTTACCTCAGAGTGAGCCAGTGTGGTGTCACCCAAGTAGCTGCAGCCACAGTTGGATCGGAGCTGGGGACAAATTTAGAATTATACCTACTCTATCTAAATGCTGAGCATCTTCTCCAACTGGGAAAGCTGTCTTGGAAAATTATGAATTTCTCAATTAAAAATGGTATATTCAGGCTCATTTAAAACACTTTTAGAACATCTTAACTGATCGATTTTTAATCTAGAAAAATTGACTCATCCTTCAGTTCCTCCCTCCTCACTCTGCCTTCATCCTCTTAGTTCACAGCTGCTTTATTTCACCATCCATAAATAAGCAGAGCAACAGTTATGATTGAATTACGTGAATCCAATCAGTACCTTTTCTCATTGTATATTAATACAAAATAATGAATATTCTAAGCTTCCCTGTGTTAGTGGTCTACCTTACTTGACAAACAAAATTACTTCTAATTGTCCTTCTGCCTCGTAGTCTCTGCGAAGGCTCTCACAACTTTTACTTGAAAAATCTGACTACCTATTTTTCCGTCCCTGTACATTATTTCCTTCTATTCAGTCAGAATGGGATCTATGATCTCGCAACACAAAAGGTGTGATGTGTTTTATGATTGATCAGAAACTAATGAATCATATTATTTACAGTCTGTGGGGGAAACAACATCAAGGCTAGCATCTTAACTAACTATTGTCTTTAAGTCTTATTTTTAAACTGATGTGAATGCACTTCACTTTAAAACACACCATTTAGAGGCAGCTCTTTTCTCCCCAATATATTTCTGTGGAAAAATTGATCAAAAATACAAAAACATGACAGATGTGCTCCCCAACCCCATTTTTTTGAGGAGGGGTGGGTGTGTAGGGCAGTACAGGAGGAGGTGATGGAATGAAGTTTATGCTTTTTAAAGGAAGAAATAAACATGCAGTATGGGAGGGAACTGCATGTTAGAAGAATTATTCAATGGTTCAGCTGAAGAGGACTTGGGCTGAAAGGCCTTTTTTCTTTGCTCCAAATTTTCTCACATTCTTATGTAACCACCTTCACTTATAGATGAAAAAGTAAAAGACAAGTTTTGAAGCTCCTGATCACTTTCAAGCTGTCTCTGATGGAAAGTTTACCTGGGTGGATGTTGGACAAGAACAAGTTTGGACTCAGCAGTGTCACCCTCTCTGGTCAAACGTGGACGTGAAGGTGGTACTGCTGCATTGCTAATGCCTGTACAACAGGTGCTCCCACAAAGGTCAGTAACTTCAGAAGAGGGAGGAAATTGGGGGGGGGGGGGGGGATTTTAAAATTTAAAACTTTAGTTGCATAATTCCAGCCCAGAATTTGGTGTACTAATAGTGGCGATGCTATCAGCACTTGCCATTACTACTGAGTAAATCAGACAGCAACTTATGGCATCTACACATGCAAAAATAAATGCAGAAATCCAAACATTGTTGTCAGAGATACCCTTCTCCTCTACAGGGTGCACTGAAAGTTCTCACTGAAAGCCTTAGCACTGAAATCACTGGGATGGCATGAATTTAGGGTACTTACCCATTCATTCCTCACTAAAAGCAACTGAAAACATTAGGGTTGGTACATTTAGAAGTGTGTTTTTAGAGGTATAAGTAGTAATAATTATTTATGAACAACCTCTCTGGCCCTGAAAACATAATGTTATAAGTGTGAAGCCTCATTCCTTCAGAGGAAAATTAATGTTGGAAATTTTACAAAATTAAAATACTTTATTCTTAATTTTTTCTGCCCATCTCTTATCACTTTCCCTCAATCTCATCTATACTTCCCAATATTTATTTCACTTTCTGTACATGATTTAAATGTAATTTATATTTCCTGATTACTTTGTGGTTTAGACGCTGCATGATTTAGTGAGGATTCTTCAACCTGATTGGTTGAAGAGCCTCACTGTTGCATGCCCTGCTCACAGACACCACAGTTCCCCTGAAAAGGGCACTGCAAACATATGTCAGATTCATGAAAATCTCTGCTGACAAGTCCACGAAAAATCTGTGGGCAAATTTCTGCAAGGTAAATGCCAGAAGCTGTTCTTTCACCATTGAGGAGGAATTCGGACTCATGATGTTGGGTTTGTATAGAATCTTACGGCACAGGAGGCTGCCATTTGGCTCTTTCAGCTTTGACAGAGGCGTCCAATTAGTCCCACTCTTCCATTCATTCCCCAAAGCCCAGCAATTTTTTTTCCTTTTCAAGTATACATCCAATTCCCTTTTGAAGGTCATAATTGAATTTGCTTCCAGCACCCTTTCATAGCAACTCACTGCATTAAAAAATTCTCATCTCCCCTCTGGTTCTTTTGCCAGTTATATTAAGTCTGTGTCCTCTGGTTACTGACCATCCTGCCATTGGCAACAGTTTCTCCTTATTTACTCTATCAAAAGCCGTCGTCATTTTGAACGCCTCTATTAAATTCCCCCCTTCCCACAAGGAGAGAAATCCCAGATTCCCTGATAATATCTGTACTTACTGTGTTTTCCAATCCAATTATAGCCCAGAATGACAATCACGGTGAGATCATTATTTTCTGTTTCTCAGCATCATTCTGAGTGAAACACCATAATCAAAGCGGTAAGGATGAATATTACAAATAAACATTAGCACAAAAAAACTGTAAGTATCTATTGGAAGAGAAATAGGCAACATTTGTTTTTTTTTTGTAAACAAAAATAATTTAGTTAGTTTTGCAGTTATGTTATAGCTAGGAGGCTTGCTCAATTATTTCGATTCATGGAGCACTGGCACCAGTAGTGGGGAAAGTGGGGAGCTGTACCATTGGGATGATCTTCACCTGAACTGTGCTGGGACCAGTGTTCTGGTGAGTCGTAGAACTAGGGCAGTAGAGAGGGCTTTAAACTAAATAGTGGGGGTGAGGGATCAAGTTTGGGAAGGTACGATAATTTAGAGAGAGTGGAGAAGGCAAGAGAGCAAGGTAGCAATAAGGGAATTGATAATCTGCGTGAGGCAAGAAGGGAAGATTGGAGGGAAGCAAAACTGGTAACAGGAAGTAAAAAAGCAGTAAGTGAAATTAGAAGATGGACGAAGCGAAGGCAAGCATCAAATGGGATCAGAATGTGGAATAATGTTAAAAAGACAAAGTTAAAGGCACTCTATCTGAATGCACACAGCATTCACAACAAGGTAGATGATTTGAAGGCACAAATAGAGGTAAATGGGTATGATTTAATTGCTATTACAGAGACGTGGTTACAGGGTGACCAAGACTGGGAACTGAATATCCAAGGATATTCATCATTTAGGAAGGATAGGTAAAAATGAAAATGAGGTGGGGTAGCACTCAATAAGGGATGAGATCAAAACATTAGTGAGAGAGAATCTTAGATCAAAGGATCAAGACATGGAATCAATTTGGGTGGAACTAAGGGGCAGCAAATATTGGCAAGAGTTGTTTATAGGCCACCAAACAGTTGTGGTAAAGTTGGGCATGGTATAAATCAGGAAATTAGAGGTGCATGTAACATGGGTAATAAAGCAATAATGGGAGCCTTCAATTTACATATAGACTGGGTAAACCTAATCAGCACTAATGCTGTGGAGGATGAACTCCTGGAGTGTGTACCAGATGGATTTCTGGAACAGTACGTTGAAGAACCAACTAGGGATCAGGCTATTTTAGAGTTATTATGTAATGAGAAAAAGCTAATTAATAACCTAGCTGTAAAGGAGCCTTTGGGAAACTGTGACCATAATATGATAGAATTTTACATTAAGTTTGAAAGTGATACAGTTCATTCTGAAACTAGGGTCTTAAATCTGAACAAAGGCAATTATGAAGGTATGAGGAGCAAGTTGGCTATAGTGGATTGGGAAAATACACTAACAGATAGGCAATGGTTAATATTTAAAGTAGTATTACATGCTCTACAACAAATATACATTCCTCTAAAACACAAAAGCCCAACAAGAAAGATGAATCATCCATGGCTAACAAAAGAAGTTAAAGATTGCATTAGATCAAAGGAAGTGGCTTGTAAGGTTGCCAGAAAAAGTGGTAAGCCTGAGAATTAGGACCAATTTAGACTCCAGCAAAGGATGACCAAGAAACTGATAAAGAAAGGGAAGAGAGAATATTAATGCGAGCTAGCAAGAAACATAAAGACGGACTGTAAAAGCTTCTTTCAGTATGTGAAAAGGAAAAGATTAACAAGGACAAATGTGGGTCCATTACAGGTGGAGACAGGAGAATTTATAATGGAGAATAGGGAAATGGCGGAGAAACTAAATTACCTGGTGTCTGCCTTCAGAGGAAGAGATAGAAAATCTCCCAGAAATACAAGGGAACCAAGGGACTTGTGAAAATGAGGAACTGAAAGAAATTAGTATTAATAAAGAGGTAGTACTCGAAACATTAACTGGATTGAAGGTTGATAAATCCCCTGGACCAGATGAGCTACATCCCAGAGTGTTGCACGAGGTGGCTAAGGAGATAATGGATGCATTGGTGGTTATCTTTCAAAATAGATTCTGGAAAGGTTCCTGCAGACTGGCAAGTAACAAATGTAATCCCACTATTTAAGAAAGGAGGGAGAGAGAAAATGGGGAACTACAGACCTCTTCGTTTGATGTCAGTAATAGGGAAAATGTTAGAATCTATTATAAAGGATGTGATAATTAGACACTTAGAAAGTAATATAATTGGGCAGAGTCAACAAAGATTTATGAAAGGGAAATATGTTTTACAAACCTGTTGGATTTTTTTTGAGGATGTTACTAGTAACATAAGTAAAGGAGAACCAGCGGATGTGGTGTATTTGGATTTTCAGAAGGCTTTTGATAAGGTCCCACACAGGAGGTTAGTAAACAAGATTAGAGCACATGGGATTGGGGGTAATATACTGGTATGGATTGAGAATTGGTTAACAGACAGAAAACAGAGAGTAGGAATAAACAGGTCATTCTCAGGATGGCAGGCAGTTAAGAGTGGGGTACCGCAAAGATCAGTACTGGGGTCACACCTGTTCACAATCTATATAATTATTTGGATGTGGGGACCAAATGTAATATTTCCAAATTTGCTGACAACTGTTACGACTGAGATGGGAAGAGTGCACTGTCATTCTCTAATTCCACTTCTCCACAGGTCACAACATATATTTAAATGTTTACCCAGTGACTGATACAGCCAATTGTATACCCTATTTTTTATATCCCAGAATAAAATATACCAACCAGGGTTTCTTTAATAAACAACAAAATGATCATTTATTATAAAACAAGACTTAATCGGTAATGTAGCAAAGCATTACCACACGGATTGAAATATGAAAGTTCCCTTTTAAAATTCCCTAACTACACTCACACACACACTGGAAAAAAAAGTACAGAAGTCCTCCCTGCAGAGCATTGTTATGAAAAAAAGACAAAAAAAGTCTACTTTGGCCAAATACTTGCACATTTTTGACAAAAAAGAGAATATATGGAAGGAAATCAGTTGTCCCTTTTTTGGTCAGGCGTCTGGGTATACAGAGATGGGTCACTGGGATAGTAACAGAAGCAGAAAGTTCTGGAGATGTCGAGAATTATTCTAGTCGGCTTTCTAGGAGAAATGTGGCATCGGGGTTTTCTGCCAGCACACACACGAATCGTAGGATATTTTTCCAACTTCTCAGGAGCTATGCAGCACCAGGGATTTTAGCTCTCCCACACTGGATCTTTGCAGGATTTCTTCAAAGAGGTAGTGAAGGAGGTGAGCTGGGTGGTTTCTTTTTCTTTGGCAGGAAAACCCAACTGTCTTCAAGCAGTTCACACCCCAACTACACTGAAAACAATGGCCAAACCCCAAACAGAGAGTCGACCTCCTGACTAAAGGCTGGCTCGGGTCTGCAAATGAGACCTGAACCGAGCGCAACAACCACCTCCGACCCGGAGCCTGGCCCGGTCCGAATCCTTTCATTTTTTCCCGCGCCCGACCCAACCATCAATTAACCCAACTTCCGTTGTTCACTTTGTTGCTTATCAGCACAAGCTTAAAATAACTGTAACAAAACTACCTTTCAAGTCCAAAAAGTATATTAACATGGGAGCCACTTACTGGAGGTGGTGATAGAGCATGTCCGACCCTGCCTGACCCGACCCGATCCGAGCCCAAATGCCAGACCCGGACGTGCGACCCGACCCGGACACATGTCGTCGGGTCCCATCGGGTTTGGGTTGGGTAGCCGGCCTTTACTCCTGACTTCCATAAACCTTGACATGTGGCTTCTGTGTTACCATTTTTCCCCAGGTCACCAAGGGTTCTGTTGTGTACTGAGCCCAAAGCACACAACTTCCAGCACAGGTGGCTTTCAAGCAACATCTCAAATGTCCCTTCAGTGAACTTGGCAAAAAAAGGCACATCCATGAAATCTTTTCAATTTTAACACAAGTCCTAAAAAAAAAGCACTTTTGTAACATGACACAAAACCAAGTGGGAATGTAAGTTATGAGGAGGATGCAAGGAGCTGTCAAGGGGACTTGGACAGGCTAAGTGAAATGGCAAGAAAATAGCAGATTGAATATATAATATATAATCCACCTTGGTAGAAACAACAGAAAGACAGAGTATTTCTTAAATGGTGAGAGGTTGGGAAGCGTTGATGTCCAAAGGGACCTGGGTGTCCTTGTCCATGAGTCACTAAAAGCTAGAACGCAGGTGCAGCAAGCAATTAAGACGGCAAATGGTATGTTTGCCTTCATTGCAAGGGGATCTGAGTACAGGAGTAAAGAAATCTTGTTGCAATTGTACAGAGCCTTGATAAGACCGCACCTGGAGTATTCTGTACAGTTTTGGTCTCATCTAGGAAGGACATACTTGCCATAGAGAGATTGCAACGGAGGTTCACCAGACTAATCCCTGGGATGGCAGGATTGTCTTATGAGGAAAGATTGAGGAGAATGAGCCTGAATTCTCTAGAGTTTCAAAGAATGAGAGATGATCTCATTGAAACTTACAAAATTCTTACAGGTCCTCTCCGGGTGGATGTAGATAGGATATTTCCCCTAGTTGGTGAGTCTAGAACCAAGGGACATAGGCCGCAATTTTTCCTTCGGCGGACGGGAGCCGTCCACCAACTGAAAAGTCGGTGGCGAACCCGCCTCCACCTGACCTGGGGATACGGACCCCATTTGCAATCCACAGGCCTTCAATTGGTCTGAGGCGGGACTTCCACCTCATTGAGGCAGGAAGTCCCACCTAATGGAGCTGCCGGCCAATCAGCTGGCCGGCAGCTCTTAGTCCCAGGAGCGCCACCAGAAGCGGTGGCCACTGCTGGGACTGCAACCCAGCCATCGGAAAGATGATGTCAGGGAGCCCGGGAATGAAGGTAGGTTTTTGGTGCCTTGCTGCAGGTGATCGGTCAAGCCCCGGCGACACAAGGATGATCGATTGGGGAGATGGGGGGGCGGTATTTTGGGGGTAGTTGGGGCAGCAGGGGCTGCCCTTTGTCGGGCACATTAGGGCCCCCCCACCCCCGACCATCAGAAAGCCGCCTGCTTTTGTCAGGCAGCTTCTTTTGGGCCTGGTCCACCCAACCAACCACTGGTAAAATCCTTGTGGCGGCTGGTGGAGACCCTTAAGTGGTCGTTAAGTGGCCACTTAAGGGCCTTGATTGGCGTGGGGTGGGCGAGCCATTTTCCGCCGCTGCCACCCTGCGTAAAGTGGCGGTGGAGGCGGGAGCGGGTGTGGAAGGGCCCCGAGCCTCCCGCTCCATTTTATGCCACCTCCTGCCACCTTCCCGTTCTTTGGGGGTGGGGGGTCGTAAAATTCTGGTCATAGTCTCAGAATAAGGGGTAGGCCATTTAAGACTGAGATGAGGAGGAATTTCTTCACTCAGAGGGTAGTGAATCTTTGGAATTCTCTACCCCAGAGGGCTGTGGAAACTCAATCATTGAGCATGTTCAATGCAGAAATTGATAAATATCTAGGTTCTAATGACATCAAGGGATATGGAAATAGTGCGGAAAGTGGTGTTGAGGTAGATGATCAGCCATGATCTAGCTGAATGGCGGAGCAGGCTCAACAGGCTGAATGGCCTGCTCCTGCTCCTATGTTCCTATGAGAGCTTTCAGTGTTTCACTGAGAAAGAGGAGAGAGGGAGGCAGACAAAGAGTTGACAATATGGAAACTTAAATAACATTTTACCAATTCTCTTTAAAAAGCATCTGACAAATTAGTGTTTAAAGATTATCTGCTTCATTTATCAGTCTAATCTACATGGCCATTATTAATTTCCTAACCTGTCTACACACCTCAACTATTATGCTGTGTTTCATTCTCTCGTCTCAAAAACCTCATTCCGCTTCAATGAGCAAGCCACATTTTCGTTCCATTCACTGAAACCCAGTCACATGACCTACCTCCCGTCTGCTGACTGAGTGCAGTCAGACAGAGAGGGCAATCGAAGGCCATCACCACCAGCATGAGACATCTACTCATACTGTCAGAACTGGGACTCCTACTTGCTGAACAGTTCCCATGGCAACTTAGCACTACGTACAATGTATACAGGGAGATTTAGGCCACTATTTTCTTAACACTGCAAATAAAAAGTTGCCAATCTGTATAATATACTCCATTTCATAAACTTAATTACTTTGAGCATCCACATATGACATATTTACCTGGCACTCTTTACAGGAGGCAGGACTCTTTGTTCTTGGATTAGCAGCGCTGCCAGAATTTTCCTCTTTGATGTCTATGCATCTCAAATAGTATCAGCATTTTAAATGATGACTAAGTATGCTTTAATACTTCAGACAGTGACTCCTACTCCTGCAGGCTGGTGTTGAAAAAAGATTCTCAACTTTCATCCCATCCCTGAGCTGTCATTTTTGAGCCAATATGAATTAATTCAAAATTGAGCCAGGTTTTATCTCAATGGTTTAAATCAGTGGCCTAGAATATCAGTGAAATGGATTATTTCAGGGAGAGAAACAAATGACACTTTACCATTCCTTTCGATGGCAGACAGCAAAATGCAGACAGAGGCCTAAGATGGGGTCTACGGGAGTGGAGCAAGCTCTTCAGGATTACATACTCGGTCAGGAATCACGAGTAATATACTATATATTAAATATATTTCTACATGCCAGTTGTTTAGACTCATAACTGATGACAATTAGCCACATTTTTAATACCTGATATCGTGGATTTCACCCACCATCCTATTTTCCTTAAAGTGAACACTGATGAGATATTTCACGAGTAGAGTTGCCAACCCTCCCAGAATGCCCTGGAGTCTCCAGGAATTAAAGGTTAACAACCTAGACACTGCTGCCAGCAATCTGGCAGAAAAATTATATTGATGTCAAAAAACAATTGTGTTCTTTTTTCATTTTCTTTGAACATTTTAGCTTGTAAATTATAAAAATATTGCAAACAAGGTATATGACTGGGCATGGTGGTTGAAGCTGGGAGGTCCGGTGACAAAAGCTCTAGGAATACATCCAACCAGAGTTGGCAACCCTATTTACAGGCTATGATACTTCAGCAAATGCCAGTTTGGCTCTATGCAGCACCCTCATCTCATTCAGATGGTTAGGAATTCAAACCCCATTGTAGACCTTAGCACTTGAGTGTACAACTGAGGAAGAGCTGCACTGTCAGAGGTGCCGTCTTTCTGTTGAGTTGTTAAACCAAGGCCTTGCCTACCTGCTGAACTGGACAAAAAAAGACCTCATGGTGCTATTCAAAAAAAAAATCTATTCAAAGAGCAGGGAGTTTTCTCAGTGTCCTGGCTAAAATTCTTTCCTCAATTGAAGGTGTCAACCATGGCTTGGTGGTAGTACTCTGATCTTTGAAACATAAAACTGTGGATTCAAGTCCCACTCCAGAGACCTGAGCACAACATCCAGACTGGCATTCCAGTGCAGTACTGAGGGAGCGATGCACTGTCAGCGGTGCTGCCTCTCGATGAGACTTTAAATCAAGACCCAATTTGCTGAATTTGGAGATAAAAGATCACATGGCTTTCTCTATTTGAAGATGAACAGGGGAGTACTCCCTGGTGTCCTTTATCCCTCAACTAACATTGTTAAAACAGATAATATGGTCATTATCTCATTGTTGTATCTTGCTGTGTGCAATATGGATACCATGCTTTCCTATAGAAAACTGAGAGTGTTCTTCTAAAGTAATTAATTGGTTGTTATACGTTTGGAGATATCCTGATGGATGTGATAATATGCTATAAAATTGTATATTCTTCCTCCCTCTCTGCCAACCCCCTTTATATTTAGTGGCTTTTTGCCTTCTTAACTGCCCATCTTGCCAAATGCCTTTCCGCCATCAAAATGGGGAATCAACCAACTTGTTCCCAGGGTTCTATGTAACTGGCTTATTGATGAAACTTTCCAGTGTTCTGTGTCAGCTTTCCCTTCGAAGTTTGTACTTCCTCAAAGATGAGCTCAGTTGCTGGATAATCCTGCTTCCAACCATTCTCTGATCCAACACCACCAAGCCGCATGAAATATGATTTTAACACATTTCTTGTTCTGAAAAAAATGTGGGACATCCTCGGGGTCCCCCGAGGGTTCCTGATGGGGCCCAGAGGAGCATTCCTGCTCTTACTAGCTCACAAGGAGACCTTAAATAAATTCAATAATTTTAAACTTTTCTCAGTTTCTTCTGGCCATGATCCTGACAACAGGAAGGTTTACAGGCAAGCGAGGCACTGGGAGCCACTGCTGCAATCGCAATCAGCAGATAAAATCTCATCTGGATTGAGCAATGTCACCAGACCGCTGACATTTAAATATTAATGGAGCCCCACCCCCGCCCCCCCCCCTACCCGCACCCCCGACTGCCTGAGGTGGGTGGTCGCTATGCGTCTGAAAACCAAGACCAATTAAAATGACAACGGGAGCCAATGCAGCAGGAAGTACCAGATTGCCATTTTAAACACTATCACTCCCCACCCCCCCCCCGCCACCTCCCCATCCCCACCTCCCCCCCACCCGCCCTCACCACCACCGCATTCCTCCCAGATGGGCAGGGTTCAAATCAGGCTTCAAACTTGTCCAAATGTTAATGCATTCCTGGGAATTAAACATCTGCTTTTTAAGGGAGAGAGACTGTGACGAACTGGCCACAGGCCATAATCATTCCCAAAATAGCCTGTTTCATTTGCTCATGAATGATTGAAACAAAAGGGGAAGAAAAACACTGCTCAGATATTTTAGTGAAAACTCATGTACAGCTGTTCTTTTCCCCTTTAAAGTTACATAATTACACAGACTACAGGATAGAAGCAGCCCAACTTGTCCGTAACAGTGTTCATACTCAACACAGGCCTCCTCCCACTCCTCTTCAGCTCACCCCATCAGCATATCCTCGATTCCTTGCTCCTTCATGTGCTTATCTAACTTCCCCTTCAAAGCATCTATCTTAGAACAATGGGTTGAGCATTTGTTTCTTGGACAGGACATGGTTTACTATTACCAGTCTGTCAGAGCTATGCAACATTTGGTGCGAGCAATGGGACCATCAAGAGGCGTTTGTCGTGGGTGGCTTTTTGGAGGTCTCTGCAGAGCCTACCAGAAGCAGTGGCCCCGATAATGCAGAGGCGGGGAGGATGTGGGGGAGCTCAGTAGTGGGTGAAGAACCCGGAAAGGCCTGCGAAATGGAAGGCCCACAGGTCTTAGCAGCGCGGCCCAATTTAAAATAACACCATCCAGACACCCACCTGACAGCTGGCGAGATTAACTATCTGTGCAGCAGACAGGAACAAGAGTTTCATGGCAGGAAGCTGCAGCCGGGGCTACCTGGGAATGGCCTCTAACAGTCAACGGGAGGAAGAGATCAAGAGTGGGGGGGCAGGAAAGATCCACACTGTGATCAGGAAGTGGGAGCCTGCTGATGTAGTGATGGGGAGAAGTGGAGGTCTGGGCTGGAGAGGCCGATTGTTCCTTGTGAATCCTGGGGGGTGCACACTCCTGCTCCTCTTGGCCCACAAGGAGCTTAAAGCCAGGCACGGTTATAAAAAATACCTGGCCTCCTACCCTGTGATGCTGCTGCCAGGCAGTAGAGATTTTTTAAAAGGCATGAAACTTGGGTGTACTTGTACTAGGAACACAATGTTAGCATGCAGGTACAGCAAGCAATTAGGAAGGCAAATAGCATGTTCGCCTTTATTGAAAGGGGATTGGAGTACAAGAATAAAGAGGTCTTCCTACAATTGTAAAGGGCTTTGGGTGAAAGCACACCTGGAATACTGTGCACAATTTTAGCCTTCATATTTAAGGAAGGATATACTTGCATTAGAGGCAGAACAGCTAAGGTTCATGAGATTGGTCCCTGGGATCACAGAATTGTTACAACACAGGAGGCCATTCAGCCCATCGTGTCTGCACCTGCTCTCTTAATGAGCATTTCACCTCGTGCCACTCCCCCACCCTCTCCCCGTAACCCTGTACATTCTTCCTTTTCATATAACAGTCTAATTCTCTTTTGATTGCTTCAATTGAACCTGCCTCCACCACACACTCAGGCAGTGAATTCCAAACCTTAACCACTCGCTGCGTGAAAGTGTTTTTCCTCTTGTCACTTTTGCTTCTTTTACTTTAAATCTGTGCTCTCTCATTCTCGATCCTTTCACGATTGGGAACAGTTTCTCTCTATCTGCTCTGTCCAGACCCCTCATGATTTTGAATACCTCTATCAAATCACATCTCAGCCTTCTCTTCAAGGAAAACAGTCCTAACTTCTCCAATCTATCGTCATAACTGAAGTTCCTCATCCCTGGAACCATTCTCGTGAATCTTTTCTGCACCTGCTCTAACACCATCACATCCTTGCTAAAGTGTAGCGCCCAGACCTGGACACAACACTCCAGCTGAGACCAAACTAGTGTCTTATACAAGTTCAACATAACATCCTTGCTCTTCTACTCCATGCTCCTATTAATAAAGCTCAAGATACTGTATGCTTTACTAACCACTCTCTCAACCTGCCCTGACACCTTCAGTGACTTATGCACATATAGACCAGGTCCCTCTGCTCCTGCATCCCCTTTAGAGTTGTCTCCTTTAGTTTATATTGTTTCTGCATGTTCTTCCTACCAAAATGTATCACTTCACATTTCTCTGCATCGAACTTCATCTGCCACCGGTCCAAGCATGCCACCGACTTGTCTATGTCCTAGGATGAGTTGGTTGTACTATAATGAGAGGCTAGGTAAATTGGGTCTATACTCTCTGGAGTTTAGAACAATCACAGATGACCCCATTGAAACATACAAGATTGTGAGGGGGATTGACAGGGTAGACATGGAGATGTTGTTTCCTCTGGCTGAGGAATCTAGAACATGGGGGCACAGACTCAGGATAAGAGACCAATTATTTTGGACTGAAATGAGAAGAAATTTCTTCACTCAAAGGATTGTGAATCTTTGGAATTCTCTACCCCAGAGGGTAGTGGATGCTCCATCGTTGAATATATTTAAGGCTGAGAGAGACAGATTTTTGGTCTCTCAAGGAATCAAGGGAAATGGGGAATAGGTGGGAAATTGGAGTTAAAGCCAAAGATCAGCCATGATCGTATTGAATGACGGAACAGGCTCAATGGTCTACTCCTGCGCCTATTTCTTATGCTGACAGCATGTGATTCCCCACGGTGAAGTTAAAAATAAATCCCGGCACCAATTATAACATTGGGTTGTGACTTTTGCATGTTAAGTAAGCCCATGTTATCATTTAATGGGAGCTTCCTCCAGGACCTGAATCACCAATGTAAATATTACTCTGACCTTGAATGGGATCAGGTCGATTGATCCTGATATTTTGAACCCCAGCCGACTCTCTCCTGCTTGTCGGGTGGGGGTTAAAATCAAGGCCAGTGAATTTGGGTCTGCTCACAAGCTTTTTTTACCTCCAACGTTAAATTGAGCTCAAGCACTATTGCTGTTGTTGACAGATTCTCTTCACACTTTTTGGGGTTTAATTTTAAACTGGTTATCGCCGGGCGAATAAAAATTGCCGACAGCAAAATGGCGACTGTGTTTTGCACCCCACTCAGTGTTCTATCCCTAGAGAACTATTTCAGTAAAATATGGCCATTGATTTGCTGTCACCAAATGATAAAAGTTAAAACTACCCTCTTTTAAAAGTTAGTGAGAACTTTCCCCTGAAATAGTAGACTTTGGGTGGAATTTTACTGCCTTAGTTTTTAAATGTCGGCCAGGACCATATGCGGGTCCTACCACCGATGGTCTGAGAGTGCCGCCTGCCTGATCAATCCTCAACGAGGCGGTTAATGAAAAGGCTGCCTCCAGGACCCCCATCCAATTAGGGACAGCGCATGGGCTCCGCGGGCTGGAGTGCCAATGGGAGCGCCCAAGGCACTGGGCGGCTGGTAGCCTCACCGGCAGCGGCCACCTCTCCCAATGTAGAAGGGAGACAGTGGGGGCACTTCAATATGGAGGTACCCTCTAAACATGTAAAGGTCTGTATAAATAAGTAGGGTCACAGCTGCCAGGCCCTCATTGTGGAGGGAAAACCCTTCCACAGGATGGCCTGAGGCTGCAGCTGTGGCCCTCTGGCAGGCACGGCTACGGGGGTGGGGAGGTCAGGAGAAGCCTCGATGGCCCCCTGGTATGCCGCTGGGAGGCCACCTGCAACCATCTGCCTGGCTTCATGCTCAGTGGGGGGGCTCGTCTACCACCGGTAAGATCCCAGCAATGTCCCCAATCTGCCCCCGAGTGGCCACATAGTTGCCACTAATTGGCTAGCCATAGCTAATGGGTGGGTAGCCAGTGCCAGCATGGCCCCACTTCCGGCAAGATCGCTCAGAGGCGGAATCGCATCGGGTAGCCAACCCAATGTTCCTTCCTGAATCTCCCGCCATCCTCCACCCCGCCCCCAAAGTTGCCTCCATGCGCCTGAAAAGATTCCACCCTTCATCTCCTCTCAGATTCAGAGGAGGGTTCGGCAAGCTGGATACCACAATACCTGTGATCACACACATCCTGTGTGCACATAAGTAAATAAGCATATAACAAGATTAGATTATTCAGCCCATCAAGCTCACTCAGTCTACAGATCATGTGGATTCTTTCAAGCACTGGATGCAACCTATTTAAATTTCATGATTGTTCTACATAAATATTTACGAACCCCGAAGGTAATCAAGAAGGAAACTGCAGAATGTTCCTCCATCTTTTACAGTCTGAGTATTCACTCAGAATATTGTAGTATTCAACTCAGACTTCCAGCCCTCCACAAACAGTCTTATCCCACAGCACAGGAACCATTGTTTCAGTCCACATCTGTCCCTATAGCATTTAATCCAACTCCTCCTGTTCTTTATTACAGCAGCTAATCAATTACAACAACCTGAATTTATATAGCGCTTTTAACATTGTAAAACATCCCAAGGGGCTTCACAAGAGAACTGTCAGACAAATGACACCAAGCCAAAGAGGGGGACATTAGGACAGGTTGCCAAAAGTTTGTTCAAAGAGGTACATCTTAAGCAGCGTCTTAAAGGAGGAGAGAGATAGCAGGGGATTCTGGAGTGTAAGGGCCTCGATGGCTAAAGGCACATTGCCAATAACAGACAAAGGAAGTGGGGGATGCACAAGAAGCTAGACTGGCAGAAATGCAGAGTTCTTGAAGGGCTGCAGAAGGTTACATAAATCAGTTTCAAAACAACTGAGTCAAATTTAGCAAATGTAGTAGATTGTCCAATTGTGTTTTTTTGGTGGTTTGATGCACTGCCGGCTGCTTGGCAGAATATTGTGGACTGCATGGCCGGAATTTTATGGCCCCCCAACAAACGGGCTGGTGGCAGGAGCATGGTGGGTGGGGGGGAGCGTAAATTTGAGTGGGAAGCGGGGGTGGGCAGTTCCCAACGCCTTCCTGCCCCCGCTGCAATTTTACAGGGGGCAGCGGCAAGAAATGGCAGGCCTACCCCATGCCAATCAAGGCTCTTAAGTGGCCAATCAACTGCCACTTAAGGGCCTTCTCCTATCGCTGCTGGTATTTTACCCTCAGTGGCCAGAAGGCAAAGGCCCCAAGAACATTGCCAGGTAAAACCTGGCAGCCTTCTTGCAGGCTGGGGGGGGGTGGATGCCCTCTTGATCGGGCACCCTGTGCCCCACGGAGGGCTGCCCCCAAAGCCCCAACCGCCCCCACCACCCAACACTCCGCCCACCCCCTAACTGACGCCCCTGGTCTTGCCAGGGCCCAGCTGATTATCCCCGGCGAGACCCCAAAACCTATCATCTTTTGGGGGCCGTCGTCACTTCTTGCTGACATTGGCTGGGTGTAGTCTCAACAGTGGCCTCAAGGAGCCACTGAAACGATAAATGGAGAGGTCTGCATGGCAGGCAGATCTCCCATCTGGATTTATCAGTAATTATTAAAAAAGTAAGCACCAGAAATGGAATGGGATGTTGTAACACAACCTTTATTTATATAGCACCTTTAACATAGTAAAAAGTCCCAAGGCACTTCAGGGGCATTATTAAACAAAATCTGACACTGAGCCACAGAAGATGATATTAGGTCAGATGACCAAAAATTTGATCAAAAAGGTAGGTTTTAAGGAGTGTCTTAAAGGATGAAAGAAAGGAAGAGAGATGGAGAGGTTTATGGAGGGAATTTCAGAGTTTAGGTCCTAGGTAGCTGAAAGCACAGCCACCAGTGGTGGGACAATTATAATTGGGAATGCTCAAGAGGCCAGAATTGGAGGAGCAGATATCTCGGCGGGTTGTGGGGTTGTGAAAACGCAGACGACAATTTTAAAATTGAGATGTTGCCAAACCGGGAGCCAATGCAGGTCAGCAAGCACAGAGGTGATGGGTGAATGGACTTTGGTACGAGTTAGGATTTGAGCAGCAGTTTTGGACGAGCTCAATTTGATAGAGGGTGGAAAATGGAAGGATGACCAGGAGATCATTGGAATAGTCAGATCTAGCAGTAACAAAGGAATGGATGAGGGTTTCAGCAGTAGATAAGCTGAGGCAAGGACAGTGTCAGGCGATAGTATGAGATGGATGTAGGCAGTCTTAGCGATGATGCTGATGTGTGGTCGGAAGCCTATCTCAGGGGCAAATACAATACCAATAGAACATAGAACATTACAGCGCAGTACAGGCCCTTCGGCCCTCGATGTTGCGCCGACCTGTGAAACCATCTGACCTACACTATTCCATTTTCATCCATATGTCTATCCAATGACCACTTAAATGCCCTTAAAGTTGGCGAGTCTACTACTGTTGCAGGCAGGGCGTTCCACGCCCCTACTACTCTCTGAGTAAAGAAGCTACCTCTGACATCTGTCCTATATCTATCACCCCTCAACTTAAAGCTATGTCCCCTCGTGTTTGCCATCAACATCCGAGGAAAAAGACTCTCACTATCCACCCTATCTAACCCTCTGATTATCTTATATGTCTCTATTAAGTCACCTCTCCTCCTCCTTCTCTCTAACGAAAACAACCTCAAGTCCCTCAGCCTTTCCTCGTAAGACCTTCCCTCCATACCAGGCAACATCCTAGTAAATCTCCTCTGCACCCTTTCCAAAGCTTCCACATCCTTCCTATAATGCGGTGACCAGAACTGCACGCAATACTCCAGGTGCGGCCGCACCAGAGTTTTGTACAGCTGCAGCATGACCTCGTGGCTCCGAAACTCGATCCCCCTACTAATAAAAGCTAACACACCATATGCCTTCTTAACAGCCCTATTAACCTGGGTGGCAACTTTTAGGGATTTATGTACCTGGACACCTAGATCTCTCTGCTCATCTACACTACCAAGAATCTTCCCATTAGCCCAGTACTCTGCATTCCTGTTACTCCTTCCAAAGTGAATCACCTCACACTTTTCCGCATTAAGCTCCATTTGCCATCTCTCAGCCCAGCTCTGCAGCCTATCTATGTCCCTCTGTAACCTACAACATCCTTCGGCACTATCCACAACTCCACCGACCTTCGTGTCATCCGCAAATTTACTAACCCACCCTTCTACACCGTCATCCAGGTCATTTATAAAAATGACAAACAGCAGTGGCCCCAAAACAGATCCTTGCGGTACACCACTAGTAACTAAACTCCAGGATGAACATTTGCCATCAACCACCACCCTCTGTCTTCTTTCAGCTAGCCAATTTTTGATCCAAAGCACTAAATCACCTTCAATCCCATACTTCCGTATTTTCTGCAATAGCCTACCGTGGGGAACCTTATCAAACGCCTTACTGAAATCCATATACACCACATCCACAGCTTTACCCTCATCCACCTGTTTGGTCACCTTCTCAAAAAACTCAATAAAGTTTGTGAGGCACGACCTACCCTTCACAAAACCGTGCTGACTATCTCTAATGAACTTATTCTTTTCAAGATGATTATAAATCCTATCTCTTATAACCTTTTCCAACATTTTACCCACAACCGAAGTAAGGCTCACAGGTCTATAATTACCAGGGCTGTCTCTACTCCCCTTCTTGAACAAGGGGACAACATTTGCTATCCTCCAGTCTTCCGGCACTATTCTTGTCGACAATGACGACATAAAGATCAAGGTCAAAGGCTCTGCAATCTCCTCCCTGGCTTACCAGAGAATCCTAGGATAAATCCCATCTGGCCCAGGGGACTTATCTATTTTCACACTTTCCAAAATTGCTAACACCTCCTCCTTGTGAACCTCAATCCCATCTAGCCTAGTAGTCTGTATCTCAGTATTCTCCTCGACAACATTTTCTTTCTCTACTGTAAATACTGACGAAAAATATTCATTTAACGCTTCCCTTATCTCCTCTGATTCCACACACAACTTCCCACTACTATCCTTGATTGGCCCTAATCTAACTCTAGTCATTCTTTTATTCCTGATATACCTATAGAAAGCCTTAGGGTTTTCCTTGATCCTATCCGCCAATGACTTCTCGTGTCCTCTCCTCGCTCTTCTTAGCTCTCCCTTTAGATCCTTCCTGGCTAGCTTGTAACTCTCAAGCGCCCTAACTGAGCCTTCACGTCTCATCCTAACATAAGCCTTCTTCTTCCTCTTGACAAGCGCTTCAACTTCTTTAGTAAAGCATGGCTCCCTCGCTCGACAACTTCCTCCCTGCCTGACAGGTACATACTTATCAAGGACACGCAGTAGCTGCTCCCTGAATAAGCTCCACATTTCGATTGTGCCCATCCCCTGCAGTTTCCTTTCCCCCGCCTACGCATCCTAAATCTTGCCTAATCGCATCATAATTTCCTTTCCCCCAGCTATAATTCTTGCCCTGCGGTATATACCTGTCCCTGCCCATCGCTAAGGTAAACCTAACCGAATTGTGATCACTATCACCAAAGTGCTCACCGACATCTAAATCTAACACCTGGCCGGGTTCATTACCCAGTACCAAATCCAATGTGGCATCACCCCTGGTTGGCCTGTCTACATACTGTGTCAGAAAACCCTCCTGCACACACTGGACAAAAACTGACCCATCTAAAGTACTCGAACTATAGTATTTCCAGTCAATATTTGGAAAGTTAAAGTCCCCCATAACAACTACCCTGTTACCCTCGCTCCTGTCGAGAATCATCTTCGCTATCCTTTCCTCTACATCTCTGGAACTATTCAGAGGTCTATAGAAAACTCCCAACAGGGTGACCTCTCCTCTCCTGTTTCTCACCTCGGCCCATACTACCTCAGTAGACGAGTCCTCAAACGTCCTTTCTGCCGCCGTAATACTCTCCTTGATTAACAATGCCATACCCCCCCCTCTTTTACCATCTTCTCTGTTCTTACTGAAACATCTAAATCCCGGAACCTGCAACATCCATTCCTGTCCCTGCTCTACCCATGTCTCCGAAATGGCCACAACATCGAGATCCCAGGTACCAACCCATGCTGCAAGCTCACCCACCTTATTCCGGATGCTCCTGGCGTTGAAGTAGACACACTTTAAACCAAGTTCTTGCTTGCCAGTGCCCTCTTGCGTCCTTGTAACCTTATCCCTGACCTCACTACTCTCAACATCCTGTACACTGGAACTACAATTTAGGATCCCATCCCCCTGCTGAATTAGTTTAACCCCCCCCGAAGAGCACTAGCAAATCTCCCCACCAGGATATTGGTACCCCTCTGGTTCAGGTGAAGACCATCCTGTTTGTAGAGGTCCCACCTACCCCAGAAAGAGCCCCAATTATCCAGGAAACCAAAACCCTCCCTCCTACACCATCCCTGCAGCCACATGTTTAACTCCTCTCTCTCCCTATTCCTCGCTTCGCTAGCACGTGGGCACGGGCAACAACCCAGAGATAACGACTCTGTTTGTTCTCGCTCTAAGCTTCCACCCTAGCTCCCTGAATTTCTGCCTTAAATCCCCATCTCTCTTCCTACCTATGTCGTTGGTGCCTATATGGACCACGACTTGGGGCTGCTCCCCCTCCCCCTTAAGGATCCCAAAAACACGATCCGAGACATCACGAACCCTGGCAGCTGGGAGGCAACACACCAACCGTGAGTCTCTCTCGTTCCCACAGAACCTCCTATCTGTTCCCCTAACTATGGAGTCCCCAATGACTAATGCTCTGCTCCTCTTCCCCCTTCCCTTCTGAGCACAGGGACAGACTCTGTGCCAGAGACCTGTACCCCATTGCTTACCCCTGGTAAGTCGTCATTGTTAATGTCTGGTTCATCTTCAGCTTATTGTCAGGGAGAGGAATGGAGTTGGTGGTGGTTCGGGAATGGAGTTTGTGGCAGTGACTGAAGACAATGGCTTTGTCTTCCGAATATTTAGTTGGAGGAAATTCCTGCTTATCCAGTAGCAGACGTCAGACAAGCAGTCTGACAATTCAGAGACAGCCGAGAAGTTGAGAGTGGTGGTGCTGAAATATAGCTGGATGTCATCAGCAGATATATAGAGCCTAATGCCTTGTGTCCAGACGATGTTGTCGAGTGCCAATGTTAATGAAAAATAGGAGGTGACCAAGGGTAGATCCTTGAGGGAACTCCATAGCTAACGGTGCAGGAGCTGGAAGAGAAACCATTGCAGGTGATTCTCTAGCTATGATTGGGTAGATAATAATGGAGCTTGGCAAGTGCAATCCAACCCAACTGGATGATAGAGGAAAATGGCATGGTTAACCTTGTCAGAGGCTGCAGACCGGTCGAGAAGGATGAGGAGAGATGGTTTACCACAGTCACAGTTACGTAGCATTGCGACTTTGATGAGGGCCCTTTCCATACTGTGACAGGGGCAGGCACCTGATTGCAGGGATTCAAACCTGGGGTTATGAGAAAGGTGGGCACGGATTTGGGTGGTGAGAGCACATTCAAGGACTTTGAAGAGGAAAGGGAGTTTGGAGATGGGGCAGTAGTTTGCAAGGACAGAGGGGCAAGGGTGGGTTTCTTGAAGAGAGGGGTGATGATAGCCAATTTGTTGGGGAGGGGTACAGTACTGGTATCAACTGTCCAAGTTGAAAATCAATTGTGGCTCAGGATTTCTCAGTGTGATCAATTCTTTTTCCAAACTCTATAAATGCCACCAAGTATGTGTGTGGTTCATAAGTTGTATCTCAGCTGGCAGAACTGCTGGTAATTAAACACTGATGAATTGTTTGCGTATCTGTCCCAACCTCCATAGTTTTCACATGCAGTCACCCACAATTGGATCAGAAGGAAATAATTAGAGGTTATTCCAGATGCAACACTTCCTATCGGATTTACCCATCTAACTGGAACACACACACACGAACAGACACACATATACAAACACACATAAACGCTAGGGTACCCAACCCTCCAGGATTGTCCTGGAGTCTCCAGGAATTAAAGATTAATTGCCTGAATACTGCTGTGAGCAACCCAGGGGATAAAGAAATCATTTGGGCATTAAAATAAAGGATACTTTTTTTCATTTTCTTTGAACACTTTCATTATAAATCTATTGGGGATGGGCATGGTGGTGGGTAAGGCTTTCCAATTACCATGGGAAGGCAGGGTACTCTGAGGATGGATGTGTCAGGTGCCCAATGACTGAGTGTGCAGATGTGGTGTTTGGAGTTGGGAAATCAAGTGACAAAAATACCAGGAATAGGTCCAAACAAAGTTGGCAACCCTCATGTGTGCACAAACATAAACAGAGGCTATAGTGCTGAAGACTTTTGCTCCAGATTTAGCTGCACCTCTGGCCAGGCTGTTCCAGTATAGCTACAATGCTGGCATCTATCGAACAAAATGGAAATTTGCCCAGGAATATCCTGTCCACAAAAAGCAGGACCAATCCATTCTGGCCAATAACCACCCCATCAGCTTACTATCAATCATCAACAGTCATAAAGGGGTCGTCAACAATGCTATCAAGCAGCAGTTCCCAATAATGTGCTCACCAGTGCTCAGTTTGGGTTCCAGCAGGATCACTTTGGTTCAGACCTTATTACAGTCTTGATCCAAACATGGACAAAACAGCTGAATTCCAGAGGTAAGATAAGAGTGATTGCCCTTGACATGAGGCAGCGTTTGACCAAGTGCGGCATTAAGGAGCTCTAGTAAAATCGAAGTGAATTGGAATTGGGGGAATATTCTCCACTGGCTAGAGTCATAACTAGCGCAAAGGAAGACAGTTATGGTTGTTTGTGGCCAATCACTTCAGCCCTAGGGCATTGCTGCTGAAATTCCTCAGGGCAGCATCCTCAGCACAACCATCTTCAACTGCTTTAACAATGACCTTTCCTCCATCATGAGTTCAGACGTGGGGATGTTCGCTGATGATTGCACAGCTCCTCAGATAATGAAGCAGTCTGTGTTGGGTCTTGTGTGGCACAAATGTTACTTATCAGCGCAAGTGCTAGGCAATGACCATACCAACAAGAAAGAAAAGCGCCTTTCACGAGCACTGGATGTCTCAAAGCGCTTTACAGCTAATGAAGTATTTTTGAAGTGTAGTCACTGTTGTAATGTAGGAAATTCAGCAGCCAATTTGTACACAGCAAGCTCCCACAAACAGCTAAGTGATAATGACCCGGATTTTTTTTTTGTAATGTTGATTGAAGGAAAAATATTGGCCAGGACACCTCCCCTGCTTTCTTCGAAATAGTGCCATGGAATCTTTTACATCCACCCAAACAGGCAGATGGGGCCTTAGTTTAATATCTCATCTGAAAGACAACACCTCCAACAGTACAGCACTCCCTCAGTACTGCAATAGGGTGTCAGCCTTGATTTTTGTGCACAAGCCCTGGAGTGGGACTTGAACTTAGAGCCTTGTGATTCAGAGGCAGAAGTGCTACCAACTAAGCCACAGCTGACACTGTCCAAGAGTCTAACCACCTCGCCTTGAAATTCCATAGCATTATCATCAAATCCTCCATCATCAACTGCCTGGGGGTCACCACTGACCAAAAACTTAACTGGACCAATCACACGAGTGCTGTTTCTACAACAGCAGGCCAGAAGTTTCATAGTCTGTAGTGAGTGACTCACCACTTGACTCCCAAAAAGCTTTTCCACCATCTACAAAGCACAAGTCAGCAGTGCGATGGAATACTTTCCACTTGCCTGGATGAGTACAACTCCAACAACACTCAAGAAGCTCAACACCATCCAGGACAAAGCAGTCCACTTGATTGGCAACCGTCCACCATCTTAAACATTCACTCACTCCACCACGAACGCACCATGGCAGAAGTGTGTACTATCTACAAAAACGCACTGCAGCAACTTGCCAAGGCTTCATCAACAGCACCTTACAAATACCCAACGTCTATCACCTAGAAAGTCAAAGGCAGCAGGCGCATGGGAACATCATCATCTCTAAGCTCCTCTCCAAGTCACATACCTTCCTGACCTGGAAATAGATGGCTGTTCCTAGAGCAATACTGGGTCAAAATACTAGAACTCCCTACCTAACAGAACTGAGAGATTACTTTCACCACACGACTGCAGGAGTTCCAGAAGGAGGCTCACTTCTCAAGGGCAATTAGGGATGGGCAATAAATGCCGGTCTGGCCAGCGACACCCACAGCCCGTGCATAAGAAAAAGCAGTCCTCAGAAGAGAATTGGAATAAATGTACAAAAATGTCTCGTCACATACAGGCTTTTAAATGTTATTTTATATATTTCTCATTTGTTTAGTGTCTCAAATTTTGCCTGCAGCGGCATGAATAGATTTGTACATGTATAAAACATGTATACTAAAAGTTTGCAGAAAGCTTTTCAATTTTTTTCATTTTTCTAGGTACTAGCATCTAAACACCTGGGAATATGTTATGAACTATTAAAGAAAATAAACTTCTTTTGTAAATGTACATAGCACTAGGCCAAACGGCAAGATCAAAATGCAACTCCCAATTGGTCCAAGTTCAGTCCAAGTTTGCAATACAACAAAAAACACTTAACATACTCCAATTTGAGTTGGTTTACTATTTAGTTAAGCCTATTCCAGTTGGCAATGGGAAGAACTGGCTAGTACATCTAATGAACACACTGTACCTTTCACCTCGGGATCCTGGGTTTGAATCCAGACCTGACTGAGGGGTGAAAGTGTCTTCTATTGGAAGCGTAGTCTGTTCTTTGGAAAACAATAAAAAATTATTATTTTTAGGTGTATAAAATATATTTCTGATGCTGCTGGGCCAAGTGAAATAAGCTTGGGACAGTCTCATGTCAGTTCTTAGTATGTATAGATTTTAACGGTGAGGTAGTGGCCTCACCTGGGTCCAAGCCCGCCTCGCCAGCCTGGAAGCCACGCTGCTATTTTGCATGGCTCAGACCCTTAATTGGCTGCAGTCAGTGCTTCCGCCCCTCTGAGGCAGGAAGTCCCACCTCCAAGAGCTGCTGGCCAAAGGGCAGGCAGCTCTTCAGTCCCAGCAGCACCACCAGGAACAGTGGCCACTACTGGGACTGCACCAGCAAGAGGACCAAGGACGTTGGCCTGGTGTCCTGGCCAATATCTATTCCTCAATCAACATTAAATAATCATATGGTCACTATCACATTGCTGTTTGTGGGACTTGGCTGTGTACAAATTGGCTGCTGCTTTACTTAAATTACAACAATAACTACACTTCAAAAAGGAATTGGCTGTAAAGCGCTTTGAGATATCCTGAGATTGTGGAAAGTGAAAATGTAAATACAAGTACTTTCTTTAGAGGGCTATTTCTTAATGCATTTTGCTACACATTTGCATTTAATAGATCAGAGAGGGGTGCAAAGTGGCCCTAAATGTTCTTGGTGTTCAGGGCACTGCAATTCTTAATCTCTAGTTCTGCACTGTAGTATTAATAGGACATCTTCTCCACCCATATGGTTAACAGATTGCTTGAGTACTGAGCTTAGGTTAATGCACTAGATATCAAAGAGTAGTTGAGCACTAGAAGTTGACAGAAACTGGGGACCAAATGCCCCAGTTGCAAGTAAAACCCTTTTCTTCCTCTATAGCGCAATTAAGAACAGATCTACTCACTTGGACATCACTTGTAACACATAACAAAATTCCCTTCTGCTACCATGTATCAGAGTAATTTGGGTGAAATTTGATTAGGGTGGAAATTCAAACTCACAAATCTCCTGGACAATATCTATCCCTCAGCCAACATTGAAATGGATGTTGTTCAACTAAGAATTGGCATGAGAGTGTTCCAAGTCTATTTCACTTGGCCCAGCAGAGACAGAATTTGTTTTATACATACCAACATGGCATTTGCCACCAGTTATACACCTGCTCAATATTAAGTTGCACAGAGGGAAATATTGGATGGGACATATAACTTACAGCAGGTGCGATGCCTCCTATTTTACACCCCTGCCCAAGTCGTATTTCTCCTCCAAAATGTTGTAAGAATAACATGCTTCAAAGGAAAAAGATGACTTTGGACCAAAGATTCCCAAAGTTCTTCACCACTAGAGTTTTTCTCATCATTTCTGGGCCTGTTATAGACTATTTGATGGAGATAGATTGCTATGATTAGTCAATTTTCATTATGCGACTAACATGATGGTAGAAGGCAATCTCGACGGACTTTGGTCTTCTTTCCTCTAGCAATTCCTGTGTTCCTATGTACCACACTTACATTCTTAAAAAAAAAATTCTATCCCATATCCCCCTAAACTCTCATAATTGCATATGGTGGCACTGTGGTTATGTTACTGGACTAGTAATTCAGAGAACGTAAATCTCACCATCGGAATTTAAGAATTTGCATTCAGTTTTACAAAGAAAGCCTGAAGTAAAATGTTGGCATCAGTAAGAGTGAATGTGAAGCTATTGGATTTTTGTGAAAACCAATTGGTTCCCTAAAGTCTTTTAGAGAAGGAAACCTGACACCCTCACCGAGTCTGACCTATATGTGGCTCCAGTTCTATGATTGACTCTTAACTACCCTTCAGCTGTATCAAGACACTAGCAGTTCAACTGGAAGGCCCACCAACTTAAGACAAGTAGAGATAAACAATAAATGCCTTGCCAGCGACAACCACATCCAAGGAATGAATATAACAAATCTCTGACACAATTCATGTTACTAGCCTATCAACCACCTATCAATTAACATTGATTAAAGTTTACCCAGAATGGTTTGACAATGTACGTTGTTGTTGTATGTAAATTGACACTTTTTCCAAATATTTTATATTTTCTGTTGCTCAGATTTTGTTTAACGTACCTGAATGATTTTACATGATTTGTCACCTCCTACAGTTACATATACAAAGGCCTTTCCCTTGTAAAATCTAGGTTACGCAATGTGTAATTTTGGACGACAGGCACACCTTCACACAAATAGTGCAGCAAATGAAGAAAACTGTCTTGAAGAATATATGGATCTTGGTCTGCTGTTGGAACAACTTCCTCTATTGCCCAATCATACTGCAGGAGATGGAAGGCAGGTTTGGTATCTAACAGGAGAGCAATATAGAGGTGCTGTACTTGTATCATTCTCTTGGAAAACTGGACTGCACCAATCCACAATATAAAGTAATTTACATCATATCATCACTTTTACTCAGTCCCCCAGTAGCAGTCAGGAGCATAAGACTAGTGGCCCCTTTCTAAAATTATTTTGCCAGCATACTAAGTACCCATACCATCAACACCCTCCTTAACATTATGCATCAATAATGAAGATGACGAACCTGGTGTGTGTTGTTTGCACATCTCATATAATACCAAGGGCTGCAGATAATGTTTAGTGTCAGGACAAATTATTTGTTTTTTCAATGTTCTCTCCAGAAGGCAGTGACTCACGCTGGGATCTAGCTCCACAGACAGAAAGAGCCGTTCAAATATAATTGGGGCGAGGGGTGGCACAGTGACACAGGTGAACTTGAGCTCATCTCCTCACACATGTATTTGCATTGCAATTTGCAGAGGTGGGTGGGGGAGGCAGCAGTGGGCTGGGAGGGGGGAAATCACTGGATAGCAATCAGGAGCAGGAAACTGCTGATCCCCAAGGGGAGAGATAACTCATCCCAGCTGGCCTCAGCAAACTCAGCACTGGCTCAGCATCAAATGTGGGGCCTTCTTGAGCTGTACAGTGAGCCATACAGTGCCACCCTCACTGCAAACAAGGGATGCTCATGCGCCTGGAATCCTACCCAACCATAACACAAGACGTGTACACCACACGAGCTCAGAGGGAACCCTGCAGCACAGAAAATTTAAGTACTTTAGAGACCCCCAGGTCCCATGTCTACCTGACCCTCACTAACACTAAGATTCATTGTGAGCATCTTACAAACAGAAACCTCTCCAACTACAAGTAGAGCACAGAACTCATTAACAGTCTGCTGATTTCTCCAGGTTACTTAAGGCTATCCACAAGACCAGCAATTAACAGAAAAAGAGAGAATTGTCTGTTTTGTTTAAGAAATTATGTTTCCTATTTAAAATTACTTCCTCTTTTAGGGCATAGATTCTGTAAGTTCATTTTTAATAACTTACACATGTCTGCTTGGCATAGTTTAGGCATCTTTAGGCTTGCCCAGGAGCTGAAGGTAAAAGAAGTAACAAATAGACTCACCAATTAAAACATTGCAAATGGGTGAGGCTAAATCCCATTTGCTCATCATTTGACTGATTCAATTTAACTTGGTGAAAATCATCATTTGAACCTGGCTTCTTTTCTATAAAAATGGCAACATATATGCACAGAGTCAAAACATTCTTGTGTTTGGCGTCTTTCATTGTAGAGGCTGTTATCTGCAATTAGAACTGTAAAATCACAGAAAAATTATGGCACAGAAGGAGGTCATTCAGCCCATCGTGTCTGCGTTGGCCAAAAAAAAACTAGCCGTCCAAACTAATCCTACCTTTCAGTACCTGGTCCATAGCTTTACAGGTTACAGCACTACAGGTGCATGTCCAGGTATCTTTAGTTTTAGTTTTAGGTTTAGAGATACAGCACTGAAACAGGCCCTTCGGCCCACCGAGTCTGTACCGACCATCAACCACCCATTTATACTAATCCTACACTAATTCCATATTCCTACCACATCCCCACCTGTCCCTATATTTCCCTACCACCTACCTATGCTAGGGGCAATTGCTAATGGCCAATTTACCTAACAACCTGCAAGTCTTTGGCATGTGGGAGGAAACCGGAGCACCCGGAGGAAACCCACGCAAACACAGGGAGAACTTGCAAACTCCACACAGGCAGTACCCAGAATTGAACCCGGGTTGCTGGAGCTGTGAGGGTGCAGTGCTAACCACTGAGTTGAGTGTTTCTGCCTCCACCACCATTCCTGGCAGTGAATTCCAGACACCCACCACCCTCTGGGTGAAAAAGTTTTTCCTCATGTCCCCTCTAATCCTTCTACCAATCACTTTAAATCTGTGCTCCCTAGTAAGTGGCCTCTCCGCTAGGAGAAACAGGTCCTTCCTGTCGACTCTATCTAGGCCCCTCATAATTTTGTACACCTCAATTAAGTCATCCCTAAGCCTCCTCTGTTCTAAGGAAAACAACCCTAGCTGATCCAATCTTTCCTCATAGCTGCAACTTTCAAGCCCTGGCAACATTCTTGTAAATCTCCTCCATACTCTCTCCAAAGCAATTATGTCCTTCCTGTAATGTGGTGATCAGAACTGTATGCAGTACTCCAGCTGTGGCCTAACCAGCATTTTATACAGTTCCAGCATTACATCCCTTCTTTTGTATTCTATACCTCGGCCAATAAAGCATTCTATACGTCTTCTTCACCACTCTATCTACCTGTCCTGCCACCTTCAGGGACCTGTGGACATGCACTCCAAGGTCTCTCACCTCTCCTACCCCTCTCAATATCCTCCCATTTATTGTGCATTCCCTTGCTTTGTTTGCCCTCCCCAAATGCATTACCAATTAATCTGCTGTTTTCTCGGGTTGGATAGAAAGTGATTTCAGACGGATACCATGGGTGTAATGCACAACCAGTTACACAGTCGAGGTGTCAGCTATGGCTCACTGATTGCACACTCACCTCAGAGTCAGAAGATGGTGCCAGAAGCTGGTCCCATGCCAGTGCGATACTGAGAGAGTGCTACACTGTTGGAGCTGCCATCTATCAGATAAGCCATTAAACCGAGGCCTTGCTTGCCCTCTCTGGTGGACAGGAAATATCTCATGGCATTATTTCCAAGCAGCGCAGGGTAGTTCTTCCGTGTGTCCTGGCCAAGATTTACCCCTCAAGCAAAATCACTTTAAAAAAAATGATTTGGTCGTTATCACATTGTTGCTTGTGGGACCTTGTTGTGTGCAAATTGGCTGCTGCATTTCCCACATTACAACAGTGACTACACATCAAAAGTATGTTAGCAAAAGCCAATTGCTTTGGATGCTAGAAATCTGAAATAAAAACAGAAAATGCTGGAACCTCTCAGCAGGGCGGCACAGTGGCGCAATGGTTAGCACCGCAGCCTCACAGCTCCAGGGACCCGGGTTCACTTCTGGGTACTGCCTGTGTGGAGTTTGCAAGTTCTCCCTGTGACCGCGTGGGTTTCCTCCGAGTGCTCCGGTTTCCTCCCACATGCCAAAAGACTTGCTGGTTGATAGGTTAATTGGCCATTATAAATTGCCCCTAGTATAGGTAGGTGGTAGGGAAATATAAGGACAGGTGGGGATGTGGTAGGAATATGGAATTAGTGTAGGATTAGTATAAATGGGTGGTTGATGGTCAGCACAGACTCGGTGGGCCGAAGGGCCTGTTTCAGTGCTGTATCTCTGAAACTAAATAAAACTAAAAGGTCAGGCAGCATCACTGGAGAGAAAAGCAAAGTAAACGTTACAAGCAGAATTTCAAGGTGGGCATTCCAAAACATTAACCCTCCACAAATGGTGTCTGACCTACTGAATGCTTCCAGCATTTTCTGTTTTTACTTCAAAAGTACTTCATTGGCTATAAATCACTTTGAGGTCCTGAGATTGTGAAAGGCGCTATTCTTTCTTTGCTACCAACTTCAATAGAATGTAAAATTGGGTGGAGTGGGTGAAAAGTGGGTGGTTAACCCAATCAAATCCAGTCTGTTTATTATGGAGCAGGTTAGGAGAAAATTACCCCCACTGTGAGATTCAGTTAAAAGGCGCCAAACACCATCAGGTGTGGGATAAAAATCTGAAAGCGCTGGAAATACCCAATGGATTAAAGGCCTGCTTAGGTCAGGAAAAAAACCTGACCCAAACCCAACAGAACCACATCGGACCCAAGCCCGACCCTGCCCGAGTCCCTCCAATTTTTCCCGCGCCCGACCCGACCACTGGAATGTTCACTTTCCCTACCTTCCGATTCAGAATCTGCAGGAAGCTGCAGCATGAACGTGATGACGTCGTAGAGATGCTCACTGCGCAGACTCAGAATTTCCCTCCTTGACATCCCGGACTCCCAGCTCAGGTAGGCTTTTCAACTTTTGACACTTACTAAACACAACTTCCCAGCAGAGCAAAATGTAATACTTACTGTGTGTGTCCAACCCAGGCCCGGCCCGAGCACGAATGCTGGACCCGGAGGGGCGACCCGACCCGAACCCAAACGTCGTCGGGTCCGGGTCGGGCAGCAGGCCTTTACAATGGATCATTCAGTGCCTCAAAGGGTAGCAAGGGTCAAAGTTTCGGACACAGTGAATTTCCAGCAATTCATTTTTTATTTAAGATTTCCAGTGTTCATGGTTTTTCTTTCCCTCTCAACCGTTGTCTAAACTTGAAGGGGGAAAAAAATCTTTGCACATGTACAGAAAAAGGCAAACAATAGGGAAATGTGGGCCTTCCCCCTGTAAAACAGTTCAGTTTCAGTGTGGTTCCTCCAGTTTTCTCTAGCATGTCTCAGACACTGGGCTGGTTTATGGTAAAACTGAGGCACCTTGAATGGCCTGGGAGTATGGGGGAAGGCGTAGGACACACAGGTCAACAAAAGGGAATGTGTGCCATTGAAATGAACGATCTTTTTGGGATTATCACACAAACTGCAAGATCTAGACTCTACTGATTACACTTTTGCAAGAAACTATTGTATCTCCATGTGAAGATGCTGCTGCACCGTATTGATAGTATCAACTGGCTACTGTTGTGCTGACAGATTGTCGCATTACCCAGCAAAAGCAACATTCAACAGGGGAAAAAAAATCTATCCACAGGTCAACGGACAATCTAATAGAAAATGCTTCAGAGCACCATAGCAGTCATCATGGTTATTTATTGTCGCATTATTTTTTGTTCTCTATTTCAATGGCAACGCACGAGGGTATATATGTAAAATTATCGATAATCGGCAAGTGATTAACAGTGAGAATAACCATTATATTTTCCATCAATCTTGATTCCATTGTCCACCAATGGCTTAATTTGTGTATAATGGCTGCTGGAGAACTGGTTAGTACAGTGTTCCTTTTTTGACTAGAGATAAGCAATGAAGGCTCTAATAAAATCAGTCTTCAGATCAGGCTGCACTGCAGATTAAATGCTTTGGATCGAAACTCTGAATACTGAAGCCAGACTAGTCAGCTGGAAAAGAACCACCTTTCCCAGCTTAATGAGGACTTGGGCAATGTGCCATGTCCACACCACTAGCAGCCAATTATGTTCCCACCTCAGTCACTGGCAAGGGGACTGAGATACATTGCAACGAGATCTGAACTGAATTATGAACCTGGCTTGGAAAGAATAGGGTTAACTTGTGTTCATTTAAGAATACTTAGCTCAATTTCAATAAATATTGAGTTTAGAATGTCCTGTTCATATAATGAAATAAGTTCAGTTGTAAAAAAAAAACCCGAATCCACTCTCCCCATTGGATTACCATACCAAGCAGTTACAGCGCTGCTTTATTGTGTCAATGCAAAATGTTTTGGCTTACTGCCAAATGTAGTATAACTCCAGGCCAAAGTGTAGCCAAGCTTTTAAAGTACCCAGAAGGCTTGCTAGATCTCTTACACACTTTACGGACCTGCTGCTGACACATTTTAATGTTTGGAGAGAGTGAGCCCTCCTGCCAACTCCTCACTAACATGAAAAAGAAACCTACGGGTAGCACGGTGCTCATTTGTGGCTGAGCTTAGGGCAAGGCACACCTGGCCATGTAATTGCTGGTGTGCTTTTTTTCCCTTTATTCCTTTGCAGGATGTGACCATCGCTGGCCAACCAGCATTTATTACCCATCCCTAGTTGCGTCATGAAGGTGGTGATCGGCCGTCTTCTTCAACTGCAGATAGTGTTTTAATGCAGAAGAATGGCTTGCTAGGCCATTTCAGAGGGCAATTAGCAGTCAACCACATTGGTGTGGGCCCAGTTATATATAGGCCAAATTGGGTAAGGGCTCCTTCCCTAAAAGGACATTAGTGAACCAGTTTGGTTTTTAAAACAATCTGACCACTTCACGGTTACTTTAATTCAAGTTAATCGCAATGGAAAGAATTTGCAAAAAATCTTAATGACTGTAAACTGATTCAATTTATTTATTTTAAAGCGACTCATTCCAAACCAAAACAGTCTGCTTGATTGGCAGCCTACCCAGCACCATCAGCATCCATTCCCTTCACCATTGGCACACGATGGCAGAAAGGGGGAACTACCTACAGAATGCACTGCAGCCATTTGCCAAGGCTTCTGTGATAGCACCTCCAAAACCTACAACCTCCAACACCATCATTTCCAAGCTCTCCTCCAAGTCAAACACCAAGCTGACTTGTTTAATGTCCAAATAAATGCTTGAATTGGTGTGGTAGTACCTTTTATTTCCAGACCATCCAGAATATTCTGTCAAAGAACAAAGAAGTAACACAGGAGAAGACATTGGGGTGCAATTGCTACAATATTTTTATTCCCATCAGGGGGCCATCTAGCATTCAGTTAACAACGTGCAAGAACCATACATATTAACTTTGACACGTACTGCCATTTTTTCATCGTCACTGGGTCAAAATCCTGGAACCACCGTCCCCCCCCCCCCCCCCACCCCCGCCCCAGCTAACGGCCTTGTGGGAGCACATACACCACACAGACTGTATTTGGTTTAAGAAGGCCCACCTTCTCAAAAGCAACTAGGAATGGACTTCTCAGTGAAGCTTACATCCCAAGAATGAATAAAAAACAAAGAATGCCTTAGCCAGTTAGTTACTTAGAAAAGCTGTTAACCACTCTTTTTGATGCATTTCCTGACATCTACCTTGGATCAAGACGTGCAACTTCAAGGCAGGTGCTACACTTGTTTCAGATCTGTACAATTTCTGAAAACAGTGAATACAGGAGTGTGAAAAGGTATCAACAGCAGCCTCACCTCATGTATTGTTATGCTAACATGCTTAGAAGTAGTAGGATAGTAGAAGGTTTGTGTGCAGCATAAACAGCAGCATAGACCATTTGGGCCGAATGGGCCTGTTTCTGTGCTGTCAATTCTGTGTAATCCTATGTATTTGTGTAATAACTGATGATAAATATCTGGATACAAATTATCCAATATTTCACTTCCAGTGTTATTTGAAACACTTATGCCTTTAACCTTAAAAGTCCTAACATTCTGTGAATTCATTGAAAAAAAAACAGCAAACGTTAACTTTACTGATAATTCTTGATCCTCTTTCCCCGCCTCCTCTCTCTCCTCGGAAAGTAAAACATTCTCAATCTCCTGACCTATTATTCAAAGGCTGTTGAGAACATCCTTCCTCCAGATAATACACAAGTATTCATTTATATATGGCAAAGTTCAAAGGACCTTGTACAAGCTGTTCTCTGTGGGCCACCCACCTCAGCATTCATCAGTCTGAGGTTCTCATTGGGATAGCAGATAGCAGAAGAACATTCATCAGTAGCTGGCTCTTGTGGAGGGTGGGAGGCACCTCCAGACACTAGGGAGACCAGCAATATAGCCCACTGGCAGAAAGAGGAACAATAAAGGTCGCAAAACATAATTGTTATGCAGCTTTTTAAACCCCCTTTTCACGGAGAAAGACTACTAATGATATTTGCAGTCACAGAAACATCATCATTGTTTTGTAATTAAAGTGTATGGTACTTCTAAACTCAGCATTGAAGGTTCAATCCCTGCATTGGTCAACTTGGATTTTTGTGCCAACCGTGCTCAGTTGGTAGCACTCTTGCCTTTGAGTCAGGTTCAAGTCCCACTCCAGGAATTGAGCACAAAAATCTCAGCTGACACTCCAGTGCAGTACCCAGGGGGTGCTGCACTGTTAGAAATGCTGTATTTTGGGTAAGACATTAAATGAAGGTCCTCTCTGTCCTCTCAGGTGGATGTAAAAGATCCCATGGCACTATTTCAAAGAGCAGGGGAGTTATCCCTGGTAACTGGGCAATATTTATCCCTCAATCAACATCACAAAAACAGGTTATCTAGTCTTATCACGTTGGTGTTTGTGGGAGCTTGGTGTGTGCAAGTTGATTGCTTTTGCTAAGTTTTAAATTATTTTTGTGCACCAGGAGGCATTGGAGTGTCAGCCCGACTCTCCAAACACCTCCCACCACCCCCTGCGACAATTACAGTCTCCCCTCGACCCCTACCTGGCTTCTGAATCTCTGATATTACACTGGCCTGAATCCAGTGAGCACAATCAGGCCTTTTTGGTGCAGGCATCTTACTGTTGCTACCCAAATCAGGCGTGGGCCTCAAAATAGTACCAACATATTCACTGCAACAACTCAGCAAACTTGGGCGTTCGGCAGGTTAAGAGATAAACAAATCCCCCCCACCCTCCTTTCCCTCCTCATCCTCACTGGGGCCATGATTTTGTAAAATAACTCTCTAAATTCTAAAAGGCATTAATCTGTTGATTCCTGTCTTTTGGATTTAGTATCTTTAGAGCTTCACGTCTCCCTGAATATGAATAGAGTCATAGAGTTATACAGCACAGAAACAGGCCCTTCAGCCCATCATGTCTATGCCAGCCATCAAGCACCCATCTATTCTAATCCCATTTTTCAGCACCTGGCCCGTAGCCTTGTATGCTATGGCGTTTTAAGTGCTCATCTAAATACTTCTTAAATGCTGTGAGGGTTCCTGCCTCTACCATCCCTTCAGGCAGTGCATTCCAGATTCCAACCACCCACTGGGTGAAAAATCTTTACTCAAATCTCCTCTAAACCTCCTGCCCCTTACCTTAAATCTATGCCCCCTGGTTATTGACACCTCCGCTAAGGGAAAATGTTTCTTCCTATCTACGCCCCTCATAATTCTGTATACCTCAATCAGGTCCCTCCTCAGCCTTCTCTGCTCTAAGGAAAACAACCCTAGCCTATACAGGCTCTCTTCATAGCTGAGATGCTCCAGCCCAGGCAACATCCTGGTGAATCTCCTCTGCACCCTCTCCAGTGCAATCACATCCTTCCTTTGGTGTAGCGACCAGAACTGTACACAGTACTCCAGCTGTGGCCTAACTAGCATTTTATACAGCTCCATCATAACCTCCCTGCTCTTATATTCTATGCCTCGGCTAATAAAGGTAAGTATCCCATATGTCTTCCTAACCACCTTATCTACCTGTGCTGCTGCCTTCAGTGATCATGGACAAGTACACCAAGGTCCCTCTGACCCTCTGTACTTCCTAGGGACCTACCATCCATTGTATATTCCCTTGCCTTGTTAGTCCTCCCAAAATGCATCACCTCAAACTTCCCAGGATTAAATTCCATTTGCCACTGCTCTACCCATCTTACCAGCCCATCTATATCATACTGTATTCTAAGGCTTTCCTTCTCACTATTTATGACACCACCAATTTTCGCGCCACCTGTGAACACTGATCATACCTCCTATATTCACGTCTAAATCATTAATGTACACTACAAACAGCAAGGGTCCCAGCACCGATCCCTGCAGTACACCATGGGTCACAGGCTTCCAATCGCAAAAACAACCCTCGACCATCGCCCTCTGCCTCCTGCCACTAAGCCAATTTTGGATCCAATTTGTCAGATTGTCCTGGATCCCATCAGCTCTTACCTTCTTAACCAATCTCCCATGCGGGACCTTATCAAAAGCCTTACTGAAGTCCATGTAGACTACATCAACTTCTCTACACATCTAGTCACCTCCTCTAAAAATTCAATCAAATTTGTGAGACATGATTTCTCCCTGACAAAGGCATGCTGACTATCCTTGATTAATCCCTGCCTCTCCAAGTGGAGATTAATCCTGTCCCTCAGAATTTTTTCCAATAGTTTCCCTACCACTGCCATTAGACTCAACAGCCTGTAATTACCTGGTTTATCCCTGCTACCCTTCTTGAATAATGGTACCACATTCACAGTCCTCCAGTCCTCTAGCACCTCTCCTGTGGCCAGAGAGGATCTGAAAATTTGTGTCAGAGCTCCTGCTATCTCCTCCCTTGCCTCACATAACAACCTGGGATACATTTCATCTGGGCCTAGGGATTTATCCACTTTTAAGCCCACTAATACCCCCTCCTTTTCAATGCTACTTGTTCAAGTATATCACAATCCCCCTCCCTGTGTGAACTCAGATGAAAAGTAATCATTTAAACCTTCACCTACGTCCTCTGACTCCATACTTTGGTCCCTAATGGGTCCTACTCTTTCCTTGTTATCCTCTTGCCCTTAATATACTTATAAAACGCCTTGTGATTTTCCTTTATCTTGCCCGCCAGTGTTTTGTCATGCCCCGTCTTCACTCTTCTAATTACTTTTTTTAAGTACCCCCCACATTCCCCCCCCCCCCCCCCGGCCAAAGACTTTCTATATTCCTCTCGGGCCTCCACCGTTTTCAGCCCTGCCACAAGCCTCCTTTTTTTCCCTTATCCAATCCTTTATATCCCTTGACATCCAGGGTTCCCTGGACTTGTTGGTCCTACCCTTCACCTGTACAGGAACACCTTGGCCCTGAACTCTCACTATTTTGGATTGATTGCTCACATGTTATGTATTTGATGACATTGGCACAAACATGGCACTGCCAATTACTTTGTATCATCTAGCAACCACAGTTTATTCCTCGAAGGGGACAGAAAATCGGAGAACAGTGCCTGTGTGAACTGAGGAGGGGGGGCGGGGGGGGGGGGGGGGGTATAATGTAGAACAGTAACAGCGTGAACTGGGGAGGGGTGGGGGTGGAAATCAGAGAACAGTGCCAGTGTGAACTGGCGAGGGAAAAAATCAGAGAACAGTGCCAGTGTGAACTGGGGAGGGAGGTGGGGTGGGTGGGGGGGGGGAAATCAGAACAGTGCCAGTGTGAACTGGGGAGGAAGGTGGGGGGGGGGGAATCAGAGAACAGTGCCAGTGTGAACTGGGGAGGGGGGGGTATAATGTAGAACAGTAACAGCGTGAACTGGGAAGGGCCAGTATTGGGGAACACAGAACAGTTTCAATTGGGAAGGGGAAGCACTGGGGAAAAGCACCAGTGTGAGCTGTGGAGGACCACTATTGGGAACAGTGCCAGTGTGAAATAGAAAGGGCTAGCATTGGGAAACAGTGCCAGTGTGAACTGAGAAGGGGTAGTGTTGGGGAACAGTGCCACTGTGAACTGGGAAATGCCAGTGGGAACTGGGAAGGGTCAGTATTGGGGAACAGTGCCAGTGTGAACTGGGAAGAGATAGCATTGGGCAGAAGTGCCAGTGGGAACTGGGAAGGGCCAGTATTGGGGAACAGTACCAGTGTCAACTGAGAAGGTATAGCCTTGAGGAACAGTGCTAGTGTGATTTGAGAAGGGGTAGTATTGAGGAACAGTGCCAGTGTGAACTGAGAAGGGGTAGTATTGAGGAAGAGTGCTAGTGTGAACTGAGAAGGGGTAATCTTGGCGAACATTGCCAGTCTTATTATCCAAGAATGTTTGCAGTCCATGTTCAAATATGCAAGTTAATTTGAGAAGATTGTGACTGCAGCTCGGGTTGTTAACAGACTGCAAAATCACTGCAACACCAGTGCATACAATACAATCTGCATCTTTAGGGTCATATATGTCCTTGGGAAATATTTTATTTTCAGTTTTGATGGCCCACAGTAATGGAATTAGTAAACAATTTTACCTTTCCACCTCACCCTCTATGCCAAAGACACCAACAGCATCCAAAAGTAGACCTCATTACAATGCTATCAGTGTTTCTACTGGGAATACAATATCGATAAACTTCAAAAATCAACTGTTACACTGCTGAACATTCTAACTTCATGAGTGCTAGTCGAGATCCCTTGGAGATTCAGGTCGGAACAATCTATGACTGCATCAGAAGTGACAGCCGGGTTTTTCCCTCCTTTGTGTCAAACAAATTAGGAGGTCAAAGGCCATGACTCAGGCTCATTAAAGCTTAAGTCTCTCAAACTCATTGTATAAGCATGAAACCTTCCAACATTCTTGCTATGGGAATCAAGCAGCTGAAGACTTTCACATTCTAATACAGCCATGATATGTACAACTCAAAGCCAAGTCAACTGGACAAAGCATTAAATGTGGTGCAATGGCCTGTAGGGGACAAGCTTGTTCCAGTTTCAGTTGACCACTGAACAATGGGCAAATCTATGTTTACCACAGGGATTCATGCATGTCTGGCTCAGTTTGATTTGGATGTCCTTTGCAGAAATATTAGACACAATTTGCAATAGCAAGGCATCTAACAGTGTTTGCCGTTAGTAAGACTTGCCATTGCATATTTAGGCTTTTTCATTGCATGGCAAGTTGTTGAAAGTGAGAGCTGATAATGCCACACTGAGGGAAACTGGGCATCTGGGACCTGAGCGAACATTTATCTCCTTAGCAAATCAGACTGACGAATTGTGAAATAAATAGACAAGGACTGGGAAGGAAGTGTAAAATAATGAAGGTGAATTCGATGTCGAATCAAGTACACAAAGAGAAATCAAGAGAGGGAAAGAAAGATGGGATTGAGAGAAAGAGAGAAAAAAAGAAAAACACTTAATTTTCAGTTTGACAGCTTTAAAATCTCCAACAATTAAATTCTGAGGAATGAGACACCATGCTTGTAACTGTTCATTTTCAGAGCAAGAAAGGCTTATTGACAGTAATTAACATCTTATCACATCATTAATATAGTACTAGTTTAATTTGTATCTACTGCACAAATAAAGTAACTTCATGCCATTCAATGGATTTCAAAGGTGAGGCAGACAGTGAGATGCCATTCCCAATGGCAGAGTAGCGTAACTCAGACAGCAACTTTGGGATTTTTAGTTTAACCGCACATTTGCCCCTCGCCCAAAGATGCTGTTGCATTTGCGCCTAAACGGCGAGCACCATTTCTTTGACAGCGAAATTTGGCCTCTCAGTTCAGTATCTGGATGCAAAATAGATTTGCTAATTTCACAAGCGAAATCAAAGCCAACCTTCCAGGATTGTCCTAGAGTTTCCAAGAATTGAAGATTAATCTCCTGAACGTTGCTGCAATGCTGGGAGAAAAATCATAGGGGTGTCAAAAAAAAATACTGAGTTTTATTCATTCTTCTTTGAACACATTAGTTATAATGGGGAAAAAATGACTGATCGGTGCAATTGGAGGGAGATCATATGTTGAAACCTCCAGGAATATGTCCAACCAGAGTTGGCAACCCTAACTGTCATGGAAATATCAATGTAACTGTTTGAATCTGGAAAAAGCTGCTTGCAGTGCCAGTGCTCTGTCTACATTAGGTAATAAACAGTGTCTCTCACAACCATGGGAAACTAGGAGAATGGATGGGAAATTGTACATGTTTTTGTCTGACCTTTGGACCTCAAGGGACAGGAGCATCTTAAGTGAATGTAGATGCCGATCCGTGCCATAAACATACAATGGAGCTCAGACTTCATGTCCAGTTACATCCAAAGGGAGAAAAGGAAGGAGAAACAACTTGTGTTGATCCACTCCCAGCCGAAGCAGCTCTGCAATACATCATATTCCCTGCAACCCGTTTACATTGCAGGACAGTCTCCGGTGACTGTTGACTTCATGAATCTCAGCAGCAACATCGATTCTGATATCAGAGAGACAGGCCAGCTTTTTAAGTTCAGCCCAATCACAGTTAGAACAAAATGGCCACCACTGTGGCAAATGGTGCTATACCTCCCTGAGAAGGAACGGATGAACTTCATGAGGTGGCGCTCCTCCCATAGGGAAGCACAAAGGCCAATTCAGTTATACCACAATACTACTAGCAGATGCAACACTGTTGCAGATTGACACTGCAACATAAGTAGTGTATCAGCTGGGATTTGATTGTATTATGGATAGTGATACTGTCAAAAGTCTAGTAATAATAGACAGGTTATTAAGTTGATTTCAACGCTTACATTAACTTACCCAAGGTTTAGTGTCAGCCTTGGCTCAGTGGTAGCTTTCTCACCTCCGAGTCAGGTCAGGGGTTCAAGTTCTACTTGAGCACAAAATCTCAGCTGACACTCCAGTGCAGAACTGAGGCAGTGCTGCACTGTTGAAGGTGCCTTGTTTCAGATGAGACATTAAATTCAGGCCTTGTCCACCCTGTCAGGTGAGCGTTAAAGATCCCATGACACTATTTCAAATCAGGGGAGTTCTCCCCAGTTCCTTAGCCAATACTTAATGCACGAAAAAAATCACTAAAACATATTATCTGGTTATTATCACATTGCTGTTTGTGGAAACTTGCTGTGCATAAATTGACTGCCATGTTCTCTATATTACAACAGTGACTACTTCAAAAGTAGTTGATTGGCTGTAAAGCACTTTTGCTCATGAAAGGCTCTAAAATCTTGACCTGACCAGGTTTTGCCAAACTAGTTACAAGGATGGGCCAAAACCCAAATCTACAGTTTCATTAAATGATGTAACATGTAAAAGGCCAATGAGTAAAGGAGGTTGAAGGTAAAGGTTTTTTCGTATTTGAATCGATGACCTCAATTGCATGCCTTATAAATCACAGTGGTACTAGTACATCTGATTTCCTGCAAATCCCATGGGAGATGTATGCCACTGATGTAGCTGCTGTATCTAAGAAGGTAGACAAATCAATACTGCGTCCATCAACCTCACATCTTATCCTTCACTTAAATAGTGCTTCCACTTCTAAGGGAGCATATAACTGGCTGAATTTACAGCACACAGGTAGGGCATGGCATGGAGAATATACAATACAAGTAAACGATCAGCTTTTTTAAAAATCCAAGGCACTTTGACTCTCTCTGATGATCAGGTCATTTGAGGTTTGAAAGATCCAGATGGATTCATTCTAAATGTCGATGTCATTCATCTAGTTTTACACTTCCCATCGCCATTTTTGTAATCAAGTCCAGTAAATGTCTTGTGTGGGAGAGGATGAGATTCTAACTGAGCATTGCGTGTGGTGCTTTTGGATGGATCATATTCATTAGAAAAAAAAAAGATATAGACTTGTATTTCTATATTGCCTTTCATGACCTCAGAACATCCTAAAGTGCTTTAGAACCAATATTGTACTTTTGAAGGATCTTCTTTTCTTTGGCCTCCTCGTCTCAAGAGACAATGGGTAAGTGCCTGGAGGTGGTCAGTGGCTTGTGAAGCAGTGCCTGGAGTGGATATAAAGGCCAATTCCAGAGTGACAGACTCTTCCACAGGTGCTGCAGGTAAAATTGGTTGTCGGGGCTGTTACACAGTTGGCTCTCTCCTTGCGCTTCTGTCTATTTTCCTGCCAACAGCTAAGTCTCTTCGACTCGCCACTCTTTAGCCCCGCCTTTATGGCTGTCCACCAGCTCTGGTGATCACCGGCAACTGACTCCCACGACTTGTGATCAATGTTACAGGACTTCATGTCGCGTTTGCAGACGTCTTTAAAGTGGAGACATGGACGGCCGGTGGGTCTGATACCAGTGACGAGCTCGCTGTACAATGTGTCCTTGGAGATCCTGTCATCTTCCATGCAGCTCACATGGCCAAGCCATCTCAGGCACCGCTGACTCAGTAGGGTGTATATGCTGGGGATGTTAGCCGCCTCGAGGACTTCTGCATTGGAGATACGGTCCTGCCACCTGATGCCAAGGATTCTCCGGAGGCGGTGAAAATGGAATGAATTGAGACGTCGCTCATGGCTGACATACGTTGTCCAGGCCTCGCTGCCGTAGAGCAAGATACTGAGGATACAGGCTTGATACACTCGGACTTTTGTGTTCCGTTGTCTTGGCCAGTCTGGACATAGCAGCGGACGCCTTTCCTATGCTCTTGTTGATTTCTGCATCGAGAGACAGGTTACTGGTGATAGTTGAGCCAAGGTAGGTGAACTCTTGAACCACTTCCAGAGCGTGGTTGCTGATATTGATGGATGGAGCATTTCTGACGTCCTGTCCCATGATGTTCGTTTTCTTGAAGCTGATGGTTAGGCCAAATTCGAATTTTGAAGTGTAGACACTAGTGAAATAGAGGAAATGTAGCAGCCAATGTGCTCACAACAAAGTTCCACAAACAGTGTTGTGATAATGACCAGATCACCTGTTTTAGTGTTGTTGGCTAAAGGATAACTATTGGCCAGGACATCAGGAAGAAACCCACCCCTCTTCTTCGAACTTTTAGATTTGACAGAGGGGGCAAACAAGGTCTTGGTTTAACATTTCAGCCGAAAGACGATACCTCCGACAGTGCAGCACTCCCTTCAAAGCACTGGACTGGAATATTAGCCTAGATTACATGCTCAAGTCTATGAATTGGCACTTGAACCTAGAACATTTGACTCAGACCAGAAAATGCTACCGTTGACTCTCCTCCAACACCAAACAAAGACACTTACCCTTTTGCTGCAAAGCACTTTGGAACTTTTAAAGCTAATTTCCGCCATGGTACATTTATCGATGTCTTCGGATGTAAAATCTATTTTAAAATAAAATCAAGGAAAACAATACAGCTGAGCTTTAGAGAATTTGAATTGTAACCTGACATTCCGAATTTAGCTGCTCCAAACCCTCCAGTACCCATCAGCACCCAACACCCTCCTGGAGTTCTTCAGTGGTTTTAGCAGCAATGAGTTAGTAATTTAACACCCACTCTCAATGCTCTGTGTGAGTGCAGGGAAGCATGGATCTCTAAGCGCTCACATGCTCGGTCTATGCAGGCAGTTCTTTTCTTTAATTAGAAAGTGTTCCCGAAAGAAACGAGAGAAAGTTAAAACACCCACGGTGTCTGCCTGGCTCTTATATAAAAGGCAGGATGCTGAGTGTGGGAAAGCAGTCGTTTACCAGATCAGTCAGCCTCCACCTTTGATCTTCTCCCTCCAGACTTGGTTTCAAGCATCTAAATTTCATGTGCCATAAATGCTTGGATAACACTTTATTATAGATCTCCTGACTGCACTATAATTTATAGCATGTCTCACTATTCATTATGAACTTAAACGCTATGGGATTTTGAGACCAGGTTTTAAGTATTTTTAACATTTTTTGACTTGTTCAACTGTAGACTGAAACAATAGACACACAGAGACAATAATCCAACAAAAAAATCTCTTGCCAAACACACTGCAAGCATGGCATTTTATAACTGTGCCCCTTTCTATCAGTTTGCTATCTTCAAGTACTTTAGGCATGCAGTTAGCTTCCTTTATGTCTCATGCTGCAGACCTGCTGACCCACAGAACTGTCAAAATAATGACCAACAACATAACAATAACCTCTCTTTAAAGCTAGGAAATCAAAAAAAAATCAACTCCAAATATGGGCCAAGGGCATATAGTTACAGTGAGAGTGCAGCAGGACACAGGCTGTCATAACTTAAGCTGCAGGTATACCCAGTGTCCCATCACTTGCACCATGGTAATACCTGCACAGATTGACTTCATTTCTCAGAGGAAATTTTTCATATCTACTTGTTATTGTCCAATGTTGAATCTGAGGGGTAAATTGTCTTAAAATTATACAGTTGTCATAATAGTATGGAGGCACTCTTCTACTTGGCCCCCCACCCAATTCACAACCTCGCTGTTTTGATTCCCTCACAAAGTTCACACTAGCACTGTTTCCTGATTCTACCCCTCTCAACAACAACTTTATATAGCACCTCTAACACAGTCAAACATCCCAAGATACTTCACAGGAGTGTTATAAACAAAATTTAACACTGTGCCATGGAAACAGATATTAGGACAGGTGACAAAAGGCTTGGTCAAAGAGGTAGTTTCTAATGAGTGTCTTAAAGGAGGAGAGAGAAGTTAAGAGGCAGAGAGGTTTAGCGATGGAATTCCAGAGTTTAGGACCTAGACAGCTGAAGGCATGGTTGTAAATGGTGGAGTGAAGAAAATGCACAAGCGGCCAGAATTGGAGAAGTGCAGAGATCTCGGAGGGTTGTTGGGCTGGGGGACGTCACACTGGCACTGTTCCCTGATTCTCCCCATAGTTCACACTCACACAGTTCTCTGACTCTCACCACCCACCCCCGACTCAGTTTGCACTGGCACTTGGTTTGCTAATTCCTCCCCTGCTGCCAGTTTACAGGAAAGTATCCAAATCCAAGCCAAGGTAATTCAGGATGGTGGTATGCTGTCCCAGCTGTACAGTCCTTCATCAAAACTCCCTACATGATGTCGGCTCAGTGGCTTCACAGAGAAAGTGACAGAGAAGGGAAAATAGCACAAAAGATACAATCATCTTTTATAAGGTAGATTTTAGGGGATGAGTCTTTATACTGACAGCACTCCCACTCCACTTCTGTTCCCCATTAAGTCCCATTCATACTATAGTTGTAAATCCATATGGACGGCTTGCACTGGATCAAATGGGCATTGTAATGGCGCAGTTGGGTAAATTTTCAGATATCTGCTCACAGTACTCAAGTCTTGCTCGATGGGAGTGTGGGTAGATGAACTGGGCAGGACCCTCCCAATTCGGGGCATTCCTGATTTTTTCATCATTTATGAACATTTACTCCAGGAATTTATCTGGTGAGCTACTCCACACAGATCATAGAGGATTATTTTTGAAGTGCAATTATTAAACAGGCAAATTGTACAGGGTGCTCTGTAACTGATATACACAGCTCTTCTCTCCTGCCCATCAGCATAAGGATAACCCAATTGGTAACCTGTGCAAAATCCTACACATACAAAACATCTGTGTGAATGGACTTTGAAAAGGCATCTGCAGTGTCTATTCTGATTCTAGTTTCTATATGGTACTCTGCTTCCATTGGTAACTCATGGATTCAATATCACTTTTAGTGTAAAGCTCTAAGTAGAAGCACACTGTCTGGCTGGAATAGGAATGCTCAATTTTAACGTTACAGGCCCCGAATATCCATAGGACTTCACCTGATCTTCCACAGTAACTTTGGCAGGGATCGCTAAAGCCTTTTGGCAAAAATGCCATAAACAGCAATAGATTGGGAGAAGCGCCATGGAAATAGGGGACTTAAACCAATTGGAACTGAGGCATAACACCAGCTACATAGTATTAAGTGTCAGACACTCAGTCCAAACCCGTCAACTCTTTCCAAGTGTCACTGTTTTTTTGTGTGAAAATGACAGAGTCTCACTGCAAGCAATTAAACCCAGCTCTATTCATTTCAAATTGCCATGTCTGTCTGTTCTTCACAAATACACACAAAAAAAATCAAACTTAGTATTTACAAGAGTTGACTCTTGGCAATACTGCAGGTATCTGACCCAGGTCCTAGCTCAGTGTACGGACAGGCAGTATAAACTTGAATCACAATGGAAACCCAGTGCGGACTTTGGATTTGAAAGTCTGTCAGCATCTTAACCGTTAGTCCTGACTGGCTCTCTTTCTCCTTCTCCTGTGAAAATGACAGATGTTTAGGCCATATGTTTGGTCATGAGGCCAAAGGGTTAAAATAATTGGCTTAAATTTCTGCAGAGACTAATCATACACAGAACGTAATGTTCAAAGACAGACAAATATTTACATGAAACTGAGTTTTCTTTAGGGGTCTTATCGATATCATAAAACAAATTACTCGTCATGAATAAAATAAATTTTAAACAATAATTTCCAGAGATAACATTTACATGATGCAATCGAATTATTTAAAATGCTTCCTGTCCACCCAATATCCCCAGTGACTGAAGGAACCAGATACCCTTTAATACCAAGGGTTAAATAGTTAATGTGAACAAATATGAACTGTTTTTTATTCAGTCATGGGATGTAGGCTTTTCTGGCAAGGCCAGCATCTCTTGCCCATCTCTAATTGTCCTTGAGAAGGTGGTGGTGAACCGTCTTCTCGAACCGCTGCAGTCTGTTTGATGAAGGTACTCCCACTGTGCTTTCAGGAAGGGCGTTCCATCATAGTCATTAGGTCAAAATCCTGGAACAGCGATATATTTCCAAGTCAAGATGGTGTATGACTTGGGAATTTGCAGATGGTGGTGCTCCAAATGCACCTGCAGTCCTTGTGCTTCTAGGCGTAGAGGTCATGGGTTTGGGAGGTGTTGTCAAAGAAGCTTTGGTGAGTCGCTGCTGTGCATCTTGTAGATGGTACACATTGCAGCCACAGTGCACCAAAGGTGGAGGGAGTGAGCGTTTAAGGTGTGCCTTAAGGAGCCTCCTTCTCCTGTTACTTATTTAATTCCCTACCACCATTCAGGACCGGATGTGACAGGACTGCAGAGCAATGTTCCCTGCAAGCTGCACAGCTCTGCAGCTACCAGGAAGTTGTCAAGCTGTCCACTTGGAGATATCATGTGTTCCTGGCTGTGCAAAACATTTTAAAGATACCGTGTACCTAAATGAATTAGTTACACACTACAAAAAAAATTAGAGGGGACGTCGCTGCAGAGTCCAGTGAAGTCAAATATATGAATACAGCAAAACAAGAATATTAATTTAGCATCAAGCTTAGAAAAGGTATAAATTGTTGCCAATATAATTCATTTATTTAGAATATATGCAAAACAAATTAATGCCATGTGTTGCTTGGAAATTCTTCGGGTAAAATGATTAAAAAAGACAAGCAGCACTAATTTGTTCAATTAAAGCTTTTCAAAACGAAAGGTCTAACAATCAGAAGTTTCACAAAGAATAGAAAAAAGAATTTGCATTAACACAGCATCCTTCACAACTTCAGCAAATGAAGTAATTCTGATATGTAGGAAAATGCAGCAGTCAATGTAAGTAGAACAAGATCTCACAAACAGTAATGATAAGTGACCAAATAATCTGTTTTTTAGCTGTGTTGGCTGAGGGATAAATTTTGGCCAGGATACCATGGCGAGCTCCCCTGCTCCTCTTCAAAAATAGTGCCATAGGATCTTTTATGTCTACCTGAGAGGGAAGACAAGTCTAGGTTTAGCATCTCACCCAAAAGACGGCACCTCCAACAATGTAGCACTCCCTCAGTACTGTACTGAAGCACCAGCCTGGATTTTGTGCTTGAGTTTCTACAGTAGGGCATGAAGCCGTAACTTCTGTCTCAGAGGCTAAACCAAGAGAGACATCAGTCTCCCACCTTGAGGAGAGGCCCATTCAAGATCATTGCTGATTAAACAAAAACATGCTTCCATGATTTGTCTGCTGCACTTCAGAAAATCTACTTTATCTTATGGGTCCCACAGAAACATTTACACTAGAGCAGGGACACAATAAAAGTAAAGGATTTGCTTCCTGAGCACTAACCCATCGAAAAAAGGGAAATGAATCAGACAACTCCAAATAGTGGGGATGCTTAAAATGCCTGGAATTAGATACTTTCAAGCTGAAAAAAAAACTTAGAAAATTAGCCAAAATAGATCAAATCTAGCAAAACAATTAACTAACATAATGACAATAAAATGAATTATACAGGTGCAACTTGGCTATATAAAATAATAGTTATTTTATTCCTTAAGTAAGTGATTTTTGGAATTGAATTGTAAACAATAAATTGTTTAATTTATAAGCTAAAATGTATTGACCACAACTCAAGAACAAAGTACGCCCCAAAGGCAACCGAGTGAGGTCATCCTAACCAAAATATATTGCAGGAAGAGAAAGGAATCCTCTGGATTTGCAAAAAAAATAGAGTGCAATGTTACAGGACGGATTTCTCCATAATGCAGCTGCACAAGTTCCGAAGATTTGGCACAGGTTTGTTAGGGGTGGCACAGTGGCGCAGTGGTTAGCACCGCAACCTCACAGCTCCAGGGACCCGGGTTTGATTCTGGGTACTGCCTGTGTGGAGTTTGCAAGTTCTCCCTGTGACCGTGCGGGTTTTCGTCGGGTGCTCCGGTTTCCTCCCACAACCAAAGACTTGCAGGTGATAGGTAAATTGGCCGTTGTAAATTGCCCCTAGTGTAGGTAGGTGGTAGGGAATATGAGATTACTGTAGGGTTGGTATAAATGGGTAGTTGTTGGTCGGCACAGAGTTGGTGGGCCGAAGGGCCTGTTTCAGTGCTGTATCTCTAAATAAATGAGTCAATGATGGAGATTTTATCACCTTTAAACAGTTGCTCAAAAGTTCTTGAATTTGTGATCGAAATATTACTGTGAGATTCTTCTTCTTCATTACAGGTATGTGCTGAAGCTCCACAAGTAAAAGTAGACCCAATTTTAAACCAGGGCTGTTCAACATATGGCCCGCAGACCAGAATCCAGCTTACCAAACATTTCCATCTGGTCTATGGGTGTACAACTGTTCCCGGGGCCATTCCTCATCCTCACCATGACTGGAGATGAGGAAGTTCCCTTTGTCTTCTTCTTACAAAGCGGCCATTTTAAAAAAATCACGCTGTCAGTTTCACAGGTGACAGCAGCTGACATCAGGAACAGCCCTTTCCCAACAGACTCGAGTTTTCCGGCAGGTTCTAACTTTTATTTATATAAAAAGCCGGCTGGAAAACCCTGAGACACGGTGGGGGGGGGGGGGGGGGGAGGGGCGGGGAGCAGAGAGACTGGGGGTGGGGGAGCAGAGAGACTGGGGGGCGGGGGCGGGGGAGGTAGGGGAGCAGAGTGACCGGGGGGGAGGGAGGGGAGTGGAGCAGAGAAACTGGGGGTGGGGGGGGAGCAGAGGAGCAGAGAGACGGGGGGGTGGGAGCAGAGAGACGGGGGGTGGGGGGTGGGAGAAGACGGGGGTGGGGGGGGGTGGTGGGAGAAGAGAGACAGAGGGACAGACAGAATACTTTGCATTGCTACATCAAGTGTGTGGGAAGGGATTGACTACTTATGCAAGCAAAAGTAATGCCAGGTATGTCATTAAATCAGTTTTTAATATTGTGACCAAAAAGTCAGTCAATAAATTAGTCTTCACATTTAAAGCTTCTTCACAAAAATGCATATTGTTTGTTTTTATTATCAAGATAAAGCTACCAGGGAATACAGATATGCCTTCCCCAAACCTATGAATTCATTAGAATGGGTCTCTCTTTTTTCCCCCCAATTTTCAACAGGGATCTCAACCACATTCCCCAAATATACACCCCCACATTTTCTTTTTAATTGATTCTTAGTATGTGGGCATTGCTGGTGAGGCCAACATTTACTGTCCATCCTCATGGGCCTTCTCCTTGATGCACTTTTACCAATGATTGCCTCAATAGCCCACTTCAGAGAACAGTTAAGAGTCAACTACTGTTGGTACGGGATGGGAGTCACATATATAACTGAACTCAAATTCTCAATCTGCCATGTTGGGATTTGAGCTCACATCCTGTGTATTAAGTCCAAACTTCTGGGTCACTTGACCAGTAACAGAACCCTTACATTGCCACGTCCATATCATCATCACACAACAACCTAGGTCTAAACAGAGATGCACTGCCCAATCCCATTTCCACATATCCCCACAAAGACTATCTGTAAACTCAATAAGCCAACATTCCCCTCCTAAATCACCAGGGAACTTGGCCAAATCCCTCAACACTAGGCCTCTGGATGAAGAGATAGACATGACCATAAAATGCAAAGCAAATAGGGTAGCTGAATACACATTTTGTTAAATCACAAATCTAGAAATTTAAAAACTGAAAAAGGAAACACAGCCAATTAGCATGTCAAATATAAATAAGCATTAACTAGAAGCCTGCTGCTTCATGCCTTCAGGTTTGTTGTTAAGAAAATGACATTTGCTAATGCTCCTGGAAAGGGACGTGCAGTAGTATTTATGGAGAGAATAAGATTTGTTGTATTATCTCTTTTTAGACTAATATAAATGAAACTGAAGGGCAGGCATGAAGATTTAAACACAGAGCATTAATGAAGACTTGTTGCATCAGATTACATGTGCTAATAGACTCTGCATGATATCTGAATCACATGATATTGCATCACTTCCTGTGATAACATAAACATATATTTAAATAATTATATTTAACATATTAACAAATACACTTGTGTATTCTCTTGTGTTTGGATCTCTGGTATTCAACTTCGTGCAGAGAATATACTTAGGACATTCCTTAAGTGTCTTTGAACAACTAGCACCTGGGCATAGGTCTCATAAAAACATGCTGACCGTCACATGTCCAGCACTAAAATATTACAGAGACCTATCCCGAGAGATTCACTGGCGTAGGTTTTCCAAACTGGGCTCCTGAACTGGCAGTGGTCAGGCAATGTGTTATTAGCACCTACCATACCATCAGTGTGCTCGTCCCAGTTGATATTGTAGAATGAGCATAATTTACACAGGACAGGCGAACTCCTGCACCAACTGCCCCTACCTGTTCCCCCTCCCTCCAGTGAGCCTGCTACTGACAGCTTGCTTAGAAAAGGGGTGGACAGGAATGCTTATAAAGGATAATTTAAAGAGATGAAGCCACTTAAATGTAAAGGAATAAAAATGCTGGCTGAAGCTTTTAATGGCTCTTTCAGACTGTGCAAAGAACATTTAGGTTACAAAATTCCTGGAAGACTCTGGTGGCTACACAATAAACATGGAAGCAGGAAACTTCATTACAGCCTTGGTTCAAACATGGACAAAAGAGCTGAACTCAAGAGGTGAGGTGAGAGTAACTGCCCTTGACATCAAGTCAGCAGTTGACCGAGTATGGCATCAAGGAGCCCTAGCAAAACTGAGGTCAATGGGAATCAGGGGGGAAACTCTCCGCTGGCTGGTCATACCTAGTGCAAAGGAAGATAGTTGTGGTTGTTGGAGGTCAATCATCTGAGCTCCAGGACATCACTGCAGGAGTTCCTCAGAGTAGTGTCCTAGGCCCAACCATCTTCAGCTGCTTCATCAATGACCTTCCTTCAATCATTAGGTCAGAAGTGGGGATGTTCGCTGATGATTGCACAATGTTCAGCACCATTCGTGACTCCTCAGATACTGAAGCAGTTCGTGTAGAAATGCAGCAATACCTGGACAATATCCAGGCTTGGGCTGATAAGTGGCAAGTAACATTCGCGCCACACAAGTGCCAGGTAATGACCATCTCCAACAAGAGAGAATCTAACCATCTCCCCTTTACATTCAACGGCATTACCATCGCTGAATCCCCTGCTATCAACATCCTAGGGGCTACCATTGACCATAAACTGAACTGGAGTAGCCATATAAATACCGTGGCTACAAGAGCAGGTCAGAGGCTAGGAATCCTGAAGCGAGTAACTCACCTCCTGACTCCCCAAAGCCTGTCCACCATCTACAAGGCACAAGTCAGGAGTGTGATGGAATACTCTCCACTTGCCTGGATATGTGCAGCTCCAACAACACTCAAGAAGCTTGACACCATCCAGGACAAAGCAGCCCACTTGATTGGCACCCCGTCTACAAACATTCACTCCCTCCAACACCGACGCACAGTGGCAGCAGTGTGTACCATTTACAAAATGCACTGCAGCAATGCACCAGGGCTCCTTAGACAGCACCTTCCAAATCCACGACCTCTACCAACTAGAAGGACAAGGGCAGCAAATGCATGGGAACACCACCACCTGCAAGTTCCCCTCCAAGTCACACACCATCCTGACTTGGAACTATATCGCTGTTCCTTCACTGTCGCTGGGTCAAAATCCTGGAACTCCCTTCCTAACAGCACTGTGGGTATACCTACCCCAAATGGACTGTAGCGATTCATGAAGGCAGCTCACCACCAGCTTCTCAAGGGCAATTAGGGATGGGCAATAAATGCTGGCCTAGCCAGCGATGCCCACATCCCTGAATGAATGAAAAAAACAGAGCCTATGGCCAAGTGATGGAGTAACGCAATACTGCAACACTTCCCTTTGATGACTGGCAAATTGGAGGTAGCTCACCATGAGGTCGCAGCAATGAGGGTGACCTAGCTTTCCATTTCAGGGCACCCCTCACCCATAGGACAGTACAGGAGCATCTGAGGAGGAAGACTGGATGGAGCATCTGACTGTTAAAACCACTTCCACTGCCTGCGCTATGGTTCATGTAAGCTGCAGGTGCCCTTGCAGCAGTCAGCACAGCTCTTCATCTGGCTGCCTGCTGGCCCAGAGCCGGTGCAATCAATTCCACTCACAGTCAAGGGAAGGTACTCCTATGCAGGCCTCTGGTGCAGTCTGACCTGCCTTTAATTCTCTTTTCCTTCTCTCTACAAAAATAGACATGTGGAAATCTCACTGGGAAATCCATTGTCCCAATATCGGGGATGTACCAAACAATGACTGTGCCAGAACAATTGGTGTAAAGCTTCCTGACCAATTAAATGGAAACAGTAAAGGGGAAAAAGAGCAGGAAAAAGATCCAAAATGTTGACAGAAATTGTATTTCCATAAACAGCAAATTCAGCAATCTTGATATCCATTTTAAATGGACAGTTGGATGGATGATCACTATACTGGTATGAATGCTGGGAAAACACTGACATCAAATTAGGTCATTGGGCCTAATTTAATTTAATTAACAAGCTGTAACTTCAATACAAAACCCAACTGGAAAACTGGAGTGGGTACTAAATAGTTATAGTTCTGGTGTGACAAATCACTCCCCTTTCTTTGATTGGTAATTTTGTTTTTACACTTGTTACTGATCTTAGTGCACGATACTGTATCAACATAAGCTGAGCAAATGCAGTGCAAGCACAAAGTCAGCAAATTCTAGAATGAAAAAGGGATGCCCAAATTCAAATGTTCAAGTTGTCAAAATCTGAACCCCAATTTAATTTGGGTGCTCATCATCACTGTGGTTACATTAAATTGACAAACCAGCCACATATTAAAGATGCTTAGACACAATAGTTTTAGTTACCTGATCCCCAAACACCTCTTGTCTTATAATTCTCAACCCTACATTCAAATTCCTCCTTGGCCTCGGCCCATCCTCTCTCTGTAACTCGTACAGCCATACAGCCCTCTGAGAACTCTGCATTCCTCCAATTCTGGCTTCTTGCGCATCCCCCACATCCTTCGCCCCACTTTTGATTACCAGGCCTTCAGCTGTCTTGGCCCTAAGACTGTACTCAAACCCCAAAACTCTTCACTTTTCTCTCCTCCTTTAAGCTTACCTCTTTGACCAATCTTTTAGCTACCTGTCCTAATGTCTCCTTTGACTCAGTGTCAATTTATTTGTCTGACTACACTCCTTTGAAGTGTAAGTGACACATTGTAACGATAAGGCAACAGTTGCTGTTCAACACCATTTAGGGTTACCAGCTCTCCAGAATTGCTCTGCAGTCTCCAGGAATTAATCTCCGAGCAATCCAGGAGAAAAATCATAGGGAAGAATGAAAATTTTTGAATAATTTTCTTTGAATACTTTTATCATTTATTAAAATATGGGGAGATTAGGCAGTTGACTGATAATGAAGAATCATCCAATCAGTTAATGAACAATCTATTCAGTTTCCATTGGGTGAAAGAATGCCGTGCTCATGCTGGGCTGGATTTTATGTGTCCGCTGCCGGGAGAGGCAACAGGTGAAAAAAATGGCGGCCCGCACTGCCATGCTGTTGTGATCTTCCTTGCGGTGGCCCACAATAATATGCTGGTCCAGCCGCTCCCCCCCACCCACCCCCCCGCCAATCACATGAAGGGGGCAGACTCTCCGACGCCGGCAATGGCGTCAGCTGTCTATGCACAGGTGTTGGCGCCATTTTTAAAGCCCTGCCAGCTAATTTAAATTTTTAAAGTTATACCTCCCCCCCACTGTACTGATTAAAAATCTGCTGCCCCTTTCCCAACGCCATAACAATAAAATTCATTATTTGCCCTCATTCCCCCCCCCCAAAAAAAATACTTACCTTCCACACTTGACCTTCCCACCCACCCCCCAAAACAATCTTCACACTATGTCCTACACTAATGATGTAAATTTACCCCGTCCCCCCACCGCACTAAAAATCTTGTTCCCCCCTTCCCCACCACTGCAGCGCCTGCTTTCCCGAGACGGGAAAGTGAAGGCATGAGAATGCCGGCCGCCGCTCAGAAGATTGCGGCCTGACAGTAAGATTGGAGTCAATTTTATTTAAATGAATGCATTCTGTTAATTTGAATATTTTAATCCGGGTCCCATCGCCCAGTGGCAGGGGGGGAGGGGCCGCCACGGAGCCTCACCGCTGCCGGGAAGATCAGGCCCAGCCCTCTGGGCATCAGGCTCTGTGGCAGGCCGCTGCTGGAACAATCCTCTGGGCCCTACCCCCCCCACCCCCCACCCCGCCATGGAGCCTGTCGTCAGGAGCTTTATAAAATCCCGGCCGTCAGGTGACCAACGGCGGGAGTGCAGGGGTACTGTGGTTGGCAGCAGGAGACCATTTGATGTAACCTCCAGGAATACGTCCAAGCAGAGTTGGCAACCCTACCAGCATCCTGATACTATATCAAAAGATAATGCAATGGGGTCATTTCCGATCTCATGTCCTTTCCTCCTGCAGGCTTGGTTGTCACTTCTTCACAGCTATTGACCGTGCCTTTTTGTGGAGACAGATTCCTATTAGCCATTGTATTCTTGTGCTCCAACTCACATGTCCTGTGGCCATGAACAGGAACTTAACAACTGGCTTCAACAATTCAGTCAAAGGCAATCAATCTCTGGTTTAAGAATTGTAGCCCTCCCCCAACTTCTGCACATGAAATAAAATCTGCAGAACACAGGAAGTGAATTAGACTGCTGAATTCAAGTTCCACACACAGTTTACACAGTCAACATGTTTCTGGATGTCAGCCAGCCACTAAACTGTCTGGATGTGCCTGCCTCCGATGGGCTGCAGCTGAACACAGCACCATGTACCTCACAGCTGTTGCCTACCTGCCCTGTGCTCTACAATAACAAAAAACATTGGAATGCAGACATCGTTGATGAGAATAGTATAGACTTGGAGGGAGCCTCAACTGGAATATTGTGTCCAATTCTGAACATCACACTTTAGGAAGGAATTGAAGACATTGGAGAGGGTGCAGAAAAGATTTATGAGAATTGTTCTGCGGATGAGAGACTTCAGTTACAAGGCTAGATTGGAGAAGTTGGACTGATCTCCTTAGAGAAGAGAAAGTTGAGAGGCGATTTGACAGAGGTGTTCAAAATCTTGAGGGGTCTAGGCAGAGTAGATAGGGAGAAACTGTTCCCATTGGTGGAAGAGTCGAGACCCAGAGGATACTGATTTAAAGTGATTGGCAAAAGAAGCAACAGTGACATGAGGAAATCTTTTTCTGCAGTGAATGGTTAGGATCTGGAATGCACTGCCTGAGGTTGTGTGGTGGAGGCAGATTCAATCATGGCTTTCAAAAAGGAATTGGATAATTATACAAAGTGAAGGAAAATTGAGGGGCTACTGGGAAAAGACAGGGGAGCAGGGCTAGCTGAGTTGCTCTTACAGAGAGCCATCATGGACATAACAGGCCAAATGGCCTCCCTCTGTGCTGTCACCATTCTATGATTCTATAAGACAGACAATACAGGAACAATATGATGCTGCACATCTGAAATATAAACAGAAAATACTGGAAATGCACAGAAGGTTCAATGGCTTCCAGGGTTGCCAATCTTCCATGACTGTTCACGAATTAAGGTTAATCTGCAGGACAGTGCTGCAAGCAACCCAGAAGAACAATCATAGGGGCATTCTTTTATACATTAGCTCTAAAAATTTTGGAAATTAGAAAAAAACAGCTGTTTGGTTGACAGTCATCCAAATGTATAATAAAAAGTCTGTTCACTTTCCAATTGGCGGGGGAAGGCGGTGCACCATGAACATAGACATGACAGTCAGCCAATGGCGAGGGTGTGGAGGCAGGGCAGTTGGAGGCAGGTGGTCATATGGCGAAACCTCCAGGAATATATCTAACCAGAGTTGCCACCCTTAGTGGCTTTGTATAGAGAGAGTTAACTATCAGGTTTGACCCTTAAAATCAGAAGAGTTCCAATGAAGGGTTACACCCAAATCATAGGGCCATGATTTGCTGTCAAAGTAATGATGAGGCTAATGGTACTAGCTGTTATTTATGCTCAAATGATACAGCAACTTCAGGTGAAGGGCTGATGCATGGTTAAACTTAAAAATCCCAAAGCTGCTGTCCAGGGTGTGCCAGCTGCCTTGCAAAAACGGCATCTTGAATTAAAATGCAGTGAGTGGCGCTAAATTCCTGTATTTGTACAGTAGATACAACATAAATTCCCACAGAAAATTAGATCTTGTCCATTCCAGCCTAAGTGCCCTTTTAACATATTACGTGATACATGTTAATTACTGTTAATTCACTGTATCGCTGAAAATCAATTATTTCACGTATGTGGTCTCATTCCTTTAGGTTTTAATTGTTGTTGGAGATTTCAAAAATTTAAAGAAACTTAAAATTAAGAATGTTACTTTTTCTTTCTATCTGAACACTGAAGCTCCAAATGCATTCCCCTCCTCCTCCCTTCACTTTACTCCTACTTTGTCCTGAAGCATTAACTCATGCGAGGATTCAGTTTCCGAAACGCTCCAATCTCTTTTCCAAGTGGCCATTCTTTTGTGTGAGCTAAGAGAAGCAAGTGCCTGTGAGTTCTTCCATCATGAAGCTGTCACAGTTATAAACACAATCTATCCACACATGCACAATCTTCCCTGAAAGGTTATTGGGCATGATAAGGGACAACAAAATGGTCCGATTTTAACCCTTCAGTTGCCCAGAGATGCTGCGGCCAATTTTACTATGCCAACTGCCACCTTGGTTAAGAACCGCCAACTTCAGGCAGGTTGAACCTGAGAGTTACCTTGATCTGGATTTCTCACAAGACCACCCGATGCAATACCCCAGCTAAAATAAGCAGTTCTTAGAAAAGATTGCCTCAAATCAAGGGAAGAATTTGCATTTATATAAAAACTTTTTATGTTTTACACAAAGTGTCAAAGCACTTCAGACCCACCAAATTACTTTCATGAAACAAAAACAGAAAATGCTGGAAATACTGAGCAGGTCAGGCAGCATAAATTACTTTATAAAGTGCCCACAGCAAGGTCCCAAAAAACAATTTCAGCCTCCCACCATTTCAATCGAATAGCAACCATCTCCTTTCCCACCAAGATGAGAATTTCCATCAGCTTTTCCTCTCTCTGATGAAGTTACCTGCCGCTTCAATTGGAGTAAGTGTGCTGTGCGCGCTACCCACCCAGACCCCAGACCACTCACTTCTGGCAGAGCAGAACACAAGTACAGCAAGCCAAGTAAACAAGCCACACAGGCCTCACAAGATCTTGCCTAGAGAAGTTTCATGGTCAAAATGATAGCTGTACATTATAAAGAGTAAAGATAATCTGATGGTGTGTCAATGCTCTGCTGATTGTTTGACTCTGTGTACTCTCCCACCCAGACAGCTCTGCTGTAATTGAGACAGTCTTCTGAATTACTTTTTTGATTTTGCATTGAAAATAGCTGTGTATTGACATTTCATATTCTCCAGTCTACAGAGAGTAGACAGCAGCAATGATGACATTCATCCTGATAAGAGAGCTGACAGAAACCGGAATACAAATCAACACAGCATTACCTCGCCTTGATTCCATGTGGAATAATTTCATAAATTAGAACTTATTGGGCAGAATTATTACAGCACTACCAGGGAAATGTTGTACATAAATGTATTATTTTAATCATAAATGAATGCCAAATTAGTTTACTGGTTCAGTAATGCAAAGCAGGTGATGATAAATGGGATGAGGCTCTGTATGGGACTCGATGATTACTGGAGTTCTGCAGGGATCTGTTCACGGTTCCCTGCTGTTCGCACTCTTCATAAATAATGTGAAGGAGGGCACTTCTTGTCAGATTATAAAACTTGCTGATGGCTTCAAGCTATGTGAACAGGTGGCTAGCATTCAAAGGGATCTGCCAGATGGATTTGAATAGTGGGCAAATGTTTGGCAATGCACGCTGGGACAGGACACATGAATCATTTGCATGTTGAACAGTGGTCCAATGGCAAATGTGGAAATCGAAAAGGATTTGGTTGTGATCACTGAATATTCACTGAAAGTATCCAGTCAAAGTGAGGCGAATAAAGCACTGGGATGCATCTCAAGGTCATTTTAATGCAGGAAAAGGAAAGAAAATTGAAAAGCTTGCATTTATATGGCACTTTTCAAGACATCTCAAAGCTTTAAAGCACTTTTGAAGTGTAATCATTATTGTAATGTAGGAACCATGGAAGCTAATTTTCACACAGCAAGGTCCCACGAAACGTCTTTAAATATTACCACAGGATCATTTTGTCCACAGAGGACAGCTGAGGCCTAATCTGAATGTCTAATCTGAAAGTCACCACTTCTAGCAGTACGAATTTCTGCAGTGAGACTTAAATCCACAACCATCTAACACAGAGGCAAGAGTGCTACTACTGAGCCATAGCTAACACATTAGTTAGCAGGTCAGAAATAAGTTAATGTAACACTGTATACCTCATTAGTAAAGCCTTATTTGGAATATTTTGTGCTGTTTGCACTACATCAAAACAACGCTGAGACACTTGAGAAGATTCAAAGTGACGAGGGTCATTCTGGGTTTTAGGGATCTATATTCTATAGAAATCACTGAATGTTTATCAAAGTTAGAGAAGCTACAGGATCCAAGTCTTAGAAATAGTGGACAAAGGTGGATCATTTAGATCATAGATAAACTGTGATTAATGACTACAGGTGAGTGCAAAATTAAGTTGTCTTCAGTGTAATGAGAGATTGCAAGACTTCACTTTGCTGTGGAGTATGGAGTGCAATATGGAAAGATTCCATGAAAAACTAATTCATGGTTGGATTGTTTAACAGAGTTGAAGAGGAACTGGGAAAATATCTATTTATGAATGGAATAGAAGGTCAAAGGTGTAAGAACAGATATGAAGATCAAATAGAAGGTGGAACATAATGACTCCTGTGCAATTGGGTACGTAATGTCTCCTCTCTGGAATGTAATGGTCAATCTTCACCAGATTGTAAGAAAATTAAATAAGTTGTGTAGGGCACATGACAGAGCTGTTTATGGTCCATGAAAAAAGAAACAGCTTTCTTGTTTCAAATTGTGTTTGTTTTTACTAAAGGTAAATCTTAGAATTTTACAGTGCAGAAGGAGGACATTTGGCTCATTGTGCCTGCGATGGCTTTTTGAAAGGGCTATTTAGTTAGTCCTACTTCCTCACTCTATCTCCTTAGCTCTTTTCCATAGGGCTGAAATTTATACTCCCACCACCAAAATCGGCGGTGGGTGAAAATGGGCCGCACACGATATTAAGTCCGGCAGCTCATTTAAGTAGCCGGGGTGTGGGTCACCCACCCACACCCCCCCACCCCCCCCCCCCCACTCCACAATGGCATGGAGGGGGCGGGATGTCCATCCCCAGCAAAGCCGTCAGCTGCCTGTGCGCAGGGGATGACGCCATTTTTTAAGGGCTTCAAGCCCTAACATTCAATTTAAATTTTTAAAGAGACATTGAATGAAAAAAATTTTAAATATTACTTTTGCACCTCTCCCAGCCCCCGATAACCATGCAACTAATTACTTGCCCTCTCCCTCACAAAACACTACCTTGTCAACCTGACGTCTCCCCCCGCCCTTAAAGTGCATAAACTTTAAACTATAACCCTTCCCACCATCGCAACATCAATTATGTTACCTTGACCCCTCTCCCCTCCACCACACCCCATACTGAGAAACTTACCTCCTCCCCCTTCCCCACCAGTGTTCAGCCTTAGTTTCATCAGACGGGGTCTGAAGGCACAGGAGTGCCAGCCAGCAGCAGGCAGATCACACCGGAACAGACTGCGGGAATGTGAATATAATTAATTCAATGATTTTAATTTATTTAAATGGCGGTCCCGTTGCCGAGCAGCGGGGGGGGGAGGCGGGGTGCTGCCACGAGACCTCACCACCGCCGGCAATATCAGGCCGGGCCCTCCCTGCGTCGGGGTGCATGGCGGACCTCTCTTTGAGGCATTTCTGAGCCCCCCCCCCACCCGCCACGACCCCCGACGTCGCAGGGTTTGTAAAATTCAGTCCCTAATGTCTGATCCAGAAAAAAGAAAAGAAAATCCTTTGATGGTCAAAAAAAAAGAAAAAGGGAAATTGTATAAACATAGTCCATGAGAAAAGAAAATTAGGTTTTTAGGGTCCTAACACAATTAAAATTTGGCTGTCTATTGAAGGAAAAGTTGGTGTTTCCTGCTCCTGCAGAGCAGTAGCATACATCACTGTGGTTGACAGGGCCCTCAACCGTGTCCGACCCATTCCCCGCACCTCTACCCTCACTCCTTCCCCTCCCTCCCAGAACCGTGACAGGGTTCCCCTTGTCCTCACTTTTCATCCCACCAGCCTCCATATCCAAAGGATCATCCTCCGCCATTTTCGCCACCTCCAGCGTGATGCCACTACCAGTCGCATCTTCCCCTCCCTTCCTCTGTCAGCATTCCGAAGGGATCGTTCCCTCCGCGACACCCTGGTCCACTCCTCCATTACCCCCACCACCTCGTCCCCGTCCCAGGGCACCTTCCCCTGCAATCGCAGGAGGTGTAATACCTGCCCATTTACCTCCTCTCTCCTCACTATCCCAGGCCCCAAACACTCTTTTCAGGTGAAGCAGCGATTTACTTGTACTTCTTTCAATGTAGTATACTGTATTCGCTGCTCACAGTGTGGTCTCCTCTACATTGGGGAGACCAAGCGCAGATTGGGTGACCGCTTTGCGGAACATCTCCGCTCAGTCCGCAAGCAGGACCCTGAGCTTCCGGTTGCTTGCCATTTCAACACTCCCCCCTGCTCTCATGCTCACATCTCTGTCCTGGGATTGCTGCAGTGTTCCAGTGAACATCAACGCAAGCTCGAGGAACAGCATCTCATCTACCGATTAGGCACACTACAGCCTGCCGGACTGAACATTGAGTTCAATAATTTCAGAGCATGACAGCCCCCCATTTTACTTTCATTTTTAGTTATTTTTTCTTCCTTGTTTTTACATTCTTTTTTACATTTTTTACAATCTTTTTTTGCATTTATTTCATTTCATCTTAGTTTGTTCAGTTTGCTTACCCACTGTTTTTTTCAGGTTTTTTTTCAGGTTTGCACTTGCTGCTGTTTAATATTCAGTGTATTCACACCTAATCTGTACTAATGCTTTGTCTTTCAACACACCATTAACATATTGTTTGCCTTTGCTCCGTGACCTTTTGGTCAGCTATGTGGCCTGGTCCAATCTGCACCTTCTCCTTTGTTATCTCTTGCCCCACCCCCACCTCACTTGCTTATAATCTGTGACTTTTCTAATATTTGTCAGTTCTGAAGAAGGGTCACTGACCCGAAACGTTAACTCTGCTTCTCTTTCCACAGATGCTGCCAGACCTGCTGAGTGATTCCAGCATTTCTTGTTTTTGTTTCAGATTTCCAGCATCCGCAGTATTTTGCTTTTATTATAGTAGCATACATCATCCCACTAGAGTCCACTTTACAGTGCATGAGGTTACATGCTTCAAAATGACTGTCCACACCCAGTGAAAAGCCCACACAGCAGACAGCAGGGTCATAACAACAGAGCCCGAGACAGCCTTACATCCTGATTGCCAGCACAGGCACGATGGGTCAAATAGGCTCCTTCTGTGCTGTATTATACTATAATTATAATTAAACAGTATGATACTATAACTGTGTGCAAGAACTTAAACCCCAAAGTTAGTAATCATTGGGTCAGACGTTTGATGCAAATTTAAAAGATTAATAAATCCAAATTGAGGAAAGTTAGATTTATTCAAAGAATGTCAAATTTGAGCCCATGCTGCACAACTTAGATTGCTCCTTGAAGGAAAATGGTGGCCTGTAAGTCGATATAGAAAGATTGATGGATACCTCTCCATTTAATTTAGTTTAGTTTAGAGATACAGCACTGAAACAGGCCCTTCGGCCTACCGAGTCTGTGCCGACCATCAACCACCCATTCATACTAATCCTACACTAATCCCATATTCCTACCACATCCCCACCTGTCCCTATATTTCCCTACCACCTACCTATTCTAGGGGCAATTTATAATGGCCAATTTACCTATCAACCTGCAAGTCTTTGGCATGTGGGAGGAAACCGGAGCACCCGGAGGAAACCCACGCAGACACAGGTAGAACTTGCAAACTCCACACAGGCAGTACCCAGAATTGAACCTGGGTCACTGGAGCTGTGAGGCTGCGGTGCTAAGCACTGCGCCACTGTGTCGCCCCATTCTGTTCCAAAATGAAATTGCAGTAACATATGAAAAGTTTGCTTTCCTCCAATTTTTCTCCTTCCCCTTCTTGTCTGGAGACAAGGCTATAAGGTCTATGTGAAGATGAGGAGAGGAGACAGCAGAGTTCTGGTGTACAATCCAGGTGGCCATTCCCTTTAAATGTACCTAGACAGTGAGAATCAGCAGACAATTTGTGTGTGTGGGGTAGGTCAGGGGGTTGGAGGTAGGGTTGGTGTGTGGAAAGGGATCACTAGAGAATGAACAAGGGCAGAAATCTAGGGCCTTCAAGGCCAACCATATCAGATTGGGATTAGCTAACCTCTCTGTAAGACCTTAGTTTGCATGGTTCAGTACTATTCTAAGTAATTATCATGCCAGGCCCCAACCTGCCAAGAATAAGGCACATTAATTTTGTAATGAACATTGATTTTAAACTGTTACTGAAGTAAAGAAAGGACTTGTTAAACAGATCAGCCGTGGCTGGAAAAGATATTTACATATTAACAGACGGTGATTGGAAGGGCAAAGCAGCCATTCCCTAACACATTCAACACACAATGGACCTTGATCTCCAGGTATTGTGTGTAAGAGGAGCATTCCAGAGACTACTAAGGTGATACAATCCAAGATGTGATCAGACCAGTTAGTCACATGACTAACCTGCTTGGCAACATAGGTTTTTATGAATTGTACAGTTTGAACTGAGAGTTTCTGTTTGCTCCTGGACAGAGAAGATCTCTCCTGTCTGCTCCCATCTCTTTCTCACAAGCCTCTGAATCCACTGAAGACACATGAACCCCAAGAGAGAAAAGTCTCCTACAGCGAACAAGGTTTAATAAGAATACTGGGCCCCAACAAAGAGCAAGAACTACCTACAATCAAGGACTCTACAGTGAGCTCGAAGAACCGTATCAAAAACTCTTCAGATATTGCCTCAAACATTTCCACTTTATTCTTCTTCTGCTCTTTTCTGTCTCTATTTGCATGTGTGTATCACATATGCATGCTATCGTGGACGCGTCGTGTATCTGTAGGCGTTAACCGAATTAGAGTTTAAGTTTAAGTTTAATAAAATTTCAATCTTTTTTCTTTGAACCTAAGGAAACATGTTGTGCTGGTTTCTTTGCCTTATAATTGGAAAGCAGTGAACAAGGATTCACCAAGGGGGAGCTAAAAACACAGTGTGTTTAAAATTAAACCCTGTTACGGTAAGAATGGGTGAAGGCTGAGAGGGAACCCTAGACACCTTTCTCACCTGGTCGTAACATAATGCATTTACTCATTGAGACAACAGAGTTTCTCTCAGTATTATTTCTACTTAACTTCTTTGCCTGCTCAGTCAATCTAATTCATTTGATTTCCATGTCGGTCCAGTGGCTATGTCCCAAGTATTAAAAACCTAGCTATCGGGTTTTTACTTGATCGGTGAAATGAGTAATTATAAAGAATTTTCATATCAAAATATACTTTGCTCACTTGTCTCTGGTTTTCTATTGAGTACCTATGTAACATTTCAAAATTAATTTATTGGCTGTGAAGTAGTTTGGGACATCCTGACGATGTGAAAGGCACTACAGAAATGCAGGCTTATTCTTAATCTGTATGTCTGATTGTTTTCAGAATATATGCTCCACAACATATGTTCTATGAATGCAGTTTGTACTGTCTACAGGAGGCACTGCAACTTAGCAAGGGTTCTTCAAACTCGTAACCTCCAGCACCGAGAAGGACAAGGGCAGCAAGTGCATCGGGAACACAAACACCGGCAAGTCACACTCCATCCCAACTTAGACATTTATCACCATTCCTTCACAGTCGATAGGTTAAAATTCAGGAACTTCAACTGAGCAGCACTGTGGAAGTACCTTCACCAAATGGATTGCAGCAGTTCAAAAAGGATAAACTAGAAATGGGCAATAAATGCTGGCCTTGGTAGAGACGCCCACATCCCAAGAATGAACTAAAAAAAAATGATTGAATATTCATGAGATGATAATGCACATGCACGCTAACATTTGTCAATGCTTTGACATCAGGCAGTAGTCACTAAATGTGACCACTGCAAGCAGCAAGAATGACTGAAATTTGCTCTTGTAGATTTGGGAGAGAAACTAACCTGAAGTCTCAATGCACTAAGGTGTACATTCTACCTTTGCCCGACTGTGTTAAAAATAAGACTCATCACACAGGTTCCTACAGTTAATTATTTCCCAACACCTTAAAATTGTGGTAATTCTTGCCTTTCTCAGTTTCCCTTTGTTTTGCAACCTACATGCTTTTAAAACCTAATGCATGTATTCCCCGAACATCTAATGTCTGGAGTTACCTAATTTTCACTCCTTTTTTCAATCTTCATGGTATTGTCCAGGGCTACAGAAGCACATTTCTAATAGTTTCAACAGAACATTGAACACTGCCAATTAGAATCTCAATACAATTGGTGAAGATGGTTAACATGACTAAAAAGTTGTGATTGCAACATCCTTTTCAGTCACGTAATACAAATCAAAACCGACATCCAATATCCTCAAAGTGGCATATGCAACCATTTATAATGTCTTAACATCTGGAGATTTAAAATGACCGAGGATTCAATATCCTCAATGTTCCATATGTAAATGTTTATGGTCACATCTGGAGTTGTCAAATTACTTAAGACTAAGGAAGTAATCAATGTATTTCTATCTGGCTCCAGTTTGCACAAGGGGTTGCAATGATTTCCCATGGTTCAAAGTTCAGAGATCAACTTACCAAAGCTAAGACCCTTGTTACTCTCCCAGGACAAACAAAATAAGGTAATTCACAGGCACCATTAGATATGGCACAAAAAGTTGCACTTCCCTGCACATATTTAATGTCCCCAATATGACACAAAGTGCTGATTTCTGCCAATCAAGTGTCTGTTTGGCTCAGTGATTGCACACATGCTCCTGAGTCATAAGGTTGTGGTTTGAAGTCCAAATCCAACTTGAGCAAATATTCTAAGATGACATTTCAGTGCAGTACTGAAGGAGTACTGCACTGTCGTGCTATTTATCAATGAGAAGTTAAACTTAGGCCCCATCTGTCCTCTCATGGGGACGTAAAAGAGTGAGCAGGAGGTAGTGTTAATAGCTGAGTTGGGGTATAAAGTGGAAGTCATGGGAGGCTCCAAACAGAGGAGATAAATGAGCCACTTAATGGTGCTCATATGTTTCTGGCTGAAGTGACTGACGGTGAGGTTGGTGGGGAGACATCATGGTAGTTTTTAGTTTTGGAATCTGATTGGTTCTTGCTGACTATCGGACTATTAATACCATATGGCTAGCATGGACCAATCAGAAATGCTGCAGGCATTGTACCATCATACAACAATACAAAACTTTCAATACTACAAATGGATAGAATGTAATGTAAGAATATTAAACACATGGAGATTACAAAGGAGGATGTTCACTTCCTGAGACAAATAATTGCAATCCACATCGTGCTGGTGTCATGTTCAATTTCAGTCATTAGAGGTCACTAATAAGCTCCATTGAAACTTCTAATGATTATGTTGAATATTGCAACACAATGATATTCACTGATTTAACATCCAGGAAAACAAAGTCAAATTTATCAACAATGATGATCCATGATCTTTATAGACAAATTTCAAGTCACACAACAAAAATAAATGTTTTCCTTTTGATAAGCTTTTTAATGGGAATTTCAATCCACCAGTCTGGAGACAATTGGCTGCAAGTCCCCAAACAAACCAGGCAGATCCTGAGCAGCTCACCACTGGGATTTCCAATCCCAAGAAGGAGATGAAGACCAAAAAATGTCATTCTTACCTTGTCGCCAGTCTTTGGTTCTAAATGTGCAGAACTGATACATTTGCTTCACAAGATGAATGATCCTGGATCTGAAAAGAGAAGTCAGAAATTAGTTCAGAAGCACAGCCAAACTTTTTTCATGTAAAGGATGTCATGGTAGTAGGTAGTGGAACACTTGATGCATTCAGTGTCAGCCTTGAGCACTCCCAGTTCTGGTAGAGCATTTAATTACATACAAAGTAAAGTTCCTACTCTCCAGCTCAAACAATGTACCTTAACCCCAATCTCAGTTGAGCACAATTTACATATAGAAGAGTGACATTTCAATTTCCCACATGTGCTATAATAATGGCCTATGAGAAGTGGCCAAACTGTATCCAGTTTGCTGTGTGGGCATTACCCACCAGGATCTGGGTTGAGACAGCAACTAACAGACATAGGATCTTCATCTAGTCTGGATTGGGTTCAAAACCAATAGCAGATCTTTCTCAATCCTTGCAGTTCTCATGGATCTACACACTTCAGAACTAGTTGCAGTGTCAAAATCCCACATTCAAATAGATACAGTTTCATCCTTTTGCATAAGTATCCTTATTAGATTATTGAATCAAAAATTCTCGCTCTTCATTTTAATACGAACATCACTTGCTGCAGTTGCTGCTAATGCATGTTTCTCTACCGTTATTGCACAGCTATGCTTTCCTCCCTCTTGTTAGTTTTCAGTTTGCATCATTCAATCTTCGCTTTCTTCTGTGTTTCCTCTTCTTCCTGATTCTGGTGCACATCCTCCTACTTTCAATGCTCTTTCTTAACCTTCAATCTTAACACTTCTAACAGAAAGGTCTTTTCTTTGCTGCTCTCCTTAGCCTCATGCTGGTGCCACATCTCTGCTATCATCAATTGTGCTAGCTCAATCAGAGTGGCATTCCCATATGCAGTCTGAGCATCTTACTTTTATCAGAGTTGACTCACATTGGCATATCTCTACTTGCACAATAGCTATCCGGGTGGTTTAACAATAATACTCCCTTTTAACCTGAAGCATATATCTATGTTTTTACAGGTGTACTTCTTTAATCTTTCCTAAGGTGGATGAGCAAATGATTATTAATGCGCTCAGTCCACTAGCAGGACCCAGAGCTTCCGGTTGCTTGCCATTTCAACACTCCCCCCTGCTCTCATGCTCACATCTCTGTCCTGGGATTGCTGCAGTGTTCCAGTGAACATCAACGCAAGCTTGAGGAACAGCATCTCATTTACCAATTAGGCACACTACAGCCTGCCGGACTGAACATTGAATTCAATAGTTTCAGAGCATGACGGGCCCCCCATTTTACTTTTATTTTTAGTTATTTTTTCTTTTTCCTTTTTAAAATTTTTTTTGTGTTTATTTTATTTTATTTCATCTTAGTTTGTTCAGTTTGCTTACCCACTTTTTTTTCATGTTTGTACTTGAAGCTGTTCAATTTTAAGTCCGTTAACACCCTATCTGTACTAATGCTTTGTCTTTCAACACACCATTAACATATTGTTTGCCTTTGCTCCATGACCATCTGGTCAGCTATTCTGCGACCTTGTCCTATCTACACCTTCTCCTTTGTTACCTTTTGCCCCACTCCCGCTTTACTTGCTTATAAACTTTTACATTTCTAATATTTGTCAGTTCTGAAGAAGGGTCACTGACCTGAAACATTAACTCTGCTTCTCTCTCCACAGATGCTGCCAGACCTGCTGAGTATTTCCAGCATTTCTTGTTTTTATTTCAGATTCCCAGCATCCGCACTATTTTGCTTTTAGATTATTAATGTGAAGCTGGATATGAATTATTAACCTGCTTTATTTCACAGCAAGTGAGCATACAGAGCAACAGGAATAATTAGATTTACTTCATTCAAATTGGTAGAGCTTGTTGTTGTATAATAATACAAAAATAACAAACATGCTATGCTCCCCCATAGCAGTGGGTCTTCTCACTTAACTTCTAAATTATCCTGCAGATTTCTGACCCTTTGCCTCAGAAAAATCCCTAAAAGCTTTTTCTTTAACCAAACTACCTGTTTCAAAAGCTTTTCTTCCGGAGTTTTCTCTGTTTTTTAATTCCCTTACTGTTCAGAGCTAGAAAATGCGATTTTTTTTTTACAATTTAATGGATGTGAGGTGTTTATCAATTGCCAAAACAAACTAATTAATTGCTTCCTATTTACAGTCCATGAGGAAACAACATCAAAGATAATCATTAGCATATAAGCTATTTACCATATCAGTGCCTTTTTAACAGGGATGAGTGCACCATTCTTCATAAAAAAAACACTTTTTATAAAATCATTTTTTGGAAAAATTAATAAAAGATCTCAAAATATCTCAGCAATATTTCTTCTTTCAGTTCTTTTGTCTAGTTGTGAATAAAATCCTAGAATTCTGAAGCACCTTAAGAAAAATTATTGGGAAAACTGGAGGAGGTCCTGCAGCAGGAAAATGCGAATTCCGTGGTGGACCTGTACAGCTTCTGCTGCACATTACAAAATACTCAGCAGATACTTTCAATCTCAAGAAAAGTGCAACAGATGCAAGAGTGAGAGCAAGAAACACCAAAAGTTTAGAGAGAAAAGCAAAATACTGCAGATGCTGGAAATCTGAAATAAAAAACAGAAAATGCTTGAAACACTCTACAGGTCAGTCAGCATCTGTGGAGAGAGACGTAAGACTGAACGTAACAGGGTGATGACCTTGTTCTGATGAAAGGTCATCAACCTGAAACATTAATTCTGTTTCGGTCTCCACGGGTACTGCCTGGTGTGCTGAGTGTTTCCAGCATCTTCAGTTTAGAGAGAGACATTTGCATTACAAACATGCCCTGGCTGTGAGCAGTGAATGTGGTACAGGTACCGTGTGATGGAATGTGAAATTCCACATATCATCTACAATTAGTGCTAGGCAACCAACAAGAGCACCAACACATAAATTCAGTCATTGGCCAGTTAAATCAACATCCAAGTGATATTCCATTATATCCATGCATCGGTCCTCAATGAGGAACTTGCCTCTAATGCCAGCATACTCTCTAGTTCCTGGCATTATCCTATCTTGTGTTGACCATGTCATTCAAATGTCAGACAACAGGGCTATAGAAACAGATGTTAGACTGTGAAATGAAAAGCAGCAAGTGTTACTGTGTTACAGAGTTGTGTTGCAAAAGGATCTTGGAAAAATAATTTGCACTCATGATTCCAATTTGTTTCTATTTGTGTCGATAGTTTTCACCCAAGAAAGATTACAGGCTACTCCTGATAAGTGTACTAAAAACTTGATTTGTCCTATACGAGTCTTAGGAACAGAGGAACATAGGAGCAGGAGTAGGCTATTCAGCCCATCGAGCCTGCTCCACCATTCAATACGATCACGGCTGATCATCCACTTCAAAGCCCTTTTCCCACAATATCCCCATATCTCTTTATGTCATTGGTATTTAGAAATCTGTCAATCTCTACTTGAAACATATTCAATACTTGTGTGATCCAGAAGCCTGAATCCAAAGAACGTGAGGCGGCTTTGGATACAGGAGGAAATTTCGGAAAGCGTCAGGTGGTATACCTAACATGTTCCCGCTTCCGAATGATCTCACCAGACCAGCACAAGCTACATGCCCAGCAGTGCTGAGTAGCCAACTAGGCACAATTAAATTGCAATTATCAAGGTGGAACCGACTGAGATGAAATTTTGTGAATGACACAGGACCCATGCTGTGTCAGCAGCTCAGCTGAGGCGGCTGCACAGCAGGAAGGCATTATGTACTGAAATTGACATCCAGGCTGCACTATAAAGGGGGGAGGCAGCAGGACTGATCGATTACATAGGCAGACACCTTGCAATGAGGAGCAGTTGGTCTGATAAGGCTGCTACTGCAAGTGTTAAGGAGTGGTCATTCAAAGGTCATTGTGCCAGCATTATCTGCCAATTCAACGCGGTTGAGTCGAGCACTGCCTTGAAGGACTCAAGCGGAAATGAGGTCCACATTCAGTGGTCAGCTGGAACACAAAAAAAGAGCATAGAGGTCAGCACATACAGCCACAGGCATCATAGCGTAGCGGATAGGTCAGCCAAGGAGCAGGAGGCAGAAAAACATGCACCCTATACCAAAGGTTAGCTTTCTTGACCTCTTGGAGCAGTAGTGCTGCAGAAGGCTGCGCCTCTCATGGCAGGTGGTCGCTGACATCTGTGCACGTGCTGAGCACCTCATGCCCCAAAGAGCAAGTGGACATCCAGTGCCCATGGCAGGGAAGGTCATAGTCGCCCTGAATTTCTATGTTTCTGGCTCCTTTTAGGCATCGGCTGTGGACATTTGTAGAGTCTCGCAATTGGCCACGCTGCTTGCATAATGCAGGTGACAGATGCCCTACATTAAATTCACTGTGAATGCGGCCAGTCAGGCTCAGGGGGCTGTAAGCTTTGCCTCCATGGCTGGATTCCTTCAGGTGCAGGGGGCAGTAGACTGCACCCATGATGGCATTAAGGAGTCATAGGAGCAGCCAGGGGCATTAATGAATAGGAAGGGCTTCTACTCCCTCAACATGCAGCTCGTTTGCGACCACCGCAAATGATTCATGCAAAGGTCCCTGGCAGTTGGCATAACTCTTTCACCTTGCGACAGTCTCAGGTGCCTCAGCTATTCATCCCCCCCCACATAGCCTCCATGGGTACACGCTCGGTGACAAGGGATATCCCTTGAAGGCATGGCTCATGACATCAGTGCAAAACCCAACGACTAATGCCGGGATAAAAACAAAAAGTGCTGGAAAATATTCAGCAGGTTTGGCAGCATCTGTGGAGAGAGAAGCATAGCCAACATTCCAGGTCAGTGACCTTTCATCAGAAGCGACAGATGCTGAGGAAAGGTACAACCACTGCCATGCCTCCACAAGGGCAACCATTGAGCAGGCAATTGGTCTCCTAAAGGTGTGGTTCCAGTGCCTTGATTATTCCGGGTAGCCCTTTAATACTGACCATCACGGGTTATCAAGCAGCATTGCGGCAGTGTGCTGTGCATTGCAATGGAGACCCTCATCCATGCAAGATTCACACGAGAAGGGTCCTTCCTGCATTGGAGGGTTTCCATCCTGCCATGTTTGACATCCCAAATGGGTGCTGCCATCATTCCTTTATCAACATCAGTTCTCCCCACCATACGTTTCACATATCTGTCACCTGTGCCACGCCCACACGTTGAACCTCCAAAGTAGATTTAATTGAATTCACTGCACCCATAATCCTGCTTTTGAAATGCATCACAATGAACCACATGATACTTATGAGGTTGGCAACATACAATCCTTCATTATTTTGGAGCATATAATATTTACACTTCAGTCCATGATGACATCCAAGTGAGACCCACAGTGATGCTAATGCTATTTATGTGATCTTTTCTGTGAACTTCTATATGGTGCTCCCCCTGTGGCTGAGGCAGACATTGAGGCAGCCTGCTCTTGTCCCTGCTCCAGCAAAGGAGATGCCTGTGGCTGCCATCCTCTCAGTTTCGGTGCCTTGAGGGCACTTCCACACACAGACCCATCTGCATCTGTGCAGGAGCAGCCTCAGTCATCAGGGCAGGATGCAAAGTGTGTGTCTATGTTGGAGGGACCAGGGAGTGGCCAATAACCACAGGGTGCCTTGAGGATGCCCCCTGTTGCCAGTAGGCCTGCCTGACTCAGCTCTATCAGGGACACCTGCACTTGGCTGCTATCCGGGAGTGGGAGAGCACCTGGCTGTGCTTCCATGTCTCTGCCATAACTGCAATGGAACTGTAATATTACTTGTCCCTTTGGTATATGAACTATTGTAAGATTCACAGGACTACAAATAATATCCAAAGAATACCTAGGTTTTATTATAACTTAAATGAGAACAGATATATACACAGCTACTGCAGGAGCCACAACTACACTGATCTTACTCTGTCCATCATGTGTGATGTGACATTATATCCTATGGTGACCTTCCCTCACAGCCTCTTAGGTGGTCCCACAACAGGAACAATGGTGCCTGCTGTTTTCCCTCCAGCAATGGATCTGCAGTGCAGGGAGAATATAAGTTAATGAAGGTTGCATCTCTCGATGGCTCATTCTCACCATTTGTGGCAACATTACAGTAAATCAACATAGATGCAGTATCTGAGACAAAGCAGTGAAATGATTCAGGGATTATGCACGCACTTTCTCTTGGGCACGTACCCATCTCACCCTCGGTTACTATGAGGCCTCCTGACACTCAGCCAATCACGAGGGACTCCTCTTCCACTGACGTTATGTATGAGATGATGGCCCCAGTGCTCCCCATCTCCCAGGTGTTGTGTGCTCTTTTTTCCTGCAAGGTTAAGAGCATGACTGTCATGATTCTAGGGGTTCCCACCTGCATCAGAAAAGCCACTGCATCATGTAACACCTCTGAGACTATTAATGCCACAGTGCCACTCTCATTTCGTATATGATTGGCAATGACGTTAATTCATCCTTTGGTCAAGGAATGAACCGAGGCAAACAAACCTCAGTGTTTGTGTGACTTGTTATTACCGCGTCATTGCAATGCAGAGACCATCTGCACTCGCCAGTCTTTCATGTGTAGTTCACACTGCCCACCTTCCCGGACCTTAGGAGGTCATTCAATCACTTCCGACACTGAATCCAGGTCCTCTGTACAACACTACGGCTGGAGATGTACTGTGCCACCTTACTATTTGTTCAGGGGATGTGGGCGTCACCTGCCAGCCCAGCATTTATTGCCCATCCCTAATTGCCCTGGAGAAGGTGGTGGTGAGCTGCCTTCTTGAATCGCTGCAGTCCATGTGGGGTAGGTACACCCACAGTGTTGTTGGGAAGGGAGTTCCAGGATTTTGACCCAGCGACAGTGAAAGAACAGCAATATAGTTCCAAGTCAGGATGGTGTGTGGCTTAGAACATAAGAACATAAGAACTAGGAGCAGGAGTAGGCCATCCGGCCCCTCGAGCCTGCTCCACCATTCAATAAGATCATGGCTGATCTTTTCGTGGACTCAGATCCACTTACCCGCTCTCTCACCGTATCCCTTAATTCCTTTATTGTTCAAAAAGATGTCTACCTTAGCTTTAAAAACGTTTACTGAAGTAGCATCAACTACTTCACTGGGCAAGGAATTCCATAGATTAACAACCCTCTGGGTGAAGAAGTTCCTTCTCAATTCAGTCCTAAATCTGCTCCCTCTAATCTTGAGGCTATGCCCTCTTGTCCTAGCTTCACCTGCCAGTGGAAACATCCTCTCTACTTGTATCTTATCTATTCCCTTCATAATTTTATATGTTTCTATAAGATCCCCCCTCATTCTTCTGAATTCCAATGAATATAATCCCAATCTACTCAGTCTCTCCTCATAAGTCAACCCCCTCAACTCCGGAATCAACCTAGTGAACCTCCTCTGCACCCCCTCCAGTGCCAGTACATCCTTTCTCAAGTAAGGAGACCAAAACTGCACACAGTACTCCAGGTGCGGCCTCACCAGTACTTTATACAGCTGCAACATAACCTCTCTGCTTTTAAACTCAATCCCTTTAGCAATGAAGGACAAAATTCCATTTGCCTTCCTAATTACTTGCTGCACCTGCAGACCAACCTTCTGCGATTCATGCACAAGGACACCCAGGTCCCTCTGCATAGCAGCATGCTGCAACTTTTTACCATTCACGTAATAGTCCTTTTTACCGTTACTCCTACCGAAATGAATGACTTCACATTTATTAACATTGTATTCCATCTGCCAGACCTTTGCCCACTCGCTCAATGTATCTATGTTCCTCTGCAAAGTTTCACAGTCATCTGCACACTTTGCTCTGCCACTCATCTTAGTGTCATCTGCAAACTTTGACACCCTACACGTGGTCCCCAACTCCAAATCATCTATATAAATTGTAAATAATTGCGGACCCAACACCGATCCCTGAGGCACAACACTAGTGACTGATTGCCAACCAGAATAGCACTCATTTATCCCCACTCTCTGCTTCCTGTTAGTCAACCAATCCTCTATCCATGCTAATACTTTACCCCTAACGCCATGCATCCTTATCTTATGCAGCAGCCTCTTGTGCGGCACCTTGTCGAAGGCCTTTTGGAAATCTAGGTACACCACATCCACTGGGTCCCCATTGTCCACCTTGCTCGTAATGTCATCATAGAATTCCAAAAGATTTGTCAAGCATGACCTGCCCTTCATGAACCCATGCTGCGTCTGCCCAACGGGACAATTTCTATCGAGATGCCCTGCTATTTCTTCCTTGATAATAGACTCAAGCATCTTCCCCACTACAGAGGTTAAGCTAACCGGTCTATAATTCCCCATCTTTTGTCTACCTCCCTTTTTAAACAGTGGCGTCACATCTGCTGTTTTCCAATCTGCTGGGACAACCCCAGAGTCCAGCGAATTTTGGAAAATTACCGCCAGTGCACCTGCTATTTCTCCCGCCATCTCTTTTAGTACCCTGGGATGCATTCCATCAGGGCCAGGAGACTTATCAATCCTTAACTCCATTAGCTTGCCCAACACTACCTCTTCTATAATAATGATTGTTTCCAGGTCCTCAGGTGGTGGTGTTCCCATGCATCTGCTGCCCTTGACCTTCTAGGTGGTAGAGGTCACGGGTTGGGAAGGTGCTGTCGAAGGAGCCTTGGTGCATTGCTGCAGTGCAGCTTGTACATGGTACACACTGCTGCTACTGTGCGTCGGTGATGGAGGGAGTGAATGTTTGTGGATGGGGTGCCAATCAAGCGGGCTTCTTTGTTGTTGGAGTGTTGAGTGTTGTTGTCCAGCCATACCTGCTTTGTCTGTGCTGCTGGCCTCCTCCTCCTGCTCTCTGGAAGCAATATGTGCCTGTGGACCCTCACCACTTCCATCTTGATCTCATGGGATGAATCATCGAATATTGCAGGTGCCCTTCTGTGCTGTGCCTCCATCCGTTTCCTCCCTTGCATTCCTCACAGTCTGCACAATCACTCTGCATGCAACCAAAGTTATGACTGGCGGGCACCTTTTCAATCAGCCACCCGATTTCTAGCTCCCGCCTTCCGAACCTGCCCACTGTCTCTAATTGGACAGCAAATGTGGAGGCAGCCTGCCAATTGTCCGCCTCCCTTAAGGTCTGGCCAATTGTCAGACGTCACACACAAGCAGGGTTGGGACCCAGAAATGGTCTTGGCCCATGAAAGAAAATGTCAGTAAGGTTTCACACCGTGAGTTCAAATCCCACCATGGCAATTTGAGAATTTGAATTCAGTTTAAAAAAATCTAGGAACAAAAAGGTAAAGCACATTATCTGTAAACATGACCAATTAGATTGTTATAATAACACAACTGGTTCACTAATAACCTTTAAGGAGGGTAATTTGCTGTCCTTACCCGATTTGGCCTATATGTGACTCCAGTTCCACACTAACATGGGTTGCTCTTAACTGCTCTTTGAAGTGGCCTAGCAAGCTATTCGGTTGTATCAGACTACTAGTGGTTCCAGAAGAAGGATCACCACCACTTTCTCAGGGCAACTTTGGACGGGCAATAAATGCCAGCCTTGCCAATGATGACCACATCCTGAGAATTACTTTAAAACATTGAATTAAATAATGCAGATAACATTATAAATTGGGGATGTAGTGCCAAAGTTGGAGTGATCAGATAATTTATAAAGGCACATACAAAGATGGCAAAGTGGAGAAGATTAGCTGGTCTATCAAGTTTGTCGTCAACAGTCATGTTGCAAAATAAACATCATGGGCTGAATTTTACGCCACCCCAGCGGGTCGGATGGTGGCGGGGGGATGGCGTAAAATTAAGCGGGAGGCTCCGGGAGGCCTACCCGCCCCGCTCCCACCTCTGGTGAACTTTATGGCAGTCGGGCAAGGGGTGGGGTGGGGGGGGGTGGAAACGACCCACCCGCCCGAAGCCAATCAAGGCCCTTAAGTGGCCATTTAACGGCCACTTAAGGGCCCTCGCCCGCCTCCACAGGTATTTTACCCATGGCTAGAGGGCGTGCTCGGGACGTGAAAGGCCGCCCAGTGAAAGCTGCTGGCCTTTCCGTGCCCCGGGGTTGGGGGGGGGGGGTGCCATGGCAATCAGGCTCAGGGTGCCCAATTGAGGGCCGCCCCCACCTCCCAACCCACCCAGGGACCCAAGACACCCCCCCTCCCCCCAAACGACCACTCCAGCCTCACCAGGTAAGGACCGATCCCCCTGGTGAGGCAAGCCCAACTTACCTCATCTCTAGACTCCATGGTGTCCCGGTGGCGCTGCTGGGACTAAGAGTTGCTGGCCCGCTGATTGGCCGGCAGCTCACTGAGGCGGGACCTCCTCTCTTAAGTGGGTGGAGATCCCGCCTCGGGACAATTAAAGCCTGGGGACCTGTAATATATGTGAAGGATCCCCGGGCTAGGCGGAAGCGGGTTCGCCACTGATTTTTACAGTCAGTGGCGAATTCCCATCCGCCTAAGGTAAAATCCAGTCCCATGACTCCCAAAGCCCCCGCGATTCAGTCGCCATGTAGTCTCCTGCAAAAGGCAAAAAAGAAAATGGAGGGAATAAGAGACCCTCGGCCAAGTCAGGAAAAATGAATTTTAGGAAATTTGAATTAAATGACTTACAATTAAGGAGTAAGCTGTACCCTGAAGTTAGTGAAATTACTTTTCTTTGAAGCAATCCAGTACTGTATCATCATCTGTATTGCCCTCACAGTTAATGTTTTATTCAGATGTAAGTAATTAATCATTCCATCTGGCCTTAAGCAGCAGTTAAGAATAGTTGTGCAGATCACAAGGTTTTGCGAGGTAGGAATCTCTTCCTGTGAAGAGCGTTCCAGCAAATGATTGATTTGAAAAACTCGTTAGATTGTGAATCTTTCGAGTTATCTCTGGCTGCATATGTACATCCATCCCAGACCTTCGCTTTGAAGACACTTGCCAACAGATATCCGAATCAAAAATGCTCAAACTGAATGCAGTTAGAAGTGTTTATTGGAGCATTTTGAATAGAATATTATTGCTGCTGGAACATGTAAATCATTTCCAGCATAGCACACTGGGGCTGTAATGAACTCCACAACACAGGGGAGTCCAAACCTTTTGCCTTTGTGGGTAATGTTGATGAGGATTATAGAGCCCCAAGGACCACATTTACACTTTAATTCCCATTAATTTGTGTGAATCTCAAGTTGCTGATACAAACAAAACCCTGGTGATTTAGGATTTATCCACCATTGTGAAAATAGAGGCTCAAAACAGCTATTTCCAAACCTCCAGGCACACAAAATTTCAAACAGGCTAAATCAGTGAGTAAAATTAGCTCAAGTAGGATTGAGTTAACCAAGCTCTTGAGGCGAGCTTGCAGAGCTCATGGCCCACATTTTGGACACCCACATCTCCTTATGCACTCCCACTGAATGACAGCGGACAAAGTGAAAGCAAGGTTCACATTCAAGCTCCTCGTATTTTTTTGCCCGATTTCCTTTTCCGATTGTCCTGATGGTGCTGGCAATAACCATCTCAAACAAGAGAGAATCTAACCATCCCCCTTTGACGTTCAATGGCATTGCCATTGCTGAATTCCCCACCATCAACATCCTGGGGTTCACAATTGACCAGAAACTGAACTGGACAAGTCACATAAATGCTGTGGCTACAAGAGCAGGTCAGAGGCTGGGAATTCTGCAGCAAGTTAACTCACTTCCCGACTCCCCAATGCCTGTCCACCGTCTAAAAGGCAAAGGTCAGGCATGCGATGGAATACTCTCCACTTGCCTGGATGGGTGCAGCTCCAACAACGTTCAAGAAGCTCGACACCAACCAGAACAAAGCAGACCGCTTGATTGGCACCCCATCCACCACCTTCAACATTCATTCCCTCCACCACCGACACACAGTGGCAGCAGTGCGTACCACCTACAGCAGCAACTCACCAAGGTTCCTTCGACAGCACCTTCAAACCCACGACCTCTACCACTTAGAAGGACAAGGGCAGCAGATACATGGGAACACCACCACCTGCAAGTTCCCCTCCAAGCCACACACCATCCTGGCTTGGAACTTTTTTGCCTTTCCTTCAGTGTCAATAGGTCAAAATCCTGAAACTGCCTTCCTAACAGCTCTGTTGGTGTACCTACACCCAAGGACTGAGCAGTTCAAGAAGGCAGCTCACCATCGCCTTCTCAAGGGCAATTAAGGATGGACAATAAATGCTGGCCTAGCCAGCGACACCCACATCCCCCAAACGAATAAAAAAATTAGCATAATCAGTACCTGCTCATTTCTCAGGGCTATGCAAGCTCTTCCTTTGATGAGGTGATAACCTCTAGGTATTTAGAACTAATGACTATAAAAAAAAACAACACTTTAGAACTTGATCTGTATGTCGTTTTGTTAATACAGGGTTCAATACTGTTTGTTTTCACAAGACAGAAACAGAAGCTGTGAAAGAAATGATACCTAGAACCAAGGCAGCACTAAAATGCTGCTGCCATGCTATCTCCATGCAGTAGTGGTGATCTGGGATGATTTTTGCTGATCCCAGATCCAAGCACAGCTACTTGCACAACTCACATTGTGCAGAACTGCTTAAAATAACCACACCTTGTAACATATAATTAAGGTTGCCAACTCACCAGGATTGTTCTGGCATCTCCAAGAATTAAAGATTGGTTTCCAGGACTCTGCTGTGAGCACCCCAGCAGGAAAAATCATAGGGCTATTAAAAAAATTTATCTTCTTTTACTTTTCTTTGAACACACGATTTATTAGTTATAGAAATATTGGAGATGACGAAAAAGAGCTGTTTGAATAGCCTGGACAGTGGGAGGCAAGTGGTCATGTGATGAAATCTCCAAGGATACATCCAAGCAGAGTTGGCGACCCCACATATAATGCACAACTCATGCAATAATGACATTGTATATCATGGCATCATTACATTGCATTACAACAGTGATTATACTTCAAAAGTACTTTATTGGCTGCAAAACACATTGGGACGTCCTCAGGTTGTGACAAGTGCTATATAAATGGAAGTACTTTCTTCTTTCTATAACACTTGTCTACCCTGAACCCCGTCCCCAACACCTTTGCCATCCAAATTTACTCTTTGTATAGCAATTTAATTAGTTTAACCTGCTTTGTGATGTTTTCCACTAAATTTGCCTTGTTAAGAGTTCCTGGGAGGATTGATTCTGGTTCTAAGGCAAAACAGAGGCTTGTGCTATGTTCTCCAACATAAGGGATGATGGTGCTTAGCACTGGAACACTATCAGTCATGTAGTGCTATGGTGCGCATTGCTATGTTACTAAAATAGGACATGTGTACTGCAGTGCTCACATACATAGGAATGCAGTTTTGATCCCAGTCTCTGAACAGCAGCTCTAGAAACATAGAAACATACAAATTTATGCCACAGAAGGAGGCCATTCGGTCCATCATGCCTGTGCTGACCAAAAGAGCTATCCAGCCTCATCCCACCTTCCTACTCTTGGTCTGTCGCCTTGTAGGCTACGGTACCTCAAGTGCATATCCAAGCATTTTTTTTAATGTGATGAGGGGTTCTGCCTCTACCCACCTTTCAGGCAGTGAGGTCCAGACCCCACCAGACTCAAGTGAAAAAAATACTCCTCAACGCCCCTCTAATGCTTCTACTAATTATTTTCAATCGATGCTGCCTAGTTATTGATCTTTCTGTGAATGGTAATAGATCCTTCTTATCCACTCTGTCTAGGCCCCTTGTGATTTTATACACCTCAATTAAATCTCCCATCAGCCGCCTCTGTTCCAAAGAAAACAACCCTAGTCTATCCAATCTTTCCTCATAGCTAAAATTCTCCATTCCTGGCCAACACTCTTGTAAATCTCCTCTGTACCCTCTCCAGTGCAATCACATCCTTCCTGTAATGCGGTGACCAGAATTGTATGCAGTACTCTATCTGCGGTCTAACTTGTGTTTTTTTTGCAGTTCTAGCATAGCCTCCCTGCTGTTACTCTCTAGGCTCAGCTAATAAAGGGAAGTATCCCATAACCCTTCTTAACCAACTTATCTACCTATCTTGTTACCTTCAGGGATCTGTGAACATGCACTCCGAGGTCCCTCTGTTCCTCTACACTTCTCAGTATCCTTCAATTTATTGTGCATTCCCTTGCTTTGTTTGCCCTCCCCAAATGCATTACCTCACACTTCTCCGGAATTAATTCCATTTGCCACTTTTTTGCCCACATGGTCAGTCCATTGATGGCTTCAAACTTTCTTCCTCACTATCAACGATACAACAAATCTTCGCAACATCTGCAAACTTCTTAATCATGCCTCCTACATTAAGTCTAAATCATTGATATATATCATGAACAGCACAGGACCTAGAACAATGCCCTGTAGAACCCTGCTGGAAACAGCCATCCAGTCACAAAAACACGAGTCAACCATAACCCCTTGCTACCTGCCACTGAGTCAATTTTGGATCCAATTTGCCACTTTCCCTTGGATCCCACAAGCTTTAAATTTTCTGACAAATCTACTATACCTTATCAAAAGTCTTGCTAAAATGATTCCATGCCTTTCTAAATGATGATTTATACTGTCACTCAGAATTTTTCCAATAATTTGCCCACCACCGAGGTTAAGCTGACTAATTACTCAGGATATCTCTTCCTCCCTTTTTAAATAACCATATAATGTTAACAATCTTCCAGTCAGAGCCTCTGCTATTTCTTCCCTTGCTTCCCTTAGCAGTCTGTGATACATTTCATCTCGGCCTGGTGACATCCATTTTCAAGAAAGTTAAACACCTTATCATTTCCTCCGTCACTATGTTTATCCCACCAATATTTCATACCCCTCTTCCTTAACTACATTTGCTTCGTCCCCCTCGTTTGTGAAAACAGATGTGAAGTATTCATTAAGAACCATGTCCATGTCTTCTGCCTCCACACACAAATTGCCTTTTTGATCTCTAATTGGCCTTAACCTTTCCTTAGTTATCCTTTTGCTCTTTATGTATTTATAAAATATCGCTGGGTTTTCCTTGATTTTACTTGCTAACATTTTTTCATACCCTGTCTTTGCTTTTCTAATTTTCTTTTTAATTTCACCCCTACACTTTCTACACTCCTCTAGTTTTCCACAGTATTGAGCTCTCGGCATCTGACATAAGCTTTTTTTTTTGCCTTATCCTCTGTATGCTCTTTAACTGCAAAGAGTGTCGAGATTTAAGAGTCCCACTCTTCATCTTTGTGGAAACATATTTGTTCTGAATCGTCTTTATCTCCTCCTTGAATGCCTCCCACTGCTCTGTCACTGATTTACCTTCAAGTAGCTGTTTCCAGTCCACTTTTGTCAAATCACATCTCAGCCTAGTAAAATTAGCCTTTCCCCAATTTAATGCTTGGTCTATCTTTTTCGAGAACGACTCTAAATCAAACTGAATTATGATCACTACCACTAAATGCTCTCCCGCTGATACCCCTTCCACTTGCCCAGCTTCATTCCCTAAAACTAAGTCCAGAAGTGCCCTCTCTTATTGGGCTTGCTACATACTGGCAAAAAAATGTTCCACCGAATGCATTTTAAGAATTCTGCACCCGCTATACCTTTTACACTGAATTTATCACTGTTAATATTAGGGTGGTTAAAATCTCCTAGCCTCTATACTTTTCACAATGCTTTTCTCATATAGCTGAAACTGACAAGAGTCAAATTCAGGCCAATTTCCTGTTGAAGCCTCTCTGCTTCTCCAATGGGAAATGGGTTAAGTCTACAACAACCTATTCCATCGACATCAGTGAAGAATCAGTGAAGAAAGCAGAGGCCTCCATTCCCTTTCTAAAACTTGGATTACAGACCAGGTTTTCGGACTTTAAAGACACACCAAGCTGCACAGTCACATCACATCACAGTGAAGTTTGTTAAAGGCAGACACCATTGGGTATGCAGTTTCATTGTACACTATTAGCTGAAGCACCAGCTTCAAGAAGATGTAAGAGCAAAAGTGCTAACATAATGTGCTTATGTGCAAGTTGAGTGGCTGCATCTAATGCCAGTACCATTGACAGGGCCTTCTCACAGTATATATTACACGACTATTATAGTCCCACTGTTTGTGCGACCTTGCTGTGTGCAAGTTGGCTGCCACTTTTACTACATTACAATAGTGACTAGGCTTCAAAAGTACGTCACTGGCTGTAAAATGCTTTGGTGGGGGCTTGGGTTGGAAGATAGCAGGCCCTGGGTGTACTGCTGGGGAGCCGGGAGTGGTGTCTGGGATGGATAGGAAAATTGCAGACCTTGGGAGCCCTGTTGGAGGGGGTCAGGAGCGTAGTCAAGGATTGAGTAAGAAGATGGCAGGCATTGAGAGTACTGTTGGAGGGTTCATGAATATTGTCAGCAAGTGGCTTTGAGATCATGGTCAGGATCAGGGGAGCTTGGAGGACCAGGAGATTGGAGTCAGGAGCGAGGTCAGAGATCTCGGGACTGGGAGTGCTGGTAATTATGTTAAGTACTTGCCTGTTTTTCACTTATGTAGTCTTTAGCTTTGATTTTCACGGAGACAATCAATACCGGCTGCCTGAGGGCAAACCAAAGTTGCAGCAGAGAACAGAAGCAGGCATTAGGCCCCTTATCTGCATATGCAAACGGACTAACGCCTGCTTCAGACATGGCTAAAGGACACCTCTTGTTTGTCCCTCACCAAGATGGCATCCAGCACTATTCACAGCAGAAGTGTGCGGGTGCATATCAGATACCATTTTGGTCCCCAAACTGCACCCATAGCATCCATACAATGGGTGCTACCGATCCCACTTTCACACACCACTTATTTTATCAGACTCCCATCTGACTGATTGCAAATTAACTAACCAACATTACAGGAGACCTGATTTTTTTTTTCAAACCTGGTAGTGAAATGATTGGAATGGATAATAGTTCTTCCATCCCAGCATCATGCTAGCGGAAGGTGATGTCATTGAGCTAGCCTGCTGTGGGCATATATGTCAGAGGGGAGGGGAATTGACCAAAGAATAGCTTTAAGGCAAAATGGTGTGCATGGAGGAGAGGGTGAAACTTAGTAACAGAGGGGAGAGTTTTCACTAACCTGACCTGTAGGTCCTTTTTTTCAGTTGAAGCTCCCTCCATTGTAACAGTAGTAGGCCATTCAGCCCCTCAAACCTATTCTGCCATTCAGTTAGGTCATTGCTGATCTGTAGCTTAACTTCATCTACATACCTTGGTTCCACATCCTTTAATCCCCTTGCCTGACAAGAATTTATTAGTCTCAGTTTTGAAATTAGCAATTGACCTGGGATTAACAGCTCTTTCGGGGTTAGAGTTCCAGATTCCACTACCCTTTGTGTGAAGAGGTGCTTCATGACATCATCCTGACAGTCTATCTCTAATTTTAAAATTATGCCCCCTTCTAGCCTCCCGGAGCAGAGAAAATATTTTTTCTCTATCTACGCTATCAAATCCTTTAATCATCTTAAGCACTTCACTTAGAGTATTCCTTAATCTTCTATACTCAAGGGAATACAAGTCTAATTTATGTAGACACTCGTGTTTGACATCAGAGTTAGTTTGAATGAGTTGGGTTAACAACATACTTTGTTATAAAATTCAGCTTCCATACAACTCATGTTTGGAGAAGATTGACTTCAAACTGGTAAAATCAGCGGATTTTCACAGGATTATTGGCGAGTTCTAAGCAATGTGCTTTCTAGATTGTTCTTTAATACTTCACCAATTCTGCAAAGCTCTGATTACAGCACTATATCTTAGCTGCTAGCAAATGATGTATAAACTGCCTGGGTTTATTATTCCACATTCATACAGGAGAAGTCTGTCAAATAACCAGCAAGTCTATCCGGTGCAGCCTCATGTCTTAAACGGGTCAAAATATAAGCAACAGAAATTGTGACCTGCAACATGTTTGCACCACTGAAGACGGTCACCTAATTTAAACAGCTTGCTTTGGCGATGTTTCCAGTCAGATAACATTGATTTCACTTCATGAAAACGTGCAGCACAGTGGCACAGTGGTTAGCACCACAGCCTCACAGCTCCAGTGACCCGGGTTCAGTTCTGGGTCCTGCCTGTGCAGAGTTTGCAAGTTCTCCCTGTGATCACGTGGGTTTCTGCTGGGTGCTCTGGTTTCCTCCCACAGCCAAAGACTTGCAGGTTGATAGATCAATTGGCCATTGTAAATTGCCTCTAGTGTAGGTAGGTGGTGGGGATGTGATAGGGAATATGGGATTAATGTAGGATTAGTATAAATGGGTGGTTGTTGGTCAGCACACACTCAGTGGGCTGAAGGGCCTGTTTCAGTGCTGTTTCTCTAAAAAAAATAAAACCTTTGTGTCTTTAGTACCTTGACAGCTGAAGGAAAATCAGGGGTATCATTGTTGGTGCATGTAGTGCTGCCACCTCCCCCCCACCCCCAGTACAGCGCAGTACTTCAACATTCTCTTCTGTTAGATTGTGCAGCTTTCAGTCACCCCCACAATAACAACTAATCCCCTTTCTCTTATGAACAGCACAGAGACTTCTTCAAAAGCCCATATGGTAAGTAGACCAAGATGTGTGGTACTTAGCCAGACAAACCAGGAAGGACCACTGCAACTGGCCTCAGTGTCCCCAGATGAAGGGTAAGGTTCGAGTTGCCAATTCTGGTTGGATGTACTCCTGGAGATTATATTGCATGACCTCCAACCACCCTAACCAGTCAAACAGCTTTTTACCCCAATTCCCAATATTTTCAGAACTGATAAACAAAAGTGTTCAAAGAAAATGAAAAACAAAGTTGTTTTTTATCGCCCCTGTGATTTTTCTCCCTGGACTTTTCATAGCAGTGTCCAGGAAATAAAGCTTAAATTCCTGGAGACTCCAGAAAACCCTGGAGGGTTGGCAGCCCTAGGTGAGACAGGGGTGAAGGGGGGAATTTAGCCAAGGTCGCAGCTCCTGACCACTGTCCTCACTGGAATGCATGGTATCACACTTACGAGAAGTGTAACAATGAAAAAATACAGACAAAAACTGAAGAATTATAAAAACTGATGTTACCTTTTTTAAAGGAATGGGCAATGCTGCAAAAGATAGCCACATGTGTATTCGAGCATTGCCACACTGTCTGTTTTAAAACAAAGAATGCCTAAGTAGGTTAAGAGCTGTCAATTACACCCATCCTGAAACATTCCTAAATTGAATGGGTTCTTCTGAAACAAAGAAGGTATGAAGTGGAAATATTACAACTGGATTATTCTTATCCTGGGCCATTGTGTGATCACCATGGGGGAGAGAACAAAGCGTCTCCGACTAGAATATGATATGACAAAATTTTGCCTTAAAAAGGCAGCCTGAGAGAGAAAGAGAGATCCAGAAAGAAGCATCGCCAAGAACTTGTCCAGCTAAGAGCTGGGAGAAAAATCCAGCAAGCCAGAAGGGAGGTGCCTTGCTGTAAATTCTACATTTGTAACTCATGCAGCAGTGAAGTTGAAAGTGATCCTCTGTCTTCAAATTGAGCTTTCAACCAAAAGAGACAGCTACAAACACCTCAGGCTTACAACCAAAGAGAACTTGATGTGTGAGAGAATTCAACAGGTGAACCCCAAAACCGTACCTCACTTGAAAACCACTTGCCCCTTTTCCTCTCTGTCACTTCTTGTGTGTGCGTGCAAGTGAATGCATGAGTGGGTGCAGTTGCAACAATTTCGGGATAAGGCATATTGCTCAATAAATAATTAATCTTCTGTTTTAAACCTACAAGAAAACCTGTCACTCTCTGTTTATTTGATAATTAAAACACAAAGAGGTTAAACTCTAATAACAAAAAATACTTTCTGCAGTCAGGTCGGAGTTGAACAGTGGGAATGACCCACACCCTTCACCACATGGCCGTAACAGTGGAGACTGGTTGAGAACAGAATTGAGCTCAGCTTTCAATTTCCCACTTCCATGCGATTGTGCAAAACTCATGTGCAAAGTGTGGCTAATTGAGCAAAGTATAAATTGGGACTGGCACCAATAAAGGTGTATCACAGCCAATATTGTTGCTCGCAGAAGGATAAGGCAGAGCATTAGGAGAAACACAAATGAAATGCATTAGCCAGCCCTCATAAACACAAAGACTAGGCCTTAAAATTTTCAACCTCCAATAGGTAACACAAATCTAGCTAGCACAGGTCATAGCAACCATACAGCCTACCAGGGTTGTCAGTCATTCAGGAGTCTCCAGGAATTAAAAACTAATCTCCAGGACACTGCTGCAATCAAACTCAGGAGAAAATGCATAGTGGCATAAGAACTAGTGAGGGCAATTTTTTCCAGATACTTTAGGTGCTAAAGAGGCTCCAAAGTGGCCAAGATGGGGTCTTGAGTTGAAATGGCTGTTTAGCCCATGTTTAGCACAAGATGCCATCTGAGTAAAGAAGCTGAAGTTTGCACTGGAACGCCTACCTGGAGGATCATAATGGGGCTGATTACCACTTAAGTTGCCTGCTAGAACTCATTAACGAGGTTCCACGGTATTTTGGTAGATAGCACTTGACCTAATATCCTCTCCAAACAGAGACCAGCTGATTGAGAGTAAATAGGTCGCTGCTGAGGATTTCGAGCAGTACTTAAAAGTCTATCACTTTTTACTATTAACTTGCTGCTGGAGAGTTGAAGAGGAATTTTGAAACCCATCAGGAGACATTCTGGGGCACTTTGTCAAGACTTCAACTTTCGAAAAACATTTATTCCACAAATTCTCTGAGGACTTCACCTAAAATGAGTGCTATGCTACTTTATCTTATTGGACACCTTACAGGAGTCAGCAGGACAAAAGCAGTACTTGGTCATGGACATCGTGCTAAGGGCCCTCCTTGGTCTGCATGAGGAATGGGAGCAGCATGTGAGGCCAGGCATAGCGGCACCCGCTGACTTTCAAACAGGCACTTGTTTTCACCCTTTCATCAAAATATCCTGCCGTGTTTTTTAAAATTTTTTAAACATTTTTGTTTAGTCATCATAAAAATATTGGACATAAAAGAAAGATGTTTGGCAGGCTGTCAAGAATTATCCATTCATGTAATGAAGGGTCTGTTTGCTTTCCAATTGATGCAGAAAGGCAGTGCACTGTGTGTATGAACTGTTGGGTGACCAATGGCTGGAGGAGCTGGTGAGGTTGGAGGTGGGAGGTCAAGTGATGACACCTCCAGGAATATGTCCAACCAGAGTTGGCAATACTACAGCACAGGCTGCTCAGTCGTCATACCACTCGACACACCTGTACCAAAAGATTCCACCCAGAATTTGGAAAGCTACTTACAGGAACAGAATGCCTGTTAGCAACAGAGGTGGTGTAGCTTTTCTCATATAGACCTACAGAGCTGACTCATGACTTCAGTGCTTCCGGATGCTTGCTTGGTTCAGTTCTACCATGCTGGACTCTGAGTCAGAAAATAATGCGTTCAGGCGCCACTCCAAGGCTTGAGCGCATAATCCAGACAGACACTTCAGTGCAGAGAGTGCTGCACTATTAGAAGTGCCATCTCTTCGATAAAAGATTAAACCAAGACCCCACCTGCATCACATGACCTCCTACCTCCAACCTCCCAAGCCCCTCCTGCCATTGGTCGCCCAACAGTCCATACAGCTGCATGTAAAAGATCCAGCACAATTCATAGCAGCGCAGGGCCTTCACCCAATGTCCTAGCCAATATTTATCTCATAAACCAATCCCAAATCTATTACAAAGGCAAATTACTGCAAATCTATTAGATAAACTGATCATTTATCTCGTTGCTGTTTGCGAGACCCTGCTCTGAGTAAATTGGCTGCTGTGCTTCCTGCATTACAACAATGGCTACACTTCAGAAATTATTTGTTGGCTGTGAGCTGTTTTGGGATGTCCTGAGGATATGATTTGCTCTACATAAATGCAAGTTCGTTTTTTCTGTGGGTTTCAAGGTCAGCTAACTGGTGTGATAAACGTAGTACCAATCCTGTTCTTGTCAAGTATTGTCCATTTAAACCTGTGTTATTTGGTGATAATACAAAAATTCAACAACAGTGTAATCTTTATCGACAATTCTTTATAAAGTACTGTACTACATGTTTTTGTGCAACAGGGCACGCTGTACTTTTATGCATGGTGACCTTGGAAAATACTGTTGCAGTCTTGGTGCTAAGACAATTATTATTGCACTAAATCTACATCCACTAAGAGCCACATCAAATGAGCTGTAAGCACAACAGGATCTTATTCTGTGCAGCTTAAAGCAAACTATGCTAACTACATATTTTACCTCTGTTATTATAGTCTTAAAGAAATTTAAATTTTAGTAGAAGAATTCAGACTTTTAAATGGAATCCTTTGAAATAAAGATAATAATTGGGGGGGAAATTGTAATGCATTTCTGCAGGAATGAGAAATGAAGATTTAAAGAAAGTGATACTTGCCTCACGTCTACTGGTCAGTGAATTTGTTTTCAAAGGGTCGTCATTGTTGTTATTTAGGTAAACATGGTAGCCAATTTGTACACTGAAGTTCAACAAAAAATTACCAGTTCATCTGTTTTTTGTGCAGTTGGTTGAGAGATAAATGGCAGCCAGAACAATGGAGGAACTCCCCGCTCTTCTTTGAATAGTGGCAAGGGATGCTTTACATCCACCAGAACAGGCTGGTGGGGTCTCAATTCGGTGTCTCATTTGAATGATGGCACCTTCAAAAGTGCAGCACTCCCTCAGTGCTGTAGTCAAGTGTCAGCCTAGATTATCTGCTCAAGTCCAAGGAGTGGGACTTGAATCCACAAATATTTTGTCATGCGTAATTAAGGATAGGGAATGAATACTAGCCTTGCCAGCAACACCCACTTCCAGTGAATGAACAAAAAAATCTGACTCAAGAGGTGAGAGTTTTACCACTGGGCCAAGTTAACACTTGCCCTCACTGGCATTGAATGTTTATTATGCATCAAATTAACATTAGGTTCTTCTGTATTAGAAAGCAATTATTCCAAAGCTCCACTTACCACATCATGATACTGCATTGATCTGTACTTGGAAACTCCCCAGTCACCAGCACATGGCATTTAAATTAGCCAGCAGGCACGTCCATTTGGGATTTTCCTGGCCACACCCTAAATACCTCTTCAAGTCTGGTATATGCAGAGCTCCCAGGTAAATTCAGCTGGTGAACCATACTCTAAACAATTTGTGGGAACAAGAAATCTAGGAGGGCAGATTTTCTGTATGTACAATATAGCTGGAAAGCTGTTTTGAAAGAATGGGCTTCCTACTCTGTTAAACACGTTGCACATAGAGGAGGCTTTCCCTGTTGGTTTGTTGGTGTGTGCAATCAAAGTGGAGCAAGCATACAGCCAAAAAAGCGGTGATAGAAGAAGAAACTAAAATAACATTTTGAGGTTCCTGGAGATACAGCAGAATCCTGGTTTGTGCAGGAAAGTGGCATGAACAACAATTACTGCGGGAGTGACAAACAGAATTTGGTGATAGTGAAACCAGGAGATGACAGGAACCAACAGGATTAAGCATCAGTGAATTTCATCACACATTGTCTGAATTACAGCAATATTTATTGGTGGAAGGGTCCAAGTGGGCAATAACTTCTAATGAAGGGCCCCATGAATGGTCTTTGGGTCCTTCAGCGACTTGTTTCAGAAATTCCACGATAGACCTACCTGTTTATAAAAATATGATATTTTCTGTAGCATAACCTGTTAAAACAGAAATTGTTTTCAATTTTTTTTGCCATGCATCGATGGCAGTACCCATGCCTGAGTCAGCAAGTTATGGGTTCAGGCCATAATCTAGAATGTCACTTCATTGCAGTATTGAGGGAGTGCTGGACTGTCAGAGGTGCCGTCTTTCGGATAAAATGTTACACCAAGGCCCCTTTGTCAGTGTGCATGTATAAAATGTCATGGGAGTGTTGGAAGAGATATTTATCCCTCAGTCATCATCACCAAAACAGATTACTTGGTCATGTATCTCATTGCTGTTCATGAAGCTGCTGTGCACAAATTGGCTGCTGCATTCCCCTACATTGCAAGTGTCTGCACTTCAGAAGTACTACATTGGCTGTAAAGCGTTTTGGGACATGAGTTCCTGAAAGGTGCATATAATATAAGTCTTTTCCTTTGTCTCAAAAAAAAATCAAAGCTGGACTGGAAGTTGACACAACCCCGACATCCCTGCCTGCGCAACTTGCATTGATATCGCACCTTTAACGTAGTAAAATGTCCCAAGGTGCTTGACAGGAGCAATATCAGTCAAAATTTGACATGGTGCCATGTACAGAATGGACAAGTGATCAAAAGCTTGGTCAAAGACTAGGTTTTAAGGAGTGTCTTTAAGGAAGAGAGAGCGGTAGAGAGGTGATTAGGTTTAGAGAGGGAATTCTGGGGCTTAGAGCCTGCATAGCCAAAGGCCTGGCTACCAATGGAGGAGCCAGGAAGTCAGAGCTACACAAGAGGCCAGAACTATAGGAATGCAGAGTTCTTAGTGGTTTGTAGTGCTGGAAGAGTTTACAGAACTAGGGTGAGTACAGACTTTGGGGAGATTTGAACACCAGCTAAGAATTTTAACCAGCGAAATATATGTATTCTCCTGTAAATACTGTGATAACAGCTCTACAAAATGTGTGTCATCATTCTTTACTCTGATTAAAAATCAAAGATCAAATATATCTTGGCAACACCGATCTCTGTCCACAGTGGACATAGTTGCATCTCTCACCATGATTTTTTGAACAAGAACCTTCTGCCCTTTAGAGAGTTCTATAAAGTTCTGGACATTTTTTTTTTCCACAGGCTACAAAGCCTGGCAACAGGCAGTAAGAAGTTCAAAGCTCTCAGCATCGCTACCAGTGCAATCTCTATGACAGTAATGCTTGGCTGCAGCTCACGCTGCCTGGAAACATCCCAGAATGTGGCTTTCGTCTCCAGCTGGTGTCCGTGAGCCAAAATACACAGCAATTTTACAAGGTTCTATTTCCCATTCATTTCAAGAGGATGCATACTAAGCATATTTTAAATGCAGCCATTGCAAGCCACTGGTGGATCAGAGTCAATTTTCCAGTGCAGAAGGGTGTAGATTCTATACAGCAGAGAACAGCTGCTGAAATATGCCACACCATCATTATTGGGAGAACTGGACTCCATTTCTCCATTTCAAATGGAACATAAAGCAGTCTGACAGGAGTACAGGTCAATGAAGAGAGGAAGGAAAGACAAGTGGTGAAAAATATCTCAAAATGATCACACTGAAGACTTTATATTTAAATAAAGAAAGGAAAATCATATTAAATTCCACAGTTCCCTAGGGTGCATGAAGATATGTAACTGTGGGAAGCCTCATCCACAAAAACCAGAGCATTGTTTTCACTGAGGATCTGGTAATTCTATCCCTCAAGTAGGAACATAGGAACAAGAATAACCCATTTAGCCTCGTGAGCCTGTTCCGCAACTCATTTAGTTCCTGACTGATCTGTGTCTTAACTCCATCTACTCGCCTTGGTTCAATATCTGGTAATATCCTTGCTTGACAACAATAGAGTCATGGAGTCACAGAGTTACACAGCACAGAAACAGGCCCTTCGGCCCATTGTGTCTGTGCCGGCCATCAAGCACCTATCTATTCTAATCCCATTTTCCAGCACTTGGCCCGTAGCCTTGTATGCTATGGTGTTTCAAGCGCTCATCTAAATCCTTCTTAAATGTTGTGAGGGTTCCTGCCTCTATCACCTCTTCAGGTAGTGTGTTTCAGATTCCAACCACCCTCTGGGTGAAAAGTTTTTTCCTCAAATCCCCTCTAAACCTCCTGCCCCTTACCTTAAATCTATGCCCCCTGGTTATTGACCCCTCCACTAAAGGAAGAAGTTTCTTCATATCTACCCTATCTATGCCCCTCATAATTTTGTATACCTCAATCAGGACCCCCCTGAGCCTTCTCTGCTCTAAGATCTCAGTTTTAAGATTTTCAATTGACCTAACCTCAACAGCCTTTTGGGAAAGTTCTAGATTTTCAATCCCTTAGTGTGAAGAGGTGCTTCCTGACATTACTCCGGAATGAACTAGGTCTAACTCTAGAATTATTCCCCTGGATGTTAAGACAATTGCAGCATTTAAGACTGAGATGGATAAGTGTATCAAAGGATAATGGAGCTAAGGCAACAACAACTTGCATTGCCTCTAACGTAGCAAACTGTCCCAAAGCACTTCACAGGAGCATTATCAAACAAAATATGACATTGAGCCACATATTAGGACAGATGACTAAAAACTTTGTCGAAGAGGTAGGGTGAGAATTTGGCCTTGTAGCACCCATTTTTTGGGCACTACCAGTGCCTGCAAAGCTACAAAATGCTGGCCACAGCACACATGCACACTTGAGATGCAAATCACGTCACTCACCATCTTGGTGCAAGTATTAGCGTGCACACAGTGAACAGCCACCAGAAGCATTAAGAGCAGGCAGATCATGATGTTAATCTGTGCAACTGATATAATTTTGCAGCAGGAGGCCATATCAGCCAAGGATGTTCAGGAAGCAATTATCCTACCGGAACTTTGGCGGGGAACAGTGCATCAAACCGCTCCACTTCACTAAGGAGGTCTGCACTGAAATATGCCACCTATTGCAACTACAACTGCAACCTCAGCGCAGGGCAAGGACTGCATTGCCAGTGGCAATGAACTTTAATGACTCTGGCTCCTTCTAGGCTGGAGCTATAGATATTTGCAGCATCTTGCAGGTTACCATCCACTGTTGCACTGAAACTCTCTATCAAAGATAGCTATCTTCATTTCATTCACTCTTGCTGGAGACAAGCAGGTTGAGTGAGCACAAGGGTTTGCTAGGATTGCAGGCTTCCCTCATGGTACAGGGCACCATAGACTGCATACACATTGCTTTGCGGGCACCACGTGTCAACCCTGCCATGTACCGCAGTGGCATAGTGGTATTGTCACTTGACTAGTAATCCAGAGCCCAGGCTAATGCTCTGGGTGCATGGGTTCAAATCCCACCACAGAAGATGGTGGGATTTGAATTCAATTAATAAATCTGGAATTAAAAAGCTAGTCTAATGGTGACCATGAAACCATTGTTGATTGTTGTAAAAAACCTTCTGGTTCACAAATGCCCTTTAGGGAGAGAAATCTGCCATCCTTACCTGGTCTGGCCTACATGTGACTCTACACCCACAACAATGTGGTTGACTCTTAAATGCCCTCTGAAATGGCCCAGCAAGCCATTCAGTTCAGGTGCAATTAGGGGTTGACAATAAATGCTGGCCTAGTTAGCACACCCATATCCTAAATATGAATTTTAAAAAATTGAAAGGCATTCCACTCCTTCAGCATCCAGCTGGTGCGTGACCCATAGGCAGAGAATCATGCAGATCAATGCCCGCTTTCCTGGCATTAGTCATGATGCCTTCATTGTGCGGCAATCCTCTGTGCCAGATGTATTTCAGCTGCCACAACAAACCCAAAGGGTAACCATTAGGCAACAAGAGCTATTGGCTCATGACTTTGGTTCACAAACCATATACACATGCGCAGCATGCAAAGAACGGGCTGAATTTAGTGGAGCTAGCAGGGCTCCCAGCGGCGGGCCAAAAAGGTGGTGGGAAACCCTGCCTTGGCCATTCAGAGACTCCCCTCCTGGTTCTATTTAATGGTGCCCAGGCATTTAACAGCCCGACGCCGGATCCCCATCCCTTTAAAAACCCTAAGATGCAGGCCATCAGGTCCAGGAGACTTGTCAGCCTTTAGTCCCATTACTTTTCCTAGTACTTTTTCTCTAATGATAGTGATTGGTTTAAGTTCCTTCCTCCCTTTTGCCCCTGATTTTCTACTGTTATTGGGATGCTTATAGTGTTTTCTACCATGAAGTCAGATACAAACTATTTGTTCAAAGTCTCTGCTATTTCCTTGTTTCCCATTTTTAATTCCCTAGTTTCATCCTCTAAGGGACCAATGTTTATTTTATCTACTCTCTTCCTTTTTATATACTTGTAGAAGCTCTTACTGTCTGTTTCTCTGTTTCTATTACTCTCATATTCTAATTTCTCCCTTTTTGAACCATCCTTTGCTAGTTTCTAAAATGTTCCCAATCTTCTGGCCTACCATTAATCTTCGCAGAATGGTACACTTTTTCTTTCAATTTGGTACCATCCTTAACTTCCTTAGTTAGACCTTGATAGTTCATTCTTCTCATAGAGTCTTTCTTTTTCAATGGAATATATTTTTGTTGAGAGTTATGAAATATCTTCTTACATGTCTGCCATTGCTTATCTACCACCTTATCTTTTAACCTATTTTCCCGGTCCATTTAAGTCTACTATGTCTTCATACCCTTGTATTCTCACCTTCAAACCAAATGTGAAATTCTATCATGTTATGATCACTCTTTCCAAGAGAATCTCTTACTATGAGATCACTAATTAATCCGGTCTCATAACACATTACCAAGTCTAAAATAGCCTGTTCCTGGTTGGTTCCACAATGTATTGTCCGAAGAAACTGTCCTGAATACACTCTATGAACTCATCCTCAAGGCGACCTTTGTCAATTTGATTTGTCCAATCTATATGAAGATTAAAATCTCCCACAATTATTGCAGTATCTTTCTTACAAGCCCCCATTATCTCTTGATTTATACACTGTCCGACAGTGTAGCTACTGTGAGAGGGCCTATAACCTACTCTCACCTGTGACTTCTTTCCCTTTCTATTTCTTATCTCCATCCAAACTGATTCTACATCTTGATCTTCTGAGCCAAGATCATTTCTCACGACGGTACTATTCTCATCTTTTATTAACAGAGCTATCCCACCTTCACTCCCTTTCTTCCTATCCTTCCAAAATTTCAAGTCATCTTGAATATTCAGTTTCCAGCCTTGGTCATCATGTAACCAAGTCTCTTGACAGTGATAGGAAGACAAATGCTGTGAGCCTGAAAGAGGACAGCAAACTTCTGTTCCATGGAGCTAATGCCACTCTCCAAGGCAGCGCCTCTGCAATCATAGTAATCTGTTGGAAGGCAGATTGCTGGACAGTTGTCAGAAACCTGCATGCCCCTTTGAACACTATGTTTGAGTGATGTGGCTGCCATGATTGAATAGTCGACAATGTGTGCAAGCTGTGAGATGTGGGTTTGAGATTTCCAGCAGTGCTAAGGGTGTGAGGGTGAGCTAAAGCATATGAAAGTCAGCTATGAATCCTGATTGATAGAGATTGTTGATGAGTGATGGATCTGTGATGAACTGACCAGTGACTGAGGCTAGTGGGGCAGTTGGTAGGATATAGCATTTGAAGATACATTCAGTGATCTTGACCACTTGTGGGAAGTCATGAAACTTTTTGCGCCACTGCATTCAGGTCCTCAGTGCTAGACTCCTGGCGTTGACCTCCACGGCTATCTGCTCCATGTATCTTTTCACCGCATACCTGGAGGGCCTTCTGTGGAGACAGGGCTTTTCTTCTCCTTTCGCCTCCTCCAACAAGACCTCCAGTGCAGTTGGAAAGCCTAGGTTGTTTAGCCATTCTTCTATCTTTCCCAGGTCCGCTTTGTTTCACACAGGACTCCCAGCACCTGCACCAGCCACAATCATATCCTCTTTAAGCAGTGCAGGCTAGCTTTAAGTAGTGCTAGTAAGTGTTGATTTTGGGCCCCCTGCTGATGCATTCAACATATAGTGCCAGTTGCATGCAGAAATCATGTAATTGAGCAGGCAACACGAAGGTGGCATCCTACCTGTATTATATCCATCGGGCACTGGTTAATCGTGCATTGCAATCCCCGCGCCCATATTGGGGCTATATCGAACTTAGTTCCTGTAGGCTTTAAGGAGATGCAAAAAGGGACAGATAGATAGATAAACAGGCAAGGAGATTTAGGGAGGGAATTCCAGAGCTTAGGGCTAAGGCAGCTGAAGGGGCCAGAATTGGATGATTGTGGGGCTGAAGGAGGTTACAGATATAGGGCTGGAGGAAGCTTCAGAGATAGCGAGGGGCAAGACCATGGAGGGATTTGAAAACAAAGATAAGGATTTTAAAATCGAGGCATAGCCGGACCAGGAGCCAGCATCGGTCTGCGAATGCATGTGTGATGGGTGAATGGGAGTTGGTGTGAGTTAGGATGCAAGCAGCAGAGTTCTGGATCAGCTCCAGTTTATGTGCGGTGGAAGATGGGAGGTCATCCAGGACAGCATTCCAATGGTCTAGTCTAGAGGTAACCAGAACCTGGGTAAGGGCTTCAGCAACAGAAGCCTGAGGGAGGGGAGGAGTCAAACGATGTATTGGAGGTGGAAGTAGACGGTCTTGGTGATGGAGCGGATAAATGGTCAGAGGCTCATCTCAGGTTAAAGTACAGCACCAAGGTTGGGAATGGTCCAGTTCAGCCTCCAACAGTTGTCAGGAGAAAGGATGGAGTCGGTGGCTGGAAAAAACAGAGTTTGTGGTGGGAACCAAAGATAATGAGCTAGATTTTAAGAGCATTGGCAGCAAGTTCAAAAGTTGGCAGACCGCATGCCAAAGAGCCGCCGCAATCTCCCGCACAGTGGCTCATTTAAATAGCCGGGGCGGCCCACCCCCTCCCAATCACGTGGAGGGAGTGGGCTGTCTGTCGCCGACAGTGGTGTAAGCTGCCCGTGCGCAGGTGCTGGCGCCATTTTTAAAGGGCAGCCAACCCAGCCAGCATATTTAAATTTTTTAAAGATGCACCCTCCCAAAAATTTATCAAATATATTTCTAACGCTCCTTTCCCACCCCCCAATAACAATTACATTAACTATTTGCCCTTCCCTCTCAAAACACTTACCTTTTAAATCAGACCTTCCACCCCACCCCCCCCACCACCCCGCCAACAACACAAAGTTTAAAGTTCACCCCTTCCCTCCATCCCCTACGCCCATTACGTTTATTTGACCCCATTTCCCCCCCACCACACTGAAAATCTTACCTCCTTCCCCCATCCCCACCAGTGTCACACCGGCTATCCCCGGATGGGGAATTGAAGGCACGGGAATGACAGCCACTGCGACGAAGATGGCGGCAGGCCCGGAAGATTTCAGATAAGTTTATTTAAATTTATTCATGTCACTCACTTACATATTGAAATGCTGTTCCCATCGCCCAGCAGTGGGATGGCCGCCATGGAGCCTTGCTGCTGCCAGAAGGATCAGGCCGGGCCCTCCCAGCGTCGAGCTCTGTGGCGGACCATTACCGGAACCATCTTCCAGCACCCCCACCCCTCAGCCACAGAGCCCAATGTCATGGGCTTGGTAAAATCCAGCCCAATGGGTTCAGTCTTCACAATGTTTAGTTGGAGGAAATTTCTGCTCATCCAGTACTGGATGTCGGAGAAGCAATGTGACAGATCAAAGACAGTGGAGGGGTCAAGGCAGGTAAATTGAGTTGAGATATAGATCAGTAATGATCTCCTTGAATGGCAGAGCAAGCCCGAGGGGCTAAATGGCCTATTCCCATTCTTAATGTTTCGATATTACACCATGAAAACTAAACTGGGATTCTGAAACAGACTACAAAACTGTTCAATGAAAATAAAAAAGCCCACACTTTTATCTGTCAGCGTTAGCCAAGACTCAGTGGTAGGACACTCACTTCTAAGTCTGATATTTGTTCATTCAAGTACCACAAAATCTAGGCTGGCACACAGGTAGTGCTGCACTGTTGCAGCAGCCATCTTTCAGATGAGATGTTAATTCAAGGTTCCATCTGCAAGAGCCCACGATATTTCGAAGAGAAAGTAAGTTGTCCCCAGTGTCCTTTTTTTTATTTTTATTTTTAGAGATACACACTGAAACAGGCCCTTCGGCCCACCGAGTCTGTGCTGACCATCAACCACCCATTTATACTAATCCTACACTAATCCCATATTTCTACGACATCCTCACCTATATTTCCCTCCCACCTACCTATACTAGGGGCAATTTATAATGGCCAATTTACCTATCAACCTGCAAGTCTTTTGGATTGTGGGAGGAAACCGGAGCAGGCACAGGGAGAACTTGCAAACTCCACACAGGCAGTACCCAGAATTGAACCCGGGTCCCTGGAGCTGTGAGGCTGCGGTGCTAACCACTGCGCCACTATGCCGTCCTGGCTAATATTTATCCCTCCACCAACATCACTGAAACAGATTACCCGGGCATTATCTCATTAATGTTTGTGGGGCCTCTGCAAATTGTCAGCTGCATTTCCTCCATTACAACAGTGACTACACTTCAGAAGTACTTTATCAGCTGTAAAATGCATTGGGACATCCTAAGGTTGTGAAAAGTCCTCTCTGAATGCAAGTCCTTTCTTTCATTCTATAAGTCTTTCTTTCTGGCAAGGAAATATTGGGTAATACGTTAATAATCCAAATCATGCCACAAGACACCCAAAGGTATTTACTGCAAGAAAATTATCATGGAAATTATGACTGATTGTGCTAGGCAGGGATGAGTCTACAAGCCTCGGGTAGGAGATTTAATTCCATTTAGGCTAAACTAACCGTAAAACATGGAACTCCAAGCAAAGCCCTAGAGGAATGGGAAGGAAGCTACGGCCTCCGAGAAGGGAGCAATTAGGATGCGAGGAAATACACTACATAAATGTTGCTGTCTGATCCAATAAGGGTCAGTTGATTTTCTGTTTTATTTTGGAGGCAATGCAACAACAACAACAACTTGCGCCTATATAGCACCTTTAAAATAGTAAAACATGCAAGGCCCTTCACAGGAGCATTATTAAACAAATTTGACACCAAGCTACATGAGCCAATATTAGGGCATTTCACCAAAGATTTAGTCAAAGAGGTCGATTTTAAGGAGCAATAAAGGAGGAGAGGATGATAGAGAGGCAGAGAAGTTTATGGAGGGAATTCCAGAGCTTCGGGCCTAGGAGGCTAAAGACAAGGCTAGTAATGGTGGAGGGATGCAAATCAGGAATACACAAGAGCCGAGAATTGGAGGAACACAGCGATCTTGAAGGGTTGTAGGGCTGGAGGAAGCTGCAGAGCTAGGGCGGGGTGAGGCCATGGAGGGATTTAAACATGAGGACGAGAATTTTAAAATCCAAGATTTGCCAGACTGGGAGCCAATGTAGGTCAGCGAGCACAGGGTTGACGGGTGAGTACCATTACTGTGTACCATGGGCTCTCCTCAGGTAGAGAATGTATCAAGAGAGTTTTCCAGGAAGGCGGTCATCTATCAAGAGAGAAAAAGGAGGGAAGCAGAGCTGGGGGAACTGTGGGGGTAGCTTTTCAGTTGATTGTAAGCCCTTATGTTGTATTTCTTTGCCTCTCCTAGATAGTAAATCTTTTTCTGATGGTGACTTACACAGCATGACAATCTCATAGTTGTCAGCAGAACAGTGTGTACTGACTAGCTATTCAACTGCTAGAGGCATTACAACATGTCTCATTTGATGTCCACAGCAGAGGTCATGTGATAACATTCAGAAGCAAGTACCCTGGCTGTGTTCTCCTCTTCCCTAAACCAGGAACCCTGAAGTCAATTTAAAATTCAACTTCATGTATGTATAATCAGTTACAGATGCAACAGATGCTAAAAGTCATACTAACCCCAGCTTTCACCACATAGTCATTGGTATACCAATAGTACAGTAGTCAGATTCAAGAAAGAAAAATGAAAGCAAGATGTATCGATTGCATTTGCAAAGGTCTCTCTGTTTCAAGTCTTGAGAGTATCTTTGAATTAGGAACTTCACAATTAGCCTGTTAACCAGCTTGTGGAAATATGTTATAGTTCTAGTACTCTACAGCTGACTAATCACCTCATAGGTCAGGGTTCAAATTCTGACAGCATGTCACCTCTCGTTTTCTTAATAAAAAGTAGCAGAAACATTTTTTTTTTAATAGAAACTTCGGAAAGATATACAAGCATAATTAAAGTTTCCCTTGCAAATCCATGTTAATAAACCTCTCATTCCTTATGACTCAAATAAAGAGCACAAGCTGATCAAATCTTCCTTCTGGCTGGACACTTCTGAAACCTAATGCTGTAATCATAACAAGTTGATTTTGAACTGAAGCAGAGGATGTATAGTTCAGGGCTGTAATCTGCCAGCGTGCCCCATGATGCCATCTTGTCTACAATCACTTGAGACTAGATTTTCCTCATTAATGGAAAAAAAGAGCAAGATGCTTGTTTTTCAAAGTGGATTTGATGAGCTGACAATGCAGCTAAAAGGATGCACAGACTTGAAACATACCTTTCCTGAAAATGCAATTTGGTTGGAAGAAACAAAAATCTGGCAGCCAGTCACTCTAATTGCATCAGAGAGGCTGTAATAACAATCCTTTAACAGTTCTCAAACAGGCAACCAACTCTTTCCCAGTCAAAGTGTGGCAGGATTTGTTCATACAGCTGTGGAATGTGTGCAATTTGTGGATGATGGCCCAAGGACAATTGAGAAAAGGGCCTGATTTAATGCCCAGGCTCTGCAAGTGCTGGTAGCCTCTTTGAAGGTAGAGTTGCAAACTCAGGTTAGCCATATCCCCGGAGGCTTCATCATATGACCACCTGCCCTTCAACCAAGTCAAAAAACTTATTTCCCATTTTTATATTTTTATAACTAATAATCAAAAATGTTCAAAGACATGTTTTTAAAACACAATGTTGTTTTTAATGCCACAATGATTTCCCCCCTGGGCTTCTCACAGTAGTGTCCAGGAGATTAATCTTAATTCCTGGAGGCTCCAGGACATTTCTGGAGGGTTGGCAACTCTAGGTAAAGGGGGAGGATGAAACAAACGGTGGAGCCTCAGACACTAAATGGTTCATTTCCCCATGAGGAGGCTATGTTGAGCTATTCAGAAGGGAGAACCTAGTAAAAATTCAAATTGTGGCAATCAGTCAGGCGTCCAAACCTACTATGTACCATATCTTGTATTATTTGCAAGATATGTTACATCAACATGTCCAAAACAATGATTCTGCACAAGAACATAACATTGCTTAGAAGGATCATACAGTGCTTAAATGGACAAGTGTGTTCTGTACTATTCATACAGGAAGAACCCAGTGATTGACCAGATGCATCGAGACCCTCATGGACCTATCTCTGCCAGTGAACCAGTCTAATGCTGGTGGTCGCTCCTCATCTTCCATAGTTTGATTAAGAAGTTTGCAGAAGATACGAAAATTGGTCATGTGGTTGGTAGTGAGGAAGAAAGCTCCAGATTGCAGGGAGATATCAATGGACTGGTCAGATGGGCAGAAAAGTGGCAAATGGAATTCAATCCAGAAAAGTGTGAGGCAATACATTAGGAGAGGACAAGCAAGACAAGGGAATGCACAATAAATGGCAGGATACATGGAGTTTATGTCCACAGATCCCTGAAGGTAGCAGGACAGGCAGATAAAGTGGTCAAGAAGGCACACAGGATACTTTCTTAAATTGACTGAAGCCTAGAATTTAAGAGCAGGGATGTTATGCTAGAACTGTATAAAACACTCACTAGACTGCAGCAAAAGTTCTGCATACAGTCTGGTCACCACATTCCAGGAAGGATATGATTACAGCACAAAAGGAAGCCATTCAGCCCATCATGTCTATACCAACCCTCTGCAAGAGCAACTCAGCAAATCCCACTCCCCCACCCTTTCCCTATTCTTAGCTCACTCTTCCCCCTTCATTCCCAGGATGGTCCAAGCATCTAGAGTGTTGCTAAAGCACCTCAACTTTCTGCTCTATGAGGGTCTTCTCTCACCCATGGGCTTTTATTTGCTTCTGCTGTGGTATGAGGAACGTGCAGAGGTGTCTGCCAGGGTTGTGCTGCATACCTCCAAAGAGTCAGTCATCCATTTTTCCTGCTCCTTCAAAGATGTCCTCAAAAAAAGACAGTGTTTCAGGTGCTACTGGGACCAAGACTCTGTTGCCTGCAGAAAGTGACCAACCAAGCTAAGTAACGGAATTAGTACAGAAGTAACAAGGCAAATAGGTCCATGTGGACCAACTTCAGCCCAAAAGCTGAATTTCCATCAGTGCAGAAACCTCAGTAGAAAATGGTGCCAGGACTGGCAAAAGAGGAAATGAACTCAAGAACTTGTTGCAACCCTACGGAACAGTTTTCGAATTATCAAGTAGTAAATGGTGAATAGTAGAAAAATGTAAACTAAGGCAAGACAGAAGAAAGTACGTAAAATGGTGGTGGAGACGGGAGGCGGGGGGCAGATGGGGGGGGGGGGGTGCGGAAGTTGGGCAGAAACACTAAGGGAAGAAAGCAAATAACATCAAATAGCATGAAAAATGCTTGCATTAATATACCTCACTACCACAGGACATCCCAAAGGGCTTTATAGCCAATTAAGTACTTTTGAAGTGTAGTCTATATTGTAATGAAACACCAAATAGGATAGAAAGAGAATGGAAGCCAATGCATTATCTAATGGAAGTTCAGATAAATAAACAGACACCAGCACAGGGGACCAGGGGATCTCTGTAAGCACTCGTTACTTTCAAAAGTGAAATCAGTCTGATACCCAGTTAACTCCCATATCTCATTCAGGAGCACACGGGAAACAATAACTTAGAAACTAGACCCATAGGGAGGACATCCTGATATATAAGCAAGGGCTTATTTTTTACAATGTAAGTTGGGCACATGGGAGAAGGGGTGCTTATTGTTTCATCAGACTACATTGGTAACAGCTTTAAAGACTAATGCTTCAAATATTTTACTTCCTTCGATTCCTTTTTCATTTGTCTAATTCTTGGAATATGGTCATCGCTAATAAGGATGGTATTTGTTGTCCCTCTCAAGGCCACTTCAGAAGGCAGTTAAGAGTCAGCCATATTAGTGTGGGACTGGACTCATATATTGGTTGACTAGGTAAGAATGGCAGATACCCTTTCCTGAAGGGTATGAATGAACCAGTTGGGTCTTTATGACAATCCAACAGCCCCATGGTCACTTTCATTGATACCAGCTTTTCATTTCCAGATTTGTTTCTAACTGAATTCAAATTCTCAAACTCTCATGATGGGATTTGAATTCATGAGTTCTGTATTATTAGTCCAAGTTTCTGGATTAATAGGCTAGTAACACTGCTGGCATGTACATGAAAGTACAACACCAAACAAGTTGAGACCTCACAAAGCACAAGCCTCCTGCAGGTGAAACAATGAGAGATTCAGACGAGAAAATCCCATTCAGGACATGCCCACACACCTTACAACCAATGAAGTACTTCTGAAGTGTAGTCGCTGTTGTAATGTATGAAGCATGGCAGCCAATTAGAGCACAGCAAGCTTCCACAAATAGCAATGTGATAATTGAGGAATAAATAATGGCAGGACATCAGGGAGAAGTCCCCTGCTCCTATTCAAAATACTGCCATGGGATCTTTAAATCCACCTGAGAGGGCAGATGGGGCCTTGGTTTAATGCCTCATTCAAAAGATGGCAGCTCCGACAGCACAGCACTCCCTCCGTGCCGCACTGGAGTGTCAGCCTAAATTTTATGGCCTGTTGTGGGACTTGAACTCACAACCTTCAGAGTCAGAAACAAGAGGGCTACCACTGACCCTTAGCTCAGGTTTTGGGAATGTCATCTAATATGGAAATGGAGCCAAACTGCAGTAAATCCCCAAAAAATCATGCTGTTCAGAATTCCAGTATTGAACCCTATGGATTTTACTTGCAATTATAAGTTAGAAAGTTTCTAATTTCTTTTGCAATCCCATCTCCAACTGTCAGTGATACTGTTACTCAATCACCGTGTTATGAATTGGACGGAGTTTGATCAGACCATTGCTGCTGTCCTGTGGATTGTATAGAAATTAGTTAATAAGACTGCTGGCCTTATCTCCAAACTGGCTTTTGATCCAGATGATCCTTAAAGGTAATACTATTTCCTATATATATTTATCAAAAATCGTATCACTGACAGGGTTCCCTTGGCTGATAAAGGCACTGCCCAGTGTAGTATTGAGCCACACTGTACTGTTCTGAGGTTCAATCCCTGGCCTAACTGAGTTAGTTGATTTGAGATGGGATGGCCATTGGGGTACAATTAGCCCGAGAGGAAGGAGAAGGGAAATACCAGCAAGGGTTTCTTCAATTGTGATTGAACAAAAATGAGCAGGTGTGGACATCAGGATTGGACTAACCTGTGATGCACCCCATTGTTAAGTTATGCCTTTAGGGGATGATGGGAGAAAATTGAAATATAAATATGCATTACAGAGGAAGGCCATTTGGCCCGTCATGCATCTGTCAGCACTTTGAAAATGCTATCCAATTTGTCCCTCTCCCTGCTCTTTCCCCAAAGCCTGGCAAATTTTGCCCCTTCAAGTATAAATCGAATTCCCTTTTTCAAAGTTACTATTGAATCAGCTTCCACTGCCCATTCAGACAGTGCATTTTAGAGCTTAACAACTTGCTGCCTAAAAAAAATTCTCATCCCCCTTATGCTTCTTTTGCCAATTATCTTAAAGCTTTTGTCCTCTGATTACTGACCCTCCTGCCAGTGGAAACAGCTTTCCCCCATCTACTCTATCCAAACATTTCAGCTTTCTGAACACCTCTATTAGATCTCCCCTTCACCTTCTCTGCTCTAAGGAGATCAATTCCAATTTCTCTGGTATCTCCACACAGCTGAAGACCCTCATCCCTGGTAACATTCTAGTAAATCACCTCTGCACCCACTCCCAAGAAAACAAATAATCTTGGATCTCCAGACTTTGGTGGACAATCACCAGGAATGTGTTCAAGCACAACAAGTCAGGAAGTAGCTTTGAATCTTATCCAGGAGGGTTATCAAGCTATATCACAGAGCACAAACAAACCAATAAATGAAGTATGTGTTGGAAAATGTCCATAAATAATAGGTGAGTAGCACTGGGGTCAGGGAGGAGATAAAGCTGGATGCCAGGCAATCTTCTTGCCTACACTTACTTCAGAATTTGATGATTTGTTATGCCAATGCACACATCTCAGATTGTCTGAATTTGTTGGCATAATTCACAACCTTTATAATTCCTACACTTGCATTTTAAGAGTTTTCACAAATGATCAATGATCAAGTTAACCAACCTAAATTTCTTTTCAGAGTACCAACTCATGATCATGCAATTACATGGGACAATGTCACATGATTTCAATATTCTGCACGCACATGCATAACAGCACAATCCAGGATTTGCAGCTATTGGCCAGAAAGCCTTCACAAAGCTAGATTAAGATGCTTTAGCTGGTCTCCAGGATATTGACATTGATAATATATCCACATGGATCCAATGGCTTGCTGTTAATATTTTCAGCATCTACAGGAATGTGCTTCTATTTGAATTTGCAATGTTATGTTTCTTGTATTGCAGACGATGCTGTTGAACTAAAAGGAATTAAAAAGGTTGTAAATTAGTCAACAAATTTAGACAATCTGAGATAAGTGCACGGGCATAACAAATCATCAAATTCTGAAGTAAGTGTTATCGGAACAATGTAGCTGGTTAGATGTCACAAAGTCCGGTCAGATATCAAAGATCATGATGAATGTATTTGATTAGAATATAAGTATAAATGAATTATAACTTTCACAAGGCTTCAGTGGGAAAATGCACTATGTGATGTGATGTTATATAGGAATAGTAGCATAATGGTAATGTTATTGGACTAGAAGCCCAGACTAATGCTTTGGAGACATGAGTTCAAATTCCACCATGGCAACTGGTGAAATTTAAATTCAATTAATTAATAAATCCGGAATAAAAAGCAAGTGCCAGTAATGATGACCACGAAACAACCAGATTGTCGTAAAACCAATCTGGTTCACTAATGCCCTTTAGAGAAGCAATGGTGTTGACTCTTAACTTCCTTCAAGCCACTGTGGGCGGCACAGTGGTGCAGTGGTTAGCACCGCAGCCTCACAGCTCCAGCGACCCGGGTTCAGTTCTGGGTACTGCCTGTGTGGAGTTTGCAAGTTCTCCCTGTGTCTGAGTGGGTTTTCTCTGGGTGCTCCGGTTTCCTCCCACAGCCAAAAGGCTTGCAGGTTCATAGGTAAATTGGCCATTATAAATTGCCCCTAGTATAGGTAGGTGGTAGGGGAATATAGGGACAAGTGCGGATGTGGTAGGAATATGGGATTAGTGTAGGATTAGTATAAATAGGTGGTTAATGGTCGGCACAGACTCGGTGGGCTGAAGGGCCTGTTTCAGTGCTGTATCTCTAAATCTAAAAAAATCTAAAAATCACTCAATTGTGTCAAATGACTGCAGCAAAATCAAATAAGAATAAATCCAGAAAGACCACCTGTCATCAACCTAAGCACCAGAAACGACAAAGGCACGCCCTGCTCAGGCAGCCCTGCAAAGTCCTCCTCACTACATCTTGGGAATTGTGCCAAAATTGGAAGAGCTGTCCAACTGATTAATCAAGCAATAGCCTGACGTAGTCATACTCACCGAATCATGTACTACAGCCAATGTCCCAGACTCTTCCATCACCAGACGTATACAGTAGGCAGGGAGTGGCCCTGGGAGTCCTCAACATTGACTCCGGATCCCATGAAGACTCATGGCATCAGGTCAAACAATGGCAAGGAAGCCTCCTGCTGATTACCACCTATCACCCTCCCTCAACTGATGAATCAGTAGTTCTCCATGCTAAGAAGCACTGAGGGTAGTAAGGACACAAAATGTACTCTGGGTGGGGGACTTCAATGTCTATCACCAAGAATGGGTCAGAATGACACGACTGACCAAGCCCTGAAGGACTACCAGACTGGGCCTACGGCGGGTGGTGAGTGAACAAAAAAGAGATAAAAACCTACTTGATATCGCCCTGACCAATCTACCTGTCGCAGAATCTTCTGTCCATGACAGTATTGGCAGGAGTGACTACCTCATGGTCTTTGTGGAGACCAAGTCCCGACTTCACACTGAGGTTACCCTCCATCATGTTATGTGGGATAGATTTCAAACAGATCAAAACTGGGCATCCAAGAGGTGCTGTGGACCACCAGAAGCAGCAGAATTTTGTTCAACTACAATCTGTAACCTTATGGCCTGGCATATCTCTCGCTCTACCATCAAGCCAGGGGATCAAGCCTTTTCAATGAGGAGTGTAGGAGAGCATGCCAGGAGCAGCACCGAGTATAGCTAAAAATGAGGTGCAAGCCTGGAGAAGCTACAACACAGGACTACATGCATGCTAAACAGTGGAAGCAGCATGTGACATGAGCAAAATGATCCCACAACCAACAGAAGCAGATCAAGCTCTGCATTCATGAATGGTGGGGAACAATTAAACAACTAACCAGAGAAGGAGGCTCCACAAACATCCTCATCTTCAATGATGGGGGGAGACCAGTACATCAGTGCAAAAGACAGAAGTGCCGAGTGGATGATCCATTTTGCTTCCTCCTGAAGTTCTCAACATCACAGATGTTCTTCCAGCAGTCTTCAGCTAATTCAATTCACTCCATGTGATATTGGCTGAAGACACTGGGTACAGCAAATGTTATGGGCTCTGACTAAATCCCAGCTGTAGTACTGAAGAAGTTCAGTTCAAAGAGTCTCCAGCTGTTTCATTGGAGTTTGATGTTACAGCCATTTGCAATGAAAATTATGCATGCTACATAGAAACATAGAAACATAGAAAATATGAGCAGGAGTAGACCATTCGGCCCTTCGAGCCTGCTCCACCATTCATTATGATAATGGCTGATCATCCAACTCAGTAACCTGTTCCCGCTTTCCCCCCATATCCTTTGATCCCTATCGCCCCAAGAGCTATATTTAATTCCTTCTTGAAAATTTACAATGTTTTGACCTCAGCTGCTTTCTGTGGTAGCGAGTTCCACAGGCTCACCACTCTTCGGGTAAAGTAATTTCTCCTCATCTCAGTCCTGAAAGGTTTACCCCGTATCCCAGACTATGGCCCCTGGTTCTGGACTCCCCCACCATCGGGAACATCCTTCTCAAGTCCTGTTAGAATTTTATAGGTTTCTATGAGATCCCCCCTCACTCTTCTGAACTCCAGCAAATATAATCCTAACCAACACAATCTCTCCTCATATGTCAGTCCGCCATCCCAGGAATCAGTCTGGGAAAGCTTTGCTGCACTCCCTCTATAGCAAGAACATCCTCCCTCAGATAAGGAGACCAAAACTGCACAGAATATTCCAGGTGTGGCCTTACCAAGGCCCTGTATAATTGCAGCAAGACATCCCTGCTCCTGTACTCGAATCCTCTCGCTATGAAAGGCAATTTACCATTTTCCTTTTTTACCGTCTGTTGAACCTGCATACTTACCTTCAGCAACTGGTGTACGAGAACACCCAGGTCTCATTGCATATTCCCCACTCTCAGTTTATAGCCGTTCAGATAATAATCTGCCTTCCTGTTTTCGCTACCAAAGTGGAAAACCTCTCACTTATCCACATTATACTGCATCTGCCATGCATTTGCCCACTCACTCAACTTGTCCAAATCACCCTGAAACCTCTGTGCATCCTCCTCACAACTCATCCTCCCACCCAGTTTTGTGTCATCTGCAAATTTGGAGATATTACATTTAGTTCCCTCATCTAAATCATTAACATATATTGTGAATAGCTGGGGTCCTAGCACCAATCCCTGCAGTACCCCACTAGTCACTGCCTGCCATTCAGAAAAAAACCCGTTTATTCCTACTCTTTGTTTCCTGTCTGCCAACCATTTTTCGATCCATCGCAATACACTACCCCCAATCCCATGCACTTTAATTTTACACGCTAACCTCCGATGTGGGACTTTGTCGAAAGCCTTCTGAAAGTCCAAATAAACCACATCCACTGGCTCCCCCTCATCAACTCTACTAGTTACCTCCTCGAAGAATTCTCGTAGATTTGTCAAGCATGATTTCCCTTTCGTAAATCCATGCTGACTCTGTCCGATTCTACCACTGTTCTCTAAGTGCTCTGCTATAAAATCTTTGATAATGGACTCTAGAATATTCCCCACTACCGACATCAGACTGACTGGTCTATAATTCCCTGCTTTCTCTCTACCTCCCTTTTTAAATAGTGGGGTTACATTAGCTCCCCTCCAATCTGTAGAAACTGTTCCAGGGTCTATAGAATCTTTAAAGATGACCACTAATGCATCCACTATTTCCAGGAGCACTTCATTAAGTACTCTGGGATGCAGATTATCAGGCCTGGGGATTTATCGGCCTTCAATCCCATCAATTTCCCCAACACCATTTCTCTAGCAATACTAATTTTCTTCAGTTTCTCCCTCTCACTAAACCCTGTGTTCCCCAACACTTCTGGTATGTTATTTGTGTCCTCCTTTGTGAAGACAGAACCAAAGTAGGCATTTAGTTGGTCAGCCATTTCTTTGTTCCCCATAATAAATTCCCCTGTTTCTGACTGTAAGGGACCTACATTTGTCTTCACCAATCTTTTTCTCTTCTGTTGCAGAGAAAAGCAATGTAATTGCTGATGCTCTACCCAGAGTTTAAAGAATGGGCGTAAAAGAGAAGGAAGGCCCTGAGTTAGGATGATGTTTGAATCCTAATTGTCACATTTACTGGGGTTTTGTTATTGGTTAAGTCCTCATGATTTTGTAAGTATGATATGTTTAATTGTGAAAAATGAAAATATTGCCTGTACAGTATGCAATAAACTATTTATTAAAATATTTATGATTTTAAGAACTTGCTGTATTTTTAAACTATTGCAAAGAAAACTTTACTACGGTAAAGCTTTCTTTTCCTCACATGGGGAAAGTGTGATGGAATCCATGGTTGCAAAGCTGGTCTTATCTTTTAGACACTAACTGAAAGGGGAACTAGAGTTGAAACAGAAACTAGAACTGAAAGACAAAAGAAACTAATTGGAAAAACAACTTCAGGTTTCCGGGGAAACTGACACTGGTTAGGACCAGATAAAAGGAGACAGAGTCCTCCCCAAACCAAGGCAGGAGTGGCGCATTGGCAAGCAGAAGAAAGTAAAGACTGAATCCAGGAACTGTTTCTGTTACTTAAAATTAGCCAACTTATCAGACCTGGCCATACAGTGCACAGGTTGTCACTGAAGGACTCGGCCAAAGGGAAGACTGGTAAATCCACATCATCGAGACAGTCACGAGCAGAGCTGAGGAGGTTCTGGAGCAGTGCGCCTTGTGGTGAAGACCGCACCCGTGGAGCTCAGATTGAGAGAGAAAAGGAACAGTGGCTAAATGCTTGAGGAATGGAGCTGAAAATCTACCTGATGAGCTTCAGAGTTGTGAAAAACTGTGTGACTGTAATTGTTGCCATATATGCTGGGTGGACTTCCCAGTGAAACCGTGAGATTCATCTCTGTTGTATCTGATAGCTGTGTAATTTGTAATACAGGTCCGAAATCCAAAATCTGACGGTCCGAACACCGGACATTTTTGAAAATATGCAGATGGAACAACAGTTTAGTGTCTTGATCGTAACTACTTGAATTAAACTTGAAAAGACTGAAGATTCAGCATTTTATAGTATCCTTCTTAAAGAATATTGTTAAGTCAATGCTTCTCTTAACTTTAATTTTCTCTTTGTCACTTTCTACCCGACTTGTTTTAAAATTGTGAAATATTGGTGGCAACTGGCAGATCATCAACCACAACACCCCCCACTCCCTGTCCCAGGTCCGGGCTCCAGTCAGCCGGGGACGGTACTCGGGCAGGTAGTAAGCCAAGGCCCATGGTTATGCTCGGGCTGTGGCTGACCCAGAGGGTGGCCACCGGCTCCATGTCTCCACAATCTGTGAAAATCCAAAATCCGACAAGGCCTCTGTCCCGAGGGACTTTGGATATCGGGCTTGTATATATATTGACCATGATCTGTCTGTTGCTTCATGTTTCATTTATGCTGGTGTCACACCAACTTGCTTTGTTGAATGATAATTTTCTTTAATCCACTGACTGGAGATCTGAATTTATATTTTCTGAAGAAATTTAAGGATGACTTTGCTGGCAGCTGAGGATGACCACCTAATTTGCAACACTGTATCCGACATTGCAAGGCCAGTGAGGAGGAGACAAAATGTCTGCTCAACCCAGCAAGAACCAAGTCCTAGGAAGTTTAAGGGAACTACCTGTTCTTTTTAGCAAGAAGAGAAACACTGCTACCATGTTTGAATTGCTGGGTGACTGTCATGTTACAAGCCCCTCCCCATCCGTGGTTTCTCTACAGCAGCAAGGAGAATCTTCTGGACTCTTGACACGTGCAGACCCAAGTGGGGGCTGGGGGGGGGGGGTCCATTTCTCTCTCTCTCCATTTCAGCTTACAAGCTTCGTACACTGCCTGTTGACTGACAACCTTTGCATACTCTGGCTACAATCAGAAACCCCATTGGAGGAAATCATTCGCATCACTGTCTCCAAGAGACCCATCAAACCAGTCATCTACCTCTTCAAACTAAAAGCCTCAGGACCACCGAATTCAGCGAGAAGCCAGCCAAATCACCAAACGCCACAGATGTATACCTCTTTTTTCTATGGACTCACCAATCTACCTTTCCCCACTCTGTAACCTATTTGTGTGCATGGAAACCTCTAGTGTGTGTGTGTGTGTGTGTGTGTGTGTGTGTGTGTGTGTGTGTGTGTGTGTGTGTGTGTGTGTGTGTGTGTGTGTGTGTGTGTGTGTGTGTGTGTGAGTGAGTGAGTGAAAGTTGCCGTGTAGTTAATTCTTTTCATTAGTTCGGTTTAGGTACAATAAAGTTAACCTCTTTCTTTGTTAAACTCAAGATAGCATGTCCGATTGGTTCTTGTTATGATCATAGCAAGTAAGTAATCAAACACATACTGAAATGGCCAGTACATCCACTTTAAGAAAGAATTAAACCTGTTGTGGCCAAACAAGGAGAAGGAAAAGAGGGAAGCCCTTCAACCCCTCCTCACTTGATTGTAACACTGGTTTTGGTTTGAGAAAGTAAAATTTATACAAGTGAAATCCTGTCTGTTTGGTTTGGTTTCCTAAATTGGGGTCAATCGGTGGACTCGAGTCTTTTTGGTTGCTGGTGATCACCACAGTGAACATCACACTTCCAACATAAGGTCAGAATTGGTGATGCTCCTGATGATTGCATAGTGTTCAGTTCCACTTGCAACTCCTCATGCAGCAAGATATGAACAACATTCAGCTGTAGGCTGATAAATGGCAAGTAACATCCGCGCCACACAAGTGCCAGGCAATGACCATCTCCAACAAGAGAAAATCTAACCATCTCCCCTTGACCTTCAATGGCATTACCATCACTGAATCCCCCACTATCAACATCCTAGGGGCTACCATTGACCAGAAACTGAACTGAGCCAGCCATATAAATACTGTGGCTAGAAGAGCAGGTCAGAGGTTAGGAATCGTGCGGCGAGTAACTCACCTCCTGACTCCCCAAAGCCTGTCCACCATCTGCAGGGTACAAGTCAGCAGTCTGATGGAATGCTCTCCATTTGCCTGGATGGGTGCAGCTCCAACAACACACAAGAGGCTCGACAACATCCAAGACAAAGCAGCCCACTTGATCAGCACCCTATATACCACCTTAAACATTCACTCCCTCCACCAGCAGCGCACAGTGGCAGCAGTGTGTACAATCTACAAGATCCACTGCAGCAAATTTCCAGCCTCCTTCAACAGCACCTTTCAAACCCATGATCTCTACCACCTAAAAGGCCAAGGGCAGCAGATACATGGGACCACCACCACCTGCAAGTTCTCCTCCAAGTCACACGGTATCCTGACTTGGAAGTAGATCACCATTCCTTCATTGCCACTGGATCAAAAACCTGGAACTCCCTTCCGAACATCACTGTGAGTGTACCTACCTCACACAGACTGCAGCGGTTCAAGAAGGTAGCTCACCACCACCTTCTCAAAGGGCAATTAGGGATGGGCAACAAATGCTGGCCTTGCCAGTGAGGTTTCAAAGGGCAGTCAGTGCCTATGAAATAACCACAGCATGAGTCAGTCTCCAACATAGGATGGGAGAAAATTGCAGGAACAAAGGAAATAAATAGTGAGCTGGTTACACATGGAATTGACAGAGCTGACAACTTTCAAAGTCATGAAGAAATTTTCAAAGTCATGCAACTCCAAACAGCTAATACTGCACGACAAGGCTTACAAATCAGTTTTACCAAGGTTAAGGGAGGGTGACAAACAACAGCCACCATGTGTCAGCATGAGCCTAAACACACCAACACAGGACAGGCAGGGAGGAGTGCAAAAGCTGGCATACATTGACACAAAAGGCAAGGGGTGGGGGGGGGGGGGGAGGTTGGTGCAACCATACAGGGGCAACAGGACTTTAGTAACAGACTCCTGAAGAGAGATGAGCTTTTTCCTAGAATCTTTTTATGAAGACAAAACATTTTCTTCAGATGCCAAAAGTGGTGCTTCACCTTCTCATCTGATCCAAAGATATAAAAAGCAGCTTTAATTTACAAATAAGCTCAGTAGAATAAATCAGAAAAATTTATAGCTCGCAATCCACCTAATAATAGAGCATTCTGAGCTAGGCCCAAGTCCTTTTATTAGCCGACCAATATAGCACTCGTAGACTATTTACAGCCCTACTCGATGGGAAGAACCCATTGATGCTGTCCAATACCTCATTTAATTCTCCAGATTCTTCAGGGGGAGGCGGTGGCGTAGTGGTATTGACACTGGACTAATAACCCAGAAACCCAGGGTATTGCTCTGGGGACATGGGTTCAAACCCCACATTTAAATTCAATTCATAAATCTGGAATTAAAAAGCTAGTCTAATGATGGCCATGAAACCATTGTTGATTGTTGTAAAAACCAATCTGGTTTACTAATGTCCTTTAGGGAAGGAAATCTGCTGTCCTTACCTGGTCTGGCCTACATGTGACTCCAGACCCACAGCAATGTGGTTAACTCTTACATGCCCTCTGAAATGGCCCAGCAAGCTACTCAGTTAGGGCAATTAGGGATGGGCAATAAATGCTGGCCTGGCCAACGATGCCCACATCCCATGAATGAATTAAAAAAAAGATTCTCGGTTGACATTTCATCCACATATGTAACAAATAATGAATTATGGCATTCTAGTGGGAATGGAACTGTCTTAAGGCACAACTAAAGTCTAGATTACTGGAGACTGCGAATCCCTTTCATAGGAAAGTGGAAATCATAAAACTATGGGTTTTAACTGGCATATTTTTAAGAGAGAGAATCTAAGCATGTTTTTTGTTAACTTTGTGTTTCTCCTCTGCAGTCCAGGCACAAACAGCCATGTGACTATTATTCAAGTATAATCCTGAAGAGAAAGTCGACTGGATATTTAATAGCTATCAGGTAATCATGAATAGAGACCAGGGGCTGCAACTTGTGTCCCCGGTTGTAGAAAATGGTGGCCGACATGCACGGGCCGCATACCGCCAAGCCACCGCGATCTTGAGACCGGCAGTTCATTATCAAATGTAGGACAGCCGACCCCCAATCACATGGCGGGGGCGGCCTCGGTGATGCCGTGAATAGCGTCAACTGTTTCTTTGCAGGCACTAGCGCCATTTTTAAATGGCTGCCAGCCCTGCGATGAAACTATAGAGTTGACCCCTTCTCCCCTCAACTGCACTATGTGCAGAGTTGATCCCTTCTACGCCCACTACACAACAAATTTAGAGTTCACCCCTTCCCCCATTCCCACCCCTACACTACAAATGCAGAGTACCCGCCTTCCCCACCTCGGTGGCACCAGCTTTCCCTGGACGGGAAAGTGAAAGCACTTGAGTGCTGCACGACGTGCTGAAGATCCGGAACTGCAGGTAAGATAGCTCCGGTTTTCATTTTAATTCATGCAAACAGGTAAATTAAATACATAAAGCCGGGTCCCACCACAGAGCAGCGGAGGGCCCACCACAGAGCTTCCCCGCTGCCGAGAAGATCTAGCCCGGCAATCCCGGCACCGGGTTCCATGGCGGGCTGCTGCCGCTCTGATCTTCCACCCCCCTGCCCCCACCACGGAGTCGAACGTCAGGAGGAGAACAAGATCCCAGCCCAGGAATGGCAGTGGTAGAGCCAGTGGGAGGTCAGGATGGGTCATAACCCCCCCCAACCCCAATCATTTTATGGTTGGCTAACACACAATTGGAGGTCCATGTCCATTTCACTCCCAGTAACCTCTGTTACCCACCTGGGGCCTCCTTTTCGGACTGCAAGTCTGTGTGGTTCCCAACTCAGCCTTCAGACCAAGTAAAGCGGCATTCCCCAGTTACCAGCTCAGTCCCCTTGCTGCCAGATTGGCCAAATCTTGAGTTCAACATCTCCAAATCGTCAAGAGTGTCAAGGAGACAAGGTTAAGAGCACTCTACCTAAATGCACACTGCATTCACAACAAGGCAGATGATTTAAAGGCCCAAATAGAGGTAAATGGTTATGATCTAATTGCCAAAGCAGAAATGTATCTATAGGGTGATCAAGACTGAGAACTGAATATTCAAGGTTATTCGACATTTAGGAAAGACAGGCAAAAAGGAAAAGGAAGTGGTGTTGTGCTGATAATAAGGGATGGGATCAATACATTAGTAAGGCAGGATCTTAGATCGGAAGAACAAAATGTGGAATCTGTTTGGGTGGAGCTAAAAAACAGCAAGGGGCAGCAAACACTGGTAGGAGTCGTTTATAGGCCACCAAACAGTAGTGGTAGTGTGCGGCATGGTATTAATCAGCAGATTAGAGAAGCATGTGGCATGGGTAATGCAGTAATCATGGGTGTAATGAATCTGCATATAGACTGGGTAAACCTAATGAGTACTAATGCTGTGGAGGATGATTTTCGGAATGTGCTGGGAATGATTTTCTAGAGCAGTATGTTGAGGAACCGACGAGAGAACAGGCTATTTTAGATCTAGTATTATGTAATGAGAAAGGGATAATTAATAATCTTGTTGTAAAAGAACCTTTAGGGATGAGCGACCAGAATATGATAGAATTTTACATTATGTTTGAAAGTGAGGTAGTTCAATCTGAAGCCCTGGTATTAAATTTGAACAAAGGAAATTATGAAGGTATGAGGGGCAAATTAGCTGAGGCGGATTGGGAAAATACATTAAAATGTATGATAGTACCTAGGCAATAGATAGTCTTTAAAGAATTATTACATATTTTACAGCAACTATACATTCCTTCAAGGCACAAATACCCCAAAAGTAAAGGCAGTCAACCATGGCTAACAAAGGAAGTTAAGGATTGTATAAGATTAAAAGAAAAGGCCTATAAAGTTGCCAGAAATAGTAGTAAACCTGAGGTTTGGGAGGAATTTAGAATACGGCAAAGGAGAACCAAGAAACTGATAAAGAAAGGGAGAATAGAATATGAAGGCAAGCTAGCAAAAAATATAAAAACAGACTGTAAAAGCTTCTACAAGTACGTAAAAAGGAAACGCTTGGCGAAAACGAATGTGGGTCCATTACAGGCAGAGTCAGGAGAATTTATAATGGAGAATAGAGAAATGGCAGAGAAGCTAAATGATTACTTTGTGTCTGTCTTCACTGAGAAAGATACAAGAAATCTCCCAGAATTAGAGATCCAAGGGATTAGGGGGAATGAGGAATTGAAGGAAATTAGTATTAGTAAGAAGGTTGTATTGGAGAAATTAATGGGACTGAAGGTTGATAAGTACCCAGGACTTGATATTTTACATTCCAGACTGTTGAAAGAGATAGCTATGGAGATAATGGATGGATTGGTGACCATCTTCCAAAACTCTATAGATTCTGGAGCGGTTCCTGCAGATTGGAAGGTTGCAAATGTCAACCCACTATTTAAGAAGGGAGGGGGAGAGAAAACAGGGAATTACAGACCTGTTAGCCTTATATCAGTCGTTGGGAATATATTCGAAAGGATGTGATAAAGGGACACTTGAATAATAATGATCTGATTAGGCATAGTCAACATGGATTTATGAATGGGAAATCATGTTTGACAAACCTGTTGGAGTTTTTTGAGGATGTTACTAACCAAATTGATAAAGGAGAGTCGGTGGACGTGGTATACTTGGATTTTCAGAAGGCTTTTGATAAAGTCCCCCACAGGAGATTGGTTAGCAAAATTAAAACACACAGGATAGGAGGTAATATGCTGCCATGGATTAAGGATTGGGTAACAGGCAGAAAGTGGAGAGAAGGAATAAACGGGTCATTCTCACATTGGCAGGCGGTGACTAGTGAGGTTCTGCAGGGATCAGTGCTTGGGCCCCAGCTGATCACAATATATATCAATGATTTGGATGTGGGAACCAAATGTAATATTTCCAAGTTCGCGGATGACACAAAACTAGGTGAGAATCTGTGTTGTGAGGAAGATGCTAAGGGCTTCAAGGGGATTTGGACAGACTTAGTGAGTGGGCAATAATGTGGCAGATGGAATATAATGTGGAAAAAATGTGAGGTTATCCACTTTGGTAGGAGGAATAGATGTGCAGAGTATTCTTAAATGGTAAGAGATTAGAAAGTGTAGATGTACAAAGGGACCTGGGCGTCCTTGTCAATAAGTCACTGAAAGCTAACATGTAGGTGCAGCAAGCAATTAGGAAGATTAATGGTATGTTAGCCTTTATCGCGAGAGGATTTGAGTACAGGAGTTACGAAGTCTTGCTTCAATTGTACACAACCTTGGTTAGACCGCACCTGGAGTACTGTGTGCAGTTTTGGCCCCCTTACCTTCGGAAGGATATTATTACCATAGAGGGAGTGCAACGAAGGTTCACCAGACTTGTTCCCGGGATGGCGGGACTGTCCTATGAAGAGAGATTGGGGAAACGGAGCCTGTATTCTCTAGAGTTTCGAAGAATGAGAGATGATCTCATTGAAACCTACAAAATACTGAAAGGGATAGACAGGGTAGATGCAGCTAAGATGTTTCCCCTGGTTGGGGATTCTAGAACCAGGGGACACAATTTCAAAATAAGGGAGAAGCCACTTAGGACAAAGGTGAGGAGAAATGTCTTTACTCAGAGGATTATCAATCTTTAGAATTGTCTACCCCAGAGGGCTGTGGAAGCTCAGTCATTGAGTATGTTTAAAGCAGAGATTGACAGATTTCTAAATAAAAATGACATAAGAGGATATGAGGATAGTGTGGAAAAAGGCATTGAAGTGGATGATCAGCCATGATCTTATTGAATAGCGGGGAGGCTCGATGGGCTGAATGGCCTACTCCTGTTCCAATGGATCAAACCTGTCTCTGTCACTGAGAAGTGGCAATCCCTAAACTAAGGTGCTGAGGACAATTGTTACACCTAAGAACCAGTAACTCATCATAGTCCAGTTACTGAGTTGGGCCCTTCCTGACTTTTAATGACACAGTTCCACACAAGGTGCAACTATCTACTGAGTCGGCAAGAAGGATCCAGCAGACCTTTCTGTGAACTACAAGTCACTACCATTGAAAAGCTGCTACTTTAGCATTGCTATCCCAACCTGGACAGCAATGCTAAAGTGGCAGCTTTTCAATGGCAAAGTGGCTTGCTTCTAGTTACCATTTCCTACAAATCCCAATAATTCGGTTGCTTTAAGGGTTTTCCTAGATCTCAATTGCAACCACAGATTGAACAGTGCAATATTGACATGTTTCAAGGAGATTCATGTGGTGATATCATTGCAGTATCCATGCATACTCTTAAATTGTACTCTTACCTCCCTCCACTGAAGACAGGAGCTGAGAACAGCTGTGCCTTTATTTTAAAATGCCACTTAGTGCAACAAGAAAGCACCCTTTGAGCAGCATGAACATATATTGTTCGGAATGAAGCAGAAAAGTGGTACACTATTGTAAGATCATGTCATTGTGCATACTCAGCATTATCTGCTATGATCCTTCAATAAATATATATTTTTAATTCATTGTCAGAAGGTGTCAAAGCCGGCATTTATTGTCCATCCCTAGCTTGCTAGGCCATTTCAAAGGGCAGTTGTGTGTCAACCACTTTGGCATAGGACTGGAGTCACATATTGGCTACAGTGGGTAAGAGGTCAGGTCATTAGTGTACCAATTGGGTTTCCATAACAATCTGACAATGTCATGGTCACTTTTACCCATACCAGTTTTTTTCTATTTCCAGATTTCTTAAACTGTGTTTGCTTACTTAACAACAGTGACTGTTCTTCAAAAAGTAACAATTGCTTATTCAGATGTACCTAGGACATGATAAGATGCTGAATGAATGCAAGTTCTTTCAGTCATTCAGTACTCAGTAATCCAATCCTCAGTTATATATATCCATTGCAAGTACACATACAGAATATTTAGGTTAACAAAACCATAAGAAGTACAAACAAAGCACTAGGGTTCATTTCTAGAGGGACAGACTTCAAAAGCAGATGTTAAACATAAATAGAATTTTAGTTAGACAATACTTGGAGTACTGTGCACAGTTCTGGTCTCCATGTGCACAAAAGGATATAGAAGCACTGGAGAAAGTGCAAAAGTTAATTACAGGAATAATAGCAGAACTGAGAAGGTACAGCTATCAGGAAAGACTGCACAGGCTGGTGTTTTTTCCCCTGGAATAAAAAGAATACTGAGAGGTGACTTGATAGTGATCTTAAAATTATAAAGGGTGGTTTGATAGGCTAGACATAGAGAAATGTTTCCACTTATCGGGGAATCTAAAACTAGATCTAAGATAGCCACTAACAAATCCAATAAGGAATTCAGGAGAAACTTGTTTACTCAGAGAGTGGTTAGAATGTAGAACTCACCAGCCAAAGAATAGTTCAGATGAATAGCAGGAATGTTTTTTTAAGGGGAAGCTAGATAAGCGCATGAGGGAGAAAGGAATAGAAGGATATGCTGATAAGGCTAGATGAAGTAGTGTAAGAGGCTCAGATGGGAGCATAAATACTCGCATAGATCTGTTGGGCCATGTGTTTCAGTGCTGTAAGATTCTATGTATCATTTAGCATTAACCGACTACTATTATACTTCCAATCTAAACCTTTCAGTAAGCAATGTTCTTGCTTAATGCATAATCAAGGGATTTAGATGCAAGTCACTGTACAAAAGCACTGATCACCATAAACGAGTCTTTGTGTTTCCTGAGAAACCACAAAATTGAAGCTTAAAGGAGTATTCCCACAGCCAGAGGAAGGCAGAGCAGGATGAGTGGTGCTGCTTGCTTCAACTAATGCGGTTACACAGTCACCAGCCATCTTGCCAGTGGTTCAGTTGAGGAGGAGGAAGGATGCACAACATTAATGAACTGTACAGCCCCTGACAGTGGGATAAGTTCTGTTGTACAGTACTGCACAGCAGAAAGGGGCAAATGCAAGTTTTCTGATACATTTTTTCTTTATTGAAGAGACAACATAATAAGGCCTACACACCCAACACATTCATGCAGGAGATCGCCATTTCCTACCTTCCTACCTAAGGATCATGGCCTCCTAATTGATCTGACACAATAGGCTGGTAATTCCCAAACGTTCTCAGGTTTTGTAGGCCCATAGACTTAATACTATTACAAATTCCTGGCATTCACAGTGAAAATGCAGAGGTGACAGCCTTAATGCTGCAAATATTAGCTTCCACCTTCACTTTTATTTTTGCATGCTCACTTATTGTGAAACCGTTCAACCCATACTGCAGTCAGCTTGCAGGAAAGAGAGACAGAAGTGATGCCAGCTGTCATGCAGGGCCCAACCCACCAAGAATGCGGTACATATATTTCGCCACATGAACATTGACTTTTAAACTGTTACTGGAGTAAAGAAAGAACTTGCTTTTTTTAAAAGAAAGCAACACCAGACCCTTGACTGGAAAGACATTTGCATATTTACAGAAAGTGCTTAAAAGGGACAAAAGACCATTGCCTGATACATTCAATCCACAATGGACTTTTGATTACCAGACGTTGAAAGTGGAGGAGCTAGCATTCCGGGTTGACTGCTAAGATGGTTGAATACACAAACAGACATAGTCAGACCAGTTTAGTCACATGACTGACTATTGAAGGCTTTTTTTGAACTTGCCACAGAGAATTTGGACGGAGAAAGCTGTTTGCTCCTGGACTGACAAGACCTCTCATGGCTAGCTTGCTGCAGCCTCTCCTGTCTGCTTCCATCTCTTTCTCATGGAACTGAAGACCCATTGAAGACACATGAACCCCAAGAGCAAAAAGTTTCCTACAGTGAATAAGGTTTAAGAAGAATACTGGGCCCCAACGAAAAGCAAGACTATCTACAATCAAGGACTCTACAGCAAGCATGAAGCACAGTAACAAACCCACCCCCCCCCACCCCACCCCACCCCCAGAGATTGCCTCACACTTTTTCACTTTATTTTTTTCTTCTGCTCTTTTCTGTCTCTATTTGCATTTGTGTATCACGTATGCATGCTAGCATGGGGCATGGCGTGTATCCGTAGTCGCTAACTGAATTAGGGGCTTTAGTTTAAGTTTAATAAATTTCACTTTTATTCTTTAAACCTAAGAAAGCCTGTTTGTGCTCATTTCTTTGCCTTATAATTGGAAAGCGGTGAATAAGGACTCACCAAGTGGGAGCTCAAAACACGGTGTGTTTAAAAATTAAATCCTGTTACAGTAAGACCAGGTGAAGTCTGAAAGGGACCCCTAGACACCTTTTTCACCTGGGCGTAACACAGCTCTTTCACAAAGGGGATGGTATCGCGGGTCTTGTCCTTGCTGTACTCTTTTACCCAGATACAAGGCTGATTCCAGAAACCCTCGTCATAGCATGGTGACCTGTCTTAGCTCAGCAGTGCCCACTATAGCAAAACCAAACTTATTATTTCTGAAGTGGTCACTGACAGAGTTAAGGACGATGATCCAAACCATTTTTGTCACTACAAGAGAAGGATGGGTTCCAATGCTGCCAAAAACTGCTATCCACGCAGTTAACCCCTTTGTGTACCAAATGGCCTTTGCAACTTTTGTGGGCGCTTGACTTCCACTAAATACTCAAACATATCAGTAATTGTATCAAATGTAATTGAATTTGGTTGGAGTGAATTGCAAGGCTGTATAACTCAATGCAGACTTTCAGATAACCTTTATAAACATCTGAATCTTGACACTGTGCTGAAGCCAACAATTCATTCCTAGAGAATGATTATTTTTCTATCATATATATTTATTAGGTTATTTTTGTAGTCATAAGTGCATCTGGTAAAGCTCCCCACTTATTGGAAAATTCCCATTACAATGCTTTTTTCTGAAAAGGGAGGCTATTGCGTTACATGACAAACTGAGGGAGAAATGTTGAAAATCAAGGAATGCAGTTACATTTTGACTTTCTGTTCCATAATTTGGAAATTACATCAAGTTTTATTTATTATACAGAAGACTTATATATTATAATCAGATGTTTCTTCAAGGCTTCTCCAGCCTTGTTTAAGAGCCATCATAACACTAATAGAGCTCCCAATTTAAATTGTTTTCCATTAATATTTTTTGTAGATGCAGAGGAAATTTCTCTACTTGTAGCAGTAAGGGACATTGCTTTTTAACCATCAACATCAACATGGAGCATTTTCCAATCAGCTATAGCCTGTGTTAAATGCAGAACAAAGCATGCTGCACCCAGCCTCAGCCTCAAAAAAATCTCCCCACTGTGCCAGTGAGACATTTCTAATTCCTTCTCAGACTTTCCTTGGGAGTAAAACAGGAAAACCAACATTATTCTCCATAATTACTGAATTGCTAACTAAATTGCGTGAAGGTGTGTCTTTGAAATATGGTTTATAAACGACATACATTAGCAGATGGTTAATTACTGGGAAAAAACGTGCTTCTGCTTTTTATTGAATGAGAGATTATATCCCCTTCGTAACTTGCCACAGCAAGACTAATGAGGTATTCTGGAATCACATGACATGCAGCCTTATATCAGGGTAAATTAATGCTGATTTGTGAGTAGTTTTATGCCCTGTATTATGGAATTGGGTTGAAGCTTCACATTTCACATTGAGCCCCTTACCATGTAGATTAAGAGAACTTTATTCCATCAATCTGAGCTGGATTCAAGCCTAGGCATGTACAGTGAAAGGACTGAACACTGCATAGGTCCGCAATTATTTTTATTAAAGTTTTGCTAATTCATATTCTTATGCTGTTCCAAAGTGCTTTGAAATTTTTTTTGTCAGCCTATGCATTTCGCAGGACCTAATTTGAATCAAATTTTTGTACAGATTGACTAACATATTAAATCAGGTGAAGGTGTACCTTTGAAACGTGGTTTCTGAACATGAGGTCTATAGAAGATGGTTAATTACTGGAGAAATATACCAATCGGATATAAAGAAAGAATGAACTTGGCATTTCTATAGTGCCCTTACACAAACTCAGGATGTCCCAAAGCACTTTACAACTAATGAAGAACTTTTGAAGTGTAGTAAAAGCAAAATACTGCAGATGCTGGAAATCTGAAATAAAAACAAGAAATGCTGGAAATACTCAGCAGGTCTGGCAGCATCTGTGGAGAGAGAAGCAGAGTTAATGTTTCAGGTCAGTGACCCTTCTTCATTACTGTTGTAATGTAGGGAAATGCAACAGCTAATTTGCAAAGTCTGGCAAACAGTGATCAGATAATCTGTTGCATAGTGATGTTGATTGAGGGATAAATATTAGGCAGGGCACTGGGGTGAACTTCCCTGCTCTTCTTTGCAATATGCCTTGGGATCTTTTACAGCCACCAAAAAGGCTCACAGCTTTATGTCACATCTAAAAGGCAGCACAACTGATACTGCTGCACTCCCTCAGTTATTGCACTGAAGTCTCAGCATAGATCACTCTAGTCTCTGGAGTGGAACTTGAAACCACAACCTTTAGAATCAGATGCCAGAGCTCTACCACTGACCCAAGGCTGACATGACTGCTAAATGCACAGAACTGATTCACAACCAGACTGTTCTGAGCATTCTCCCAGATAGACATGCTCCACACAAGGGGGAGAGGGGGAGGTGGGGGAGGGGAGGGATTGGGGGGGTTGGTGTTTGGAAGTGGAAAGTGCTTATAATCGGATGAAATAATGGCAGGGGGGTGAGGGTACTTCCCGCCACCATCCTGCCTCCGCCAAAACTTATACTGGGCCAAAAAGGCCTGTGAACGGCCTTCCTGCCCTCCTGCCAATTGAGGCCCTTAACTGGGCATTTAACCACTAATTAAGGGCCACTTCCCGCCGTAGCCGCAATCAACCGTGCGGCAGGCGGCCCTGTTGCCACATGGGAAGCATGGCACAGAAAACCGTGCAGGCTTCTTCCTGGCTCCGGGGGTCCAGGGCTGCGGGGTGAGGGGGGGGTCTCTTGTTAAAAGGCACAGTGCCCGAACGAGGGGCCCAGCATCGTGTAGGGGTGTGCCCGCTGAGAACCACCCTCCTACCCTTGCTGCCAACACCCCCACCCCCCCCCCCACCATGCGACCCCACACCCCCCGCGAGATCCCTCCCGCCCTGACCTGGCTCTTTGCCCTCCGGTAAGTGCTCCTCCAGTAGCCACTGCCTCCGTGATGGCTCTGCAGCTGCCAGCCTCTGATTGGCCAGCACCTTCCAAGGGCAGGACTTCCGCAACAGGGTCCTTGATCTTGTGGAAAGCCCACCGTTGTCCACTTAATTGCCTTATTGGCACTAAATTCAGTGGCCCTTCCGGAGAAGTGGCGACGCGGGGATCTTGGCGTCACTTTTGCCAGACGTCGAGACCTCCGCCACCAGGATAAAATTCCCCCCAAGGTGCCAAGTCTTTTCTCTACATGAGGGAAAGTTAAGAGGAAACCTGACAGAGATCTTTATAATGATGAAGGGGTGTGATAGGCCGCATGTGAATAAATAGTTTCCACGTCTGGGTGAACCAGAACAAGGAAACATAATTGCAAGATAGGCACTAACATCAAATTAAAAAATTTACATGGAATTTCTTTAGAGAGTGAGTGGTAAGAATGTGGAGCTTGCAGCCATGTGGAGTGATTGATACATTTAATGGGCAGGCATGACGCAAAACTGGGTTAGATGGAAATAGCATGATATAGGGACAGGGCGTAAAGAAGTAATTAGGAAGGGAAGAATAACGGCATCGACCAGTTGGGTCAAATGGTCTGTGCTGTGGATTCTATGTAATCCGATGTCCTTATTTTTATACTTTCATTATAAGTTGCAATATAAACATTTATCATGGCAATTATCTGTCACGGTTTAATTATATACTCCTGCCAGTGGTGATTCTGCAACTCCTCCACTGGACAGAGGGCGTCATTGCAAATTTACGTTGGCAGTTTCCCGTATAAATTTGGAATTTAGAATGGTGAACGATGAAAAAAAGCACCCTGAAACCTAAAAGTTTTTAATCAATAATCATTTCAAGACAGTGCTGGAAGCGATTAGAAAAAAAAGTATTCCATTACACAGCTTCCTAACAGAGTAACATTGCCTGAAGAAACTGCATAATGGCTGTTTTTTTAAGTGCAGATTTGCCATTGTTGTCTTTGAAAGAGTTAATCCCCAAACCTGCCAATTACTACCTCCATCCTCGTGTCAATTCAGAATCCCAAAATACCACAAGCAATTCTCTTGCTTAATTAATTAGCTGGTCATGAAAATACAAACACTGATAATATGCATTAATCAACGAACACATTTCAAAGAATTTAAGTACGAATGAAAGGTCTTTTATTAAACAGCAAATGAGCAAAACAGCAGCTCTGACACCAACTGACAGGCTGCATGTGCCTCTTAAATATATATAACATGTACAAATGGAAAACTCTCAAAGTCCCACCAAAATTAAAGTGCTATTTTGGGGACTTGTGTTTAAAAATAGAAAACAGAAACACAGCTGTGGTTTTCATTTCTAGTTATCAAACAGACTACCTAACTGGTTCAATTTTTCTTTTGCTGTTGTCTTGGAAAACAGTTGTCTATAAATGTACAGACAAAGTGGATTTCTGAGTACTTCAGCGAACAGCCCATTTTCAGGAAGAAAAACTCTAAGGATGGGACTGAATTTTACTGTGGGCTTTGGCACCCTGATGTCGGGATCAAATGCAGGTGCCGAGCCCACACTTGCTCGCAGAAGGACTGGTTCCACAATGTTACCAGAGAGAGCCTCCTAATTGGCTGCCTCCGGGCCCACCATCCAATGAAGGATGGCGGGCTGAACGTAGATGCTGCTGGCCCAATCAGAGGCCCGGCAGCTCTGACGCCTCAGCTGCCCTGCCGGGAGAGGTGGGCACTGCTGAGGTAGGAGACCTCAGGCGCCTTCAGGTAAGTACATTAAAGAGAAATTAGTCATGGGGCTGGGGGTTGGAGGGGGAAAGGCCTCTTGTGCCTTCCCCACCCTCAACCCTCTCTTTGGGCCATGGAGCCCAGCTCAAATTGCACCCCCCCCCCCCCCCACCCTCCTCCCACTACCGCCTGGAGTCCATGAAGCTGGCGGCCTCCCCATGCGGTGGGGGGCCGCTTTGCCAGTGGCCTCACTTAATGACCCCTAATTGGGGCATTGTGCTTCAAATGGCTGCCCGTCTCCCTTGTCCATCGTCCTTTCAAATCAAATAGTCACTAATAAATCCAGTATGGAATTCAGGAGAAACCTCTTTCCCCAGAGAGTGGTTAGAATGTGAAACTTGCGACCACGTGATGTAGGTGAGGCAAATAGTATCGATGCATCTAAGGGCAGCGAAATAAGTATATTAGGGAGAAAGGAATAGAAGCAGATGCTGGTAAGGTTAGATGAAGTAGGATGTGAACAGGTTTGTGTGGAATATAAACACCAGCATGGACCAGTTAGGTCAAATGGCCTGTTTCTGCACTGCATATTCTATGTCATTCTGTGTAATGTTCCACAACATCCTTCCACACGCCGAGAGTCATTAGAGGAAAGATTTTCTGCTTAAACACTCTTGGATTGAGAAATTGTGGATCCAAGGGCTCTGTGATTTTCATCCATTAAGGTTGTGACAGTGGAGTGCCTTATCAGATGTTGTCACGTTTACAGGGAGGGTGTCATAGCTAAGTCATTGCAGAAATCTTGCCTGCTATTAAAAAGTCTTGTCTTTGTGTTGCTTTTTTAACTTGCTCCTCAGGAAGCTCTATCACCAAATGGATTTTTCCCCTATTAGGTGGTCTTTCCCAATTCTGCAGTGGCACAGCTGGAAATCAGTTATTATAATTATTTCTGTCAATGTGCTGTTGGTGTCATCCCCAGTCACAATGCAATATGTAACTGACTGTGATAATAAAAACACAAAATGCTGGAAATACTCAACAGGTCAGGCAGCATCTGTGTAAAGAGAAACAGAGTTAACATTTCAGTTCCATGAACTTTCACCAGAACTGGGAAAAGTTGAAAATGCAATAGGTTTTAAGCAAGTGAAAGGGGGAGGGTGGAAAAGAACAAAAGGGATCTATGATAGGGTGGAAGACAAGAGAGATTAAATGACAACAAACTTGGTGGTGCAAGGCCAAAGGGAATGGCAATGGGACAAGTAAAGACACAAAGAAAGAAAAGATGTATCTAGAGGTGGTGTGAATGGCAGAATGATGAAAGGCTGCCGCCCGAAAGCAAAAGCCATAGAAAAACAAAATTAAGACTGAAATATGTAGAGAAAGGGAAACAAAATGGAGCAGAGATTACGGTCTGAAATTGTTGAACTCAATGTTGAGTCTGGAAGGCTGTAAAGTGCCTAATCAAAAGATATAACTTACTGTGCCCGGTGTTGCCACAAACCTACAATTGGAGGTCTACAAAAGGGCAAAACTTCAAAATTAAGGAAGTTGGAGCCATTAGGTCTTCAGAAAAGCCTAAAATCTTGACCATAATTTCAATTTGTGCATTTAAATGTGGGATGGTTACAATCTTAGCCAGGTCATACCATTTAAAAGAGCAGTCTATGTGTAATTGTGACCATTAATTGTAGGCCATCTCACAGTTTGGCTCATGAAGTTTGGCCATATTCACTGTTGATTTTCTCAAGTTGGTGAGATTCCATGAGTTTGACTGAATAGCTATCCTCCTGATTATCCCCTGAACTTTTTGGATGTTTTTTGTTGGGGATCAGTCACTTAGCGGTTAGTCCAAGAACAAGCTGAAACATAGCATTTCATAATTAGTGATTAAATCCAAGCAGGAACGGAGTGGGGGTAGGGGAGAGGAAACTAGGGGTGAGATAGGGATCGAAATGAATGGCATTTCAGAGGTGGATCTAAGCAGTCTTGGCATTAGATGAGATGCGAAATTTAAAGCTAAACTCAGGGTCGAGCACAGAAATACCATCAGGTTGAGCTTCAGTTGGTATCCAGGAAGAGGGGTGCAACTGGGATTTAGGATCCAGAGCTTCTGGTGAGGACAAAACACAATGGCTTCAATCCTACCAATGCTGAATTGCAGAATGTTTTAGCTTATCTATGACTTAATGTTCAACTGGCAATCGGATAGCACAGCTACAGACAAGAAATCAAAGGTGACAATGGAAAGGTAAAGCTGATGAGTGAAAGTTGATTTCATGTTTACAAAGAATATTGCAACATTCAGATAATAAATAGAAAAAGGAGAAGGAGAGAACCTTGAGAGGTGGATATGTAAGCATGGGAGGAGAAATCATTGCAGAAGATGTGCCAGCTCAGGTGGGACACTAGACCAAAGGGAGGTAGCTACTACAGGAAAGGAGCTGAAGAAGGATGATATGATCAACAGTGTCAACTGTCACAGTAAGGTTGAGGAGAATGAGGAAGGATAATGTACCATGGTCATAGTCATGCAGAATCCTGTTGGTTCTGTGATAGGTGCAGAAACCAAACTGAAGAGATTGGAATAAGCATATTCAGAAAACGAGGCCATTTATTCAAATTGCATGTTTTACAGATGGGTGTGTCTGGTAAGGACTGAGCAGTCATTTATAAATAAATAAATACATGCTGACCACGTATTCAACAGAAACAGGATGCAACTGAAGGCAACTGTTTCATACTGTTTCTGTTTAATTAGCAATTTGACTTTGTAGAATCACATAGCATGGAAGCATAGAATAGAAACGTACAGTGCAGAAGGAGGCTATTCAGCCCATTATGCCCTCGCTGGTTCTTGGAAAGAGCTGTCCAATTATTCCTACTTCTCTACTCTTCCCCTGTAGTACCATCCCATACCCTCTGTTCCCCATCCAATGGCCCGTTATCATATTTCATACTCCATTTCCTACACCTTCTGTTCTCTATCCCATACCTGCTCTATGATACCCTATATCACTCTCATAACTCCTGTCCCCATCATAGAATTATATCACACAGAAGGAGGCCATTCAGCCCACAGTACCTGTGCTGACTCCAGTATGGCACATACAATGCTATTCAGGGGGGAAAAAAACTATTTGGGCAATTAGCTATGGCCTCTCTAATAACATCATATTGGCCTGTCAAGCAGACAGTAGGCAGAATCATAAAACACAGGCATCCAACATGGAAAGATCAAAAGAGTTGTGTTAGTATTATGGTAACTGTTCCACTTTCACTTCAGTTTTGGACCGTTAGTTATATGTAATTAGAGACAGATCACTACCAGATATCAGGTAATTCAGATAAGTGCATAACTAGTTTCCAAAGAAATGGCCAATCTTTCTGAATAATGGTAGTAAATAGGAAGAAATCATTGCTATACAGTGCTTTGATCAGATTCATTAAGTCTTGACTACATCTGGTACCTGGCTGGTATTAAGTATTAGTCGGTGGATTAATGGGAGTAAATAGTCTGATTGGCCAAAGAACTGGTAATTGATCCATTAAAGAGATCATATTCCTAAAATTAGTAAAAAGTTGAAAGGCCATACAGCATGTGGTTTCTTAATGAGTTCACTCATTCTCCATTCTCAGAACTAGTTTAAAAATGGCCCTTTCCACAAATGGTTATAATGAACATCTCAGTAATCTTAACGTTGGGATAGAACAGAAAACGACCTGATTAAAACACAAGACAGCACCTTATGTTTTAAACAGCTCGCTGGCTCTTTCCGATTCAGAATAAAACGTTCTCAAGTGCTCATAAGAAACATTTTTGGGAAAGATCACATACCAATTACCCTCTGCAGAATTTAGCTTTTGAAATATATCTCTACATCTTTTCTTTCATCCAAAATCAACAAAATGGGTTGGTCTGTAAATTTTCTGCACCTTGCATCTTGAGTCAGGACAATGGGGTTGTCCATTCTGAGCACTTCTCCAGATAAATTTTCACTGTTACTGCTTGGTTTGATACACTTGGACTTCTGTGTTCCGTGTCAGTGCGCCATTTTCCCACACCCTCTTGGCCAGTCTGGACATAGCAGTGGACGCCTTTCCCGTGCACTTGTTGATTTCTGCATCAAGAGACAGGTTACTGGTGATAGTTGAGCCTAGGTAGGTGAATTCTTGAACCACTTCAAGAGCGTAGTTGCCGACATTGATGGATGGAGCATTTCTAACGTCCTGTCCCATGATGTTCGTTTTCTGGAGGCTGGTGGTTAGGCCAAATTCGTTGCAGGCAGCTGCAATCCTGTTGATGAGTCTCTGCAGACACTCTTCTGTTTGGGATGTTAATGCAGCATTGTCAGCAAAGAGGAGTTCCCTGATGAGGACCTTCCGTACTTTAGTCTTCGCTCTAAGACGGGCAAGGTTGAACAACCTGCCATCTGATCTTGTGTGGAGGAAAATTCCTTCTTCTGAAGACTTGAATGCATGTGAGAGCAGCAGTGAGAAGAAGATCACAAACAGTGTAGGTGCAAGAACACAGCCCTGTTTCACACCACTCAGGATAGGAAAGGGGTCTGATGAGGCACTGCTATGCTGAATTGTGCCTTTCACATTGTCATGGAATGAGGTGATGATACTTAGCAGCTTTGGTGGACATCCGATCTTTGCTAGTAGACTGAAGAGACCACGTCTGCTGACGAGGTCAAAGGCTTTGGTGAGATCAATGAAAGCAACGTACTGACACGGAACACAAAAGTCCGAATGTATCAAGCCTGTGTCCTCAGCACCTTTCTCTACAGCAGCGAGGCCTGGACAATGTATGTCAGCCAAGTGCAACGTCTCAACTCATTCCATCTTCACTGCCTCCGGAGAATCCTTGGCATCAGGTGGCAGGACCGTATCTCCAACACAGAAATCCTCGAGGCGGCCAACACCCCCACTGAGCCAGCGGCACTTGAGATGGCTTGGCCATGTGAGCCACATGGAATATGGCAGGATCCCCAAGGACACATTATACAGTGAGCCCGTCACTGGTATCAGACCCACCGGTCGTCCATGTCTCCGCCTTAAAGACATCGGCAAACACGACATGAAGTCCTGTGACATTGACCACAAGTCGTGGGAGTCAGTTGCCAGTGATCGCCAGAGCAGGCGGACAGCCATAAAGGTGGGGCTAAAGACTGGCGAGTCGAAGAGACTTAGCAATTGGCAGGAAAAAAGACAGAAGCGCAAGGAGAGAGCCAACTGTGTAACAGCCCCAACAACCAATTTTATCTGCAGCGCCTGTGGAAGAGTCTGTCACTCTAGAATTGACCTTTATAGCCACTCAAGGCACTGCTTCACAAACCACTGACCAGCTCTAGGTGCTTACCCATTGTCTCTCGAGACAAGGAGGCCAAAGTGGAAGAAGAAGAAGACAGCTTGGTTACCTTATCTAATACTTGAGTGATGTGAGAGGGACACCTGCATCAGTCAAATTCCGGATGTATGCTGATGACAGCCAGTTCTACCTTTCCACCACCTTTCTCAAGCTCTTCACAGCCTCTATGTTCCCTGACATCAAATCTTGGATGAACTGCATTCTCCTCCAGTTCAACATTTAGAAGACTGAACGATTGACAGCATCTCAGGTTGAACCAAACTCTTTGCAACTTTGATGTCCTATCTTACCTGGCCCTGAGCTGAGCCTACAACCAGATATCCTGTCCTTCACAAAGATCAACTACTTCCATTTCCCTAACATCATTCCCTGCCTCAGCCCACTTGTTGTTGAAACCCTCATCTATGCCTTTGTGACTATTCCAATGATCTCCTGGCTGACCTCCGATCCACCTGCCTCCATAAACTTCAGCCCATCTAAAGGTCTGCTGCCTGCATCCTATCCCACACCAAGCCCCATTTACCCATCACCCCAATGTATGCTCTCAGTCCCCAAAGACATCAATTTAAAATTCTCATCTTCATGTTTAAATCTGTTCCATGGGTTCACCCCACACTATGGCCTGGATTTTATGAGCCCCGCCCCCCCCCCGAGGGAAGGTTGGAGGCGGGGGGCCCCGATAAAATCGCAACGGGTGGAGGGCCCGTTACCGCCCAATCGCCAAGCGATCATGCTGGGGTGGAGATAGGCCAACAACGGTCTTCCCATCCAGAGCCCAATTGAGGCCCTTAAGTGGCCTACTGACAACCACTTAAGGGCCTCTTCCCAATGTCGCTGGGATCTAACCAGCAGCAGGGGAGTGAGGGGGAGAGGGGTGGGGCGGGGGTGCCTCCACCACATGGGGAGGGTGACTTGTAAAATGAGGCACCCTCCTTGAGGGCTTTGTGGGGAGAGTCCCTCCTCCGTGGACAATCTGTGGCCCACAGAGGGCCCCAGCTGGGAAACAATGCACCTCCCAAGACCCCCCAAAAGCCCCCTCCTTCACTGCTTTATGACCATCCACCCCCCCCCCCCCCATACCCCACACAAGGGCCATCCAAACTGGCCCCAGAGACCCCACCTCACTTAGCTGTGGGCCAGGATTCCAGCGCTGGGCCTGGGTCCAAGGCTTCTGCAATACCAGCAGTGGCCACCATTCCTGCTGGCACTGCCAATATTGCTGAGCTGCCAGCCCTGTGATTGGCCGATGGATCTTGGAGGCGGGATCCCCGTCTTTAAAGGGACGGGGATCCTGGCATGGGACACTTTGACAGAAAAATTATGGAGGATCGCTCAAGGGGGGCAGGAAAAGCCCAAAGCAGGCCCCCCCACTGCCGTTTCGGCCCTGTGTTGGGAGCCCACCGCCTCCACAAAATCCAGCCCCATCTCTGTAACCTTCCACAGCCCTCCAACCCTCCAACAACTCTGTTTTCCTCCAATTCTAGCCTCTTGCGCATTCCCCATTCCTTTTGCCCCAGCATTGCAGCTGTCTACTCCCTATATGTTGGAATTCTCTCCCTAAATCCTCCCTCTCTCCCTTTAAGACCCCTTAAAATCTACCTTTTCCCCCTCCTAATAGTTTGTCTATGGCTTGGCAATGGTTTTCATCTGCTTTAAAGGTGCTATATAAACAGAAGTTATATTACATCAGCCCAAGTTTTGTTGTCAGTGGCAAAGGAACGGCCCTCACTGTTCACCTCGCTGACAGCTGCCTACAGAGTTTTTACAGGTTTCCTCTAATCCGACATCTTTTCCAGCCTTTACAAGGAATCTGTGCTGCCCATGAGCAGGACAAGAAGCTGCAAGCCTCTTTCACCAATAAGACTGAAAAATCCTCACTGAACTAAACAGAGTCCGAACCAGGAAGTATAAAGCAGAAAATATAAATTAGATTTAAATGATGTGTAGAAAGTGAAATAAAGATTGGGAAATATAGATGGGTTCAAGAAAGAAAGAGATAATAGAGACAGACCAAAAAAGTAAAAACAATTACTTTAATTTTTAAAATCTCCAACACCAAATTTCTTCGAAGGGAATGAGACTCCACATTTGTAAAATTAATTTTTCAGTGCCAGAGAGGTGGTTTGGCAGTAATTATCACTAAGCTTGCTATTAAAAAAGACACTGACCCCTGAATGCACTAGCTGTAACTTTTTCAGCAATCTTTAGTGCATAACGAGTGAGGAAATACAGCAAGTTCACATTACTACAGTCATTTCATTGCTGAATCTATTAGCAAGGTCTGCAACAGCGCACCCTGTAGAGGAGCAGGATATCTCTGACAACAACTTCTGGATTTTTGTGTTTAACTGTACATGTCTGGAAGTTAGAAGTTGTTATCTGTTGATAGCTTCACTTAGTATTACCACAAAATCCAGGCCATTGTATTGCATAGTATATACAGTAGAAAAACAAGCCATTTGGCCCAACATTATACCGTTTTTATACTCCACATGAACCTCTTCCCATCCTTCTTCATTTTCCTCTTCCTAGCAGCAGTGACTGCCAAAGCTCTTGCTCGTACAACATAAATATTAATGTCCGTCGAGATCCAGACTCGGCTTGCGGTCTCCTGGCTGAGAGTCTAATACTCTACTATTGATGCTGGCAGGCTATCTACCCCTTAATGATGAATGTCTGGCATGGCCTAATTTTGCCTGGTTAACTGACATGCACATCCTGCCTGTAAATATAAGTGACTGATTACTGTTCAGTTAATGACTAAGTTTCAAACTTAACAGATTCCAACGAGGTCAGGGAGGGCATGAACAATTGGAGCCTCTAATCAGACAATGCAACTGGGAACTGCAAAGAACCAAATTAATCTCAATGTCTAATTAACGTGTGGAGATTGGAACTCTTATCATTACAGGATTACCTCTTGGTAGTTTTATTCACTGGCATAGTACCACAAACCTGAACAAATTCATCAACTATGACATTTCCTGTTGTAACCTCCTCCTAATGAAATTTCTTAAATGTTCCCGTAACTCTAGTGTCACTCATTAAGTAGAGATGATTACCATATGATGAGACATGATTGCCGCTGGATAAGATACCAGTGGTATGATTAACTGCTATTGCCAAGAGACAATATACCTTTTCATGTCAGCCTAAATAAAATACATTGAAAACATTGAAATGGATCAGGGGCCAGGTGATTCATTAATAGTAATTAGCATACTGTGAGAAGTTATCTTTTTCTCTTCACTGCCTTTCTGATCTTAGCTTTTCTCTTGTGAAGTGACAGTATATGATTCCACAGTTGCCAGGCCTTCAGGTACCTTACTAAAGTGGCCATTTCTCATTTGTCAACCTGGACAGTGAGGTTCAGTGGGCCATTTAACCTTGAGGTTCATCACCGTAAAGCCCAAACAGCAATGACTTAACAATCTGGTTTTTGAATAGGGTGTCTGATTTTTAATGGCTAAGTCTATTTTGCCTACTTATCTTATAATTTGGAGACATGAGTTATTAAGGTTTTCAATCAACTCTCTTCACCAACAAAGCACATATCAGAACTCAAACTTTGGTCCCACCCCCCAACCTAACCTACTTCTTTCCTTGATGCAAACTTAACATAAGGTGGCAACCTCTTCTGTTACAGGAAAGGACACAAGTGGTCCAAGAATCAGGAAGTATTTATATCATAAACTTGATGTGGTTGCAAAGAAGTTTGCCTTCTCACTGACACCAATCCTGTACGGTGAAAGTTAAGAGTTAAAGCTTGAACTGACTCCGAAATGAAGTGAGATTCCCTCCTCATCTAGGAAGTCTCACTCCACTTCATTCCAGTGTCAGCTTGGGCCCTGACTCTGGATTCAGATTGCATTTACACTACCACCAAGGAAAACATAGGAAATAGGAGCTGGAGTAGGCTATTTGGCCCCATATGCCTGCTCTGCCATTCAACTAGATAACGGCTGATCACTTACCTCAATGCCATTTTCCCACACTATCCCCATATCTTTTGATATCTCTAATAGCGAGAAACCTATCAATCTCTGTCTTGAATGGTACTCAATGACTGAGCCTCCACAGCCCTCTGGGGTACAGAATTCCAAAGATTCACCACCCTCCTAGTGAACAAATTCCTCCTCATCTCTGTCCTAAATGGTCTACCTCTTATTCTCAGACTTTCTTATTCAAGAAAGAGGGGAGAAAATGTTGTGGAAAAACCATCATCTCCAAGTTTTCTTCCAAGTCACACACCATCCTGACTTGGACATATATCACTGTTCCTTCATTGTCACTGGGTCAATATTGTGCAATTTCATACCTAACGTCATTGTGGGAGCACTATCACCACAAGGACAGCAGCGGTTCAAGGAGAGGTCCCAAAACCACCACCACCACCTACTCAGGGGAACTAGGGATGGGCAATAAATGGGACCTTGCCATCAATGCCCACATCCTGAGAAAGAAAATCTGTTAGCAAGCTGCTGAAATGCAACAAAAAATAGAGCCCAGGGAATTATATATATTTTAAGGTGTGATTTTTTTCTGCCTTTTGAGGTTTTATAAACAAAGTACACAGGCCTGTGGAAAATCTCGCAAAAGATTTGTGCTGAAAGGTCTGGTTGTCCAAGACAGACCAGTGCAGATTTGGACTCACATCAGGCAAATTTACATTGAGTTATGTCAAATGTACAGCACAGGTACAGGCCATTTGGAACAATTGATGTTTCCTGCGCATGAGCCTCCTCCTACCCTACTTCATCTAATGCTCACAGTATATCCTTTTATTCTTTTCTCTCTCATGTGTTTAGCTTCCCCTTAAATGCGTCTATGCTATTTGCTCAACTGTTCCTTCTGGCTGCACATTCCACATTTTTACCATTCTTTGGGTAAAAGTGTTTCTCCTGAATTTCATACGGATTTATTAATGACTATATTATATTTATGACCCCCTAGTTCTGGTCTAGCCCACTACTGGAAACATTTTCTCTACATCTGCCCTATCAATGCCTTTCATTTCACCCCTCAACCTTCTATGTTCTAAAGAAAATAGTCCCAGCCTGCTTAGCCTTGATAAATACATCCTTTCAGTTCTGGTATCATCCTTGCGAACCTTTTTTGCAGCTTCTCCAATGCCTCTACATTCTTTTTATATTATGCAGATCAGAACTGTACACAGATTTGGACTCAGCACCACAAGCCCAAAGTCCAATAAATTATTCCTATTAACTAGGGGCAGGATTTTTGGGAGTTGAAGAAGCAGAAAATTTCCAATTGGTTTATTTCTTTCAAAATGTTTGGAGAAAGAATTCGTGACTGAGAAAGCATCCCTTCGACTGACATTTGTCGGGCATTTGTAATTACAAAGGGGATAACACCTACTGCTTTGCTAGTCCATAACAGAAGGTTCAGATGGCAAAGAGGTGATACTTTCACTGAATATATGCAAAGCAATTAGTTTTCCTCCATTATAAAAACATACTGAGATCAGGCTATGACCTTATGGATAAAGAGTTACAAATGAAGTCAGACAAGCATTCCTTCAGAATTTCATTAAATTATAAGATTAACTTTCACAAAGCATAATTTCCTTCATCCAGCACAGAGGAAAATGAAAAGAGCTAACTTTTCCTTGTCTGCTTCATGCAAGATAGATAATAACGATGATACTGTCTGCTTTTTCTTCCACCCTTTATCTAAACAATTGCTAGAACAATGACTGGAAAAAGGGCAAATGGCTTGAATTTAATGAAAACTGCCGTTTTCTAGGAGCATACAAGATGACATTCTGCTTGAAGCATGTCTTCACAATCTTAATTTGATATAAAAACAAACAAGAGCTTGCTTCAATACTTGAGGGCAGGAAAAAAGGTCAAGGTTTACTTCAATAAAACAGACAGCAGCTCCCCGACTTGCTATTCTGAAACCGTCTGGCTGCTAACAACTCCTGATGCCTGCTTTCCAGCTTCCATTTGGCAGCCTCAAGATAAAACAAGTCTCAGGATACAGAGAGAAAGCCAAGTGTTGTTTCATGAGTTTACACAAAGAGTTTCAAGGTCAAATATTGCCCTCAGGTAAAGAGAGCGGGTCTGCTTACAACCATGTGTGGGTTGAAATGTAAACCTATTTGACCAAATTCATTTTGCACAGCCCTAACTTTTTAAAAAAAATTTTCTTTTAATTATAACTGCATTGTGCTAAGAAAACGAAGGGACAGATTACAACTGCTTTCCACCGTTATAGAAGTCTCTGCTCAACAGGATGAACCTTGGAGTCACATGGAATCAAAAAAGAGACACTGGGTGTTTTGAGGAACAGCTCTGTAGCTGCCCAGCCCATGTGGCTTACTAAGGACAAAGCATTCCTAATGCTGACCCCTAAATTAAAAGTAATGGCTGCTAACTACTGAACCTGCGTCCTATCAGACATCTACAAGGCAAAGCACAACTGGGAGAGGGAAGGGAACATGTAGATTCAAAAAAAGAACCTGTATATATCCATAGTCTTTAATTCAAGGAAAATTATCAGGCAGCTTTTACATCTGTGTGAACAATGGCAGTTGCAACTTTTAAACAGACATATGTCATTTTCTATCTATTTACATGCAAGCATACCCTTTTTGCATAAAGTATAGGCACTTGTGGAGTACAATTCTGCTTGTGTAGAAAGGCAGGTTGCATAGGGCAGATGTAAATGAATAAAATTAATCTTTACATTCTCTTATGTATTTCTGTTCTTGTTTTTCCTTTTGAAAACCTTTCTTTAAACGGTGAAAGTCAAACACAGAGGACAGTATACTGGGCAAAGTTGCTCAGACCCCGAATATCCGATTTGCAAGCTCGTATTGCAGATACACTGCTATTGACCAGAGTGTTTTAGTGATTTACTCTAAGTTAATTCAGCTGCCCTTCCCCCCACAAACCCTCGGCCCACCACCCCCCCCCCCCCCCCCAAACTGATCAAATGCCTTCTACGATTACATCAGCACTCATTGTTTAAAGAAAACCATTTAAAAAATTCGACAGGCTGTCAAAATTCATTGCAATGCTGCAAAGTGAATGCATTTATAAATAGGCATTGGGGCCCCTGTCTTTAAATGGCACCAGCTTCAAGAAAATGTGTTTCGCAAACCGTTGACATTTATACATCACTTATTGGTTGAGACTCTTTTGACAAAAAAATGACTGTAGGCTCCCTTCAGACTAAATTCCCTTCTCAAATGTAAAAAAACAGGTTACTAAGCAAACCTACCTGAAAGCAGGGCCTCTTTAACAATGGATGTGACTTTAGCTCAGTGGGGTGGGCCTACATCAGATTATTTTCTCTCCTGCTAGCCAAAAGTTCACCACACTTTTCAGATAAAGATCTGGTTTCACCCTGGTCTTGCCTGTGTGCTTGCAGCCACATTGAGCTATTTATGGGCAAACTTAAAGAACTGGTGCTTATCTGCATCAGCACAGGAATCCAGAAGGAAACAGTGTCTCAGTTCCAAAAAGCAGAAGTTTTGTAAATATAATGAACACAAGGAATGGCAATCTTTAATATCAGTCACGGATCACAAAACGGTCACTGTCCATTCACATGTATGCACTCAACCCACTTATGTACTTTGACAGTATGTCACCGTGCGGCAGATCACATCAAACCCCCTTGTGCTTTAAAATCACAATTAAATTCTTTTTTAGCCTTTTTTGCTCGACTGCAAAGTGGAAATAAGCCTAGTATCCCAAGTCTTTTTTCATAATTCAACGAGAGTTCAGACAGATAGAAAGATGGAGAGAGAAAGAAGGAAGAAGAATCAAACACAAGGGAAAAAAAGTTCAGACAAATAGAGGCAATAAGGAAATCAAGAGACAGAGAGGTACAAAAACGCAAGAACAATCTTCATTGAAACAGGACAGACATACCTTTAAATGTTGAAATTAATTTAAATCTATAATTAGTTTTTGATGGGACGACTATTATCAGCTAGGGTTGGTATCATCTTTTCCAAATCCCCAAATCAGTACACTTCAAAATGCTGGAACCTATATCAAAAGTGTGTTAAAAAATCTTGCAAAAAAATTGCCTGTAAAGGGGATGGTGGGCTTGGCCCCAGATCCTCATAAAAATAAATTTTGCACCATCAGAGCTCACTTTCCCCTTCAAAAATTTATAAATTCACTACTAAATAAACGCACTGCCATTTTAACAAAAATAGGGTTACAAAGCATAGGTGACAGAGTACCTTTGAATTCTTGGCATTACCTATCCAGTTATTTTTAAGGTCTCATTACTCCAGCAGATTTTAAAGTGCAGTCTGGAACAGTAAATTACAAGAGGCCCCCGACAGCCATTTGGTCATCATGCTTGTGTTCTGCTGTTCAATCATTCTGTGAGAGAGACTTAATCAGTGTCAAAACAGGCTGGAGTGTTACAGCAATTTATCTGCAGATGACAGATGAATGGCCCTGACTCTTAAGTGAAAAATACCTGTACATGCTTCTTTAAGACTGCACTAGCAGGGACCTGCATTTTCATTTCACTTAGCAAACAGTACTTAAGGACATTTTCTTCAATCTCTGTTGTAAAGGAACCCAGATAGAATGATCTGCACTAAACTGTGCAGGAATACCATAGTCAACATAATGGCTTCATGATCAGTTCTTTTGCAAGACTTCTAAAGCTATTAATACTCCTTGTTAACTTAGCCCCTCCCAGTTCCAATTTTCTCCCCTTTTCATGTCTCCTTTTCCATAGGATGGTGATTTGTGCGATGTTACAGTCTGCCAAGGGTGCCAGTAGGCCTGAGACATCGTTCTCCATGGTGAATGTTGCTGGACAGTTCAACTATGGCAAGCATCACACCTAAGCTAATCCTGTCCTCCCTCAACATCTACATGTCCACATTTTCCCAGTTTGGAAGGAGGTGTAGGATGTCACTTAAGTGCAAGAAGAGCAGGGTTGCTGGATAGATTTTGCTTGTCCCAGCCCAGGGGCTTGTGGTCAGTTGTGTTGTGTGTTGTTGTTGTATTTAGTAGCATAACAAGGACATTCTGGAGAAAGTCTCAGACTCAAGATAAGGTCAACTAAGAACTGTTTATTATTTACATAATACTATGTACACTCTCATCAAGCCTCCTGAGCTAACATCCTTCATGTTGCTCTCTCTTTTCCCCAGCCGAACCTCATGTGCTGGTGATAATTCACACATCAGCTGCATAGATCTATAAATTAAAAGTGAAATTGGAGGATCTTCATTCTTTTTTAGTCATGGCTTAATGGTTCTTACACCTCTTCCCGCCTCGCCATTCGACTGTGATACTTCGGTGAACTCATAAGATGTGGAAATCCCATCTTTGTTGTAAAGTGAGAAAAATAGTCATTCACGAATTGTGGTCTGTTGCTTGACAATATTTCATCAGGGATATCATGCATTGAAAAGATGTCTTGAAGAATTTTGATGACTATTTCTGTCGTCGTAAAATGCAATCTTCTGACTTCTATCCACCTTGAGAAGTAATCGATGATGATTATGTATGACTTCCTGCCAAACATAAATGAATCCATATCCAGCCTTTGCCACAGTCTGGTTGCAAACTGTGTGGTTAACAGGTGTTTATGTTGTTTTGGTCTCTGTACTGCACATGTCTGACAGTCTTGGATCACATTCTCGATATCCTTAGATATTCCAGGTCACCATACCAAAGACTGTGCCGTCGCTGTGCATTTGGTTATACCCAAATGGCCTAGGTATAAATGATCTAAGATCTCTGATCTCAGTGGACTAGGAATGACTAATCTGTCATTGTATACTAACAAGTCTTCTGTAATGGTAAAGTATTTACGATACTCATAAAATGTTTTAATTGTTCTCCCATTTGAACATTCTTGTGACCACCCTTGTATGCAATACTGCCTTACGTGACTACAGTCCTCATTACTCTTTTGGGCTTGGCATATTTCCTGCAACGTTTTTGTGCTCACTGGCCAACTTTGTGCTGTATATTGTGAATATGATTCTATCTCGCATACAAAATTCACATCCTGCTGTGTTGGATGGTCTACCATTGTGCTGGAAAGCGCATCAGCTGATGATTGCAACTTCCTTTGGACATATACTGTCTCGTATGTATACTGCATCAACCTTAGATGGAATGTCTGTATTCGTGGAGCCATGTTTGCAATCTCCTTCTTATCTGTCCAGATAATGACACTCAATCCAACGATGAAGTTGGAAAATTTTTCACATGCCCAAGTAATGGCTAGCACTTCTTTTTCTATTACTGTATATCGTGTATCTGTGTCTGACAAAGCTATTGACACATAGAATATCGGTCTACGGGAACAATCAGGTTGCTCCTGAAAAAGAACTCCAACCCAGTTGAAGAGGCGTCTGCTGCTATCGTTGTAGATAGTGTAGGGTTGTAGTGTGCCAAAATGTCCGGTGATATAAGCATCTTTTTTATTCCTATTCTGATGAAAGGTCACAGACCTGAAACATTAACCCTGTTTCTCTCTCCACAGATGCTGCCAGACTGGCTGAGTATTTCCAGCATTTTCTGTTTTTATTTCTTTTATTCTCCGGAATGCTTGCACTTGGTGGGAATTCCAACATCACACTTGCTGTTTTCTGAGGAGTTGTCACAGCCATTCAGTTATCTGTGCTAAGTGAGGTAGAAACTTCGCTAATTGGTTTACCATTCCCAGGAATCTCTGGAGCTGCTGAATGGTAGTAGGAGGAGGAAATTCTGTAATGGCCCTTGTCTTCTGTGGATCTGCCATTATGCCTTCTTTGCTCATTATGTGTCCTAGGAAACAAATTGAAGTCTTGAAAAATTCACACTTCTCATTAAGAGTAAGTCCTGCATCTTAAAGTCTCTGTAGAACCATTCAAACTCTTTGGTCATGTTCCTCTACTGACTGCCCGTGTAACAGGATGTCATCCATATGTCAAATAACTCTTTTGAGCCCTTCTAAGATATTAGACATAGACTTTTGAAAGATCTCTGGTGTGGAAGTTATCCAAACGGTAACCTATTGAAACAAAATCTCCCGAAAGGCGTTATAAATGTTGTCAGTAATCTTGCGGTCTCATCTAGGGGTACCTGCAAAAACCCACTATTGGTATTGAGTTTTGTAAACATGGTGCTCTGAGAGAGTTTTGCTAAGCTGTCATCAACTGTGGACATTGGGTGAATCTCATGCTGTACTGTTTTGTTGAGCAGTGTCAAATCCACACAAATACGCAGAGTTCCATTCTGTTTTGGGACAGGAACCATGGCCGAAAACCACCCTTTTGGTTGCGTTACAAGAGAGATAATGCCCATTCTTGTCATCTCATCCAATTGGTCTTGAACTTGGCTTAATAATGGATGAGATATCTTTCTGGGTGTAAAGATACACACTGGCCTGCCCCTTCCTTGACTGTGATTCTGTACTCCATCTTAAGTCTTCCGAGCCTTGTGAACAGCTTCAGGTATTCTGCTTGGAAGTGATTCTTTACCCCTATCTTCTTGATCAAATGCAGGTCTAAGCATGCTTTTCTACTCAGTAAGGAAAATTCTTCATTATGCAAGACATATAAGAACTCCACAATTTGTCTCCCACTATGTAGGAGAGTTGCTTGCAGTTTGCCGTTTACTTTCAGTTGTGGCCCACCTGATCCCTGCAACTGTATATCTGCTGGTTATAAGCATTGTCTCATCAACCATGGCTCTTGGTCTGATAGAACTGTGACACTAGCACCTGTGTCCAGTTTAAAATTCATAAGGTGTCCGTTTACGTAGATGTCCGCCATCCAGAATGCTTGATTCGGGTCATTTATTTTGCCTAGGAAATCTCCTGCTTTTTTATCTTCTAGATACTGATGCACTTGATTCACTGCTCTCTGCGTGAAAGACTTCTGCTTTTCACTCTTGAGTGAAGAAGTTTTGCTCTGGCACATTTTTCCATAATGTCCAGTTTTTTTACAATAAAAGCACTCCCCTTTATTTGCTGGTCATTGCTCCTGTCTGTGGGTCTTCCTGACTCCACAGCGTTGGCACAGTTTCCCAGTGTCATGCACCTTCTCATCTGTGTGTGTCTTCTTTTCCACAAAGTGTTTCTCAGACCTTGACTTCACAAGCAGTACCATCACTGGACTTCTTCTCATCCATGCCTTGTCTGCAGCCCGCAGAATGGCCCTATTTTGTTTGTGAACTTTAGCCTGTCTTACAATCTGAATGGCCTTTTCAAGTGTAAAGTATTCCTTCAACTGCAAAAGGTCTGACAAAGATTCATTAGCTATGCCGACAACTATTCGTTCTTTGGTTAGTTCTGCCTTTAATTCACTGTATTCGCATCCCTCTGCCAAACGGTATAGGTCATTGATATAAGATCTATGGATTCACCTATCTTAGGTGCCTGTTTATAAAATCTGGCCCTTTCCAGGATTTTACTGCTGCGAAGTTTAAAATATTTATCATGTTACGGCCAGGTGAGAAAGAGGTCTAGGATCCCTCTCAGCTTCACCTGGTCTTACCGTAACAGAGTTTCATTTTTAACACACCATGTTTTTAGCTCCCCCTTGGTGAATCCTTGTTCACTGCTTTCCAATTATAAGGCAAAGAAACCAGCATGAACAGGTTTTCTTAAGTTTAAAGACGAAAGGTTGAAATTTATTAAACTTAAACTCTAATTCACTTAATGCCTATGGATACACAACACGTCCACGCTAGCATACATACATGATACACACATGCAGATAGAGACAGAAAAGAGCAGAAAAAAATAAAGTGGAAAAGTTTGAGGCAATCTCTGAAGAGGGTTTTTGTTACGGTTCTTCGGGCTCACTGCAGAGTCCTTGACTGTAGGTAGATCTTGCTCTTCATTGGGGCCCAGTATTCTTCTTAAATCTTGTTTGCTGTAGGACACCTTTGTGTCTTGGGGTTCATGTGTCTTCAGTGGATCTGGAGTTCCGTGAGAAAGAGAGGGAGAGCCAGACAGGAGAGGCCTTCTTCAGTCCAGGAGCATACAGCAGTCTCTCTGTTCAAAAGCTCTTTGTACAATTCAGAAAAGCCAGGTTGCCAAGCAGGCTAGTCATGTGACCAGCTGGTCTGACCATGTCTGTTTGTAGATTAGGCCATCCCAGCAGTCATCCTGAAATTTGAGCTTCTTCACCTTCAATGTCTGGTGCTCAAGGTCCATTGCGGGTTAAATTGGATAAGGGAAGTAACCCCTTTGTCTCCACAAGCACTGTCTGTTAATATGCAACCCTCTTTCCAGCCAAGGGCCTGGTGATTTATTTTTTTAAAAAGTCCTTTCTTCAGTTCAGCAACAGTTTTCATATCAAATTTATATGACAAAATTAATATGCTTCATTCTTGGCAGGTGGGGGGCGGGGTCTGCACAACAATCAAAAGCTTGAAGGACATCTTCAAATTTAATAGAAGCCTCGTTTACCCCTTGCCTCACAATTACATCATCTGCAATCACACCTACTGAATATAAAAGGTTGTTTACCTGTTCAGCTTCTAACTTCGTATGGAGTTGGGAAGTAATCCTAAACCTTAGTAATCACTTCCTCCAAATAGACCAATTTTGAACCTGATTGAGTCCTTCAAGATCTTGAAAACTTTCTGGCATTCCAAATTTTGAATCGATATTACTTTCTTTGCTTCAGTAAGACTTTCTAGGGTGTTTCCCTTTGTTTTAACATCGTGCAGGCTTGAATGGAGGCTTTTGCAGTCTTTTGGGACTTTCCCACACTTTCCTACCTACCCCGCACTTTCTCTCCACAGTCTGGTTGAGCAATGGCTGCAGATACCACCCAACTCTCAAGTCTTCTCTTCACCCGAGATCGACTTCTCTACTTGTGGTTTTGCCCCAGTGTACCGTTAACCGTTACTGGCCCCATACAAAATCTCTCACCTAATGCTGGACCATTGCCTGGCGCTGAAACTCGTGCCCAATCGCTCGATATATCGAGGCAGACCTCCACACTTCTGTGGTGCAGTTTGAGAGGTTGCAGGGCTTACCACCAACTGTCCACGTCATCTGTCACTACAGAGCAGCTCCTGTGTTCAATGCTGAATTCCTGGCGCTTCCCCACAAGGAAGGGAGACTTTCAAATTCTCTTGGTCGTTTTAACCGGTGCCACCATTTTGTGTGTTGTTGTTGTATTTAGTAGCGTAACGGGGACATTCTGGAGAAATTCTCAGACTCAGGATAAGGTCAACTAAGAACTGTTTATTATTTACATAATACTCCATACAATCTCATCAAGCCTCCTAAGCAAGTATCTTTCATGCTACTCTCTCTTCTCTCCAGCCTAACCTTATGTGACTATGACATCATCATACTTACAGTGGGAGGGGTTGCTCTCACTGTCTTTAACATTAATCCTTTCCATCCTTATACTACAAGTTGCAGAGACCTCCCCTCTCCTACCTGCTCAGGCTGAGGTCGTCCACAAATATACTTGATTTGCATTACTGTGACAGCCAGCTACCCTTAGCCCACTTGGTGCAATTTGGGTCTACTGACCTACTTCCTGAGGCCAAATTAAATTAGTTTTGTGGAAGACTAACAGAGACAGATCACACGTTTTCTTCCCTCTTACACTGTCGCGCTCATTTTTTATTTTGCCCATGCGATCGATACTGTGCCGTGTACTGGAATAGATTAGTTTTAAATATCTCTCGGCTCCTGGTGCTGCCTTGACCCTTCCTCCAGTTTTGCCCATTGTAGTTCTGAATGAAGTGATTGAATCATTGTCCCACATTCTGTGCCCCCACTTAACCCAACATATCACTGGACCATGCAGCTCATTCTTCACTCCAAATCTCATTAAAGGCCACTTTTGACCTTTGACCAGTATTGAACCCATGATTTTGCTTGTGAGTAACTTCCTATAGTTCACCCCTTTCAGTGTAACTAACAGACACTCACACTGTGGTAGCTTTACTCTGTAGATATATCTCTTCACATGCTACATTTGCATGAAGCATGCTAGAAATAATACACAATACCACCTAGTGTGCTTCGCATTGGTTTCAAAGTCTGTACGGCCCATCAGTTTTAGTTTTTTTAGTTTTAGAGATACAGCACTGAAACAGGCCCTTCGGCCCACTGAGTCTGTGCCAACCATCAACCACCCATTTATACTAATCCTACAATAATCCCATATTCCTACCACATCCCCACCTGTCCCTATATTTCCCTCCCACCTACCTATACTAGGGGCAATTTATAATGGCCAATTTACCTACCAACCTGCAAGTCTTTTGGCTTGTGGGAGGAAACCAGAGCACCCGGAGAAAACCCACGCAGACACAGGGAGAACTTGCAAACTCCACACAGGCAGTACCCAGAATTGAACCCGGGTCGCTGGAGCTGTGAGGCTGCGGTGCTAACCACTGCGCCACTGTGCCGCCGTTATTATCCTTAAATTCAGTCAAGAAAGTGTCTCTAGTTTTCACAAACCAGCTTCAGCATCCTGCAACGTTTTTGTCACTCTAACGTCATTAGCATCAAGAAGGTATCTGGATAGTATTGATTTCTGTTCTTTGTAATAAAAAGGCCTTACAGTAACTGGTCCTTACAGCAGACCACCCATTTAATCAAGTACTTACTGTAGCAGAGCTCCTAATGAAATGTATTTAGTACAAATAGCGTGATCATAATTGGTGCAGTCTGATGTTGCTATTTCTACTGTTTATAACTGAAGATAGAGCTGGAGGATATGGATTTGGGCCTACTAGAAAGTTTCTGATCTCAGTCAGCCTTTCAGGGATACTGCCTTGCCACGCTAAGGCTGTGCATTTCCCTGAAGGGCTTGGGAGAGATAAAACTACCCAGGGCAGCTCCTGTTAATCTTGCATCTCATGCTCAAGACCCAGTTACTTGCGCTCATAATTGGTGAAAAGTGTGCAATGGTACAGGGGAGGCAAAAAGAGAGAATAGGATCAATTTAAGGGGAAACCTAGTTAATAGAGCATGAATCATGTGGAACACCAAGGAAAACAGTGCTGGAGTAAAGAGTCAAGTGCAAGATAAATGTAGGTTATAAAATTGTTTAAAGCAAATTGTAACGAAGTAAAAATCCAAAACTACTAGATCATGGGGAGTGTTGACCAGTTTCTTGATAATGTTGCTTTAAGAATGGTCTGGACGTTTTGCACTCTGTGTAGTTGTAATGAGGATGAACTAAATGGCATGGGATAAAGCTGGTTGTATAAGCAATACTGAAAAGGAAAAATCAAAGGCCCAACCTCTACTACGGGCACCACAGTTATACCTTTGCTAATTAAATCTCTGTAAAAACCACAGGCCTGCACCCCTGATTCACACAGGCCCATAACAACTTTAAATCCAAGATTGCACAAGTATGATGCTGATGGTGTTAAACAGATCTGATCAGGATGAGAAAACATTCAAAGTGAAGGTGGCCTGAATCGGTTATTCAGGAAAAGGTGATATTTGGTCCATTGTGGGTCAATTAAATGTTAAAAACCAACCTGTCTCTGTGGCAAAAATACCAGCTTGCATGTTCAGGCAGGCAATGTGTTTGTTTTGGTCCCTTCAGGCATGCACAAAGCTGTTTCAGTGCCAAATTTTAGTGCCTCATTTGTGGCCACTGACGGTGCATTTTTCATTCTTTCTGTTCCACTTGTGGTATCCACTATTCAGGGTGGTCCTGTTTCAGTTTAGCATGCAGATTCTGTATTAATCTGAATCTGATTCCCTGAATCTGGCATCCAGTTCCCCAATTGTCTGGTTTCAAGGTTGGCAGAGAGGAAGTATGTTGTGTCACACAATCCTATTGGCACTACCAAAATCCTCATCATTGGTGAGCTCATGTCCATTGGAAGGAGCTGCATAAATTTCCCTATCAGTCAATTAAGAGAGTGATGTTAATAGAGGATGGGCTAAAAATTCAATCCTGCACCCGTTGAAAGTACTGCAGGCAGCATGCAAGCTTCATGCTGCTTGCACATTCCAGAGAAACCCAGAAAATCAACTGCACAAAAGATGATTCAACCCATCGAATCTTTGATGGCCAAAAAAGACCTGTCCAGCCTAATCCCATTTTACAGCTTTGGTCTATAGCCCTGTAGGTCACGGCACTTCAAGTGTGTATCCAAGTGTTTTTAAAAGCAGTGTGGTTTCTCCCTCTGTCACCCTTTCAGGCAATGAGTTCTGTAGTGTAAGGATGTAAAGGGTTAATGCTGAAGACAGTGAGAGAAACCCCTCCCACTGTAAGAGTGATGATGTAACAGTCACACAAAATTAGGCTTGAGAGAAGAAGAGGTAGCAGCACAAAGGATGCTAGCTGAGGAGGCTTGATGAGAGTGTATATAGTATTATGTAAATAATAGAGTTCTTAGTTGACCTGATCCTGAGTCTGAGACTTTCTCCAGAACCCCCCAGCAACACACAACTTCAGCCTCACACTCCTGATCTTTGGGCACCCGGTGTGGAGGGTGGTGGGTCGGGAGGAGGATCTGCTCGTCAGTCTGCTCCTGGGCCTGGCCAAGGTGGCAATTCACAGGTCCAGGCTGCGGGCCATCGGGTGGGTCCACCGCCCTGATTGCCTGACCCTGTTCCGTGGTTACGTTCGCACCCGGGTGTCCCTGGAGAAGGAGCACGCGGTGTTCGCCAATTTGCTTGAGGCCTTCCGCAACCAGTGAGCACCGCAGGGGCTGAAGTGCATCATCAATGCTGAAAATGCTATTTTAATTTGAGTTTTTGTTTTATTTATTTGATTTTAATAAAGTTATTTATTTCAAAGTATATAAAGGGGGCCTGGGGAATAAAGGCCTCCTCAAGCAAAATAAAAGGGGCCTGGGGTATAAAGACCACCTTATAAAAAGAAAAAAAAAACACACAAGTTCCAAACCCCCACTACCCTCTGGGTGAAAAACATTATCCTCAACTTCATCTAATCCTTTTGCCAATTACTTTAAATCTATGCTGCTGTTTATTGGCGTCTCTCCACAGATACCGCCTGACCTGCTGAGTATTTCCAGCACTTTCTGTTTTTATTTCAGGAAGTCCTAAAGTGCTTTACACCTAAACAATTAATTCTGAAGTGTGGTTGCTGTTGTAATGCTGGAAAAGCAGCAGCTAATTTGCATATTGCAACATCTCACAAACGGTAATGTGGTTCTGACTAGATAATCTGTTTTTTAGTAATGTTGGTTGAGAGATAAGTATTGGTCAAGACATGAGGGAGAATATCCCTGCTCTTTTTTGGAATAGTGCCATGGGATCTTTCACATCCACCTCAAAGAGCAGATAGGGCCTTGGTTTACCATCTCATCTGAAAAACTGCACCTCCAACAGGGCAGCAGTCCCGCAGTTCTGCTGTTGAGTTTCAGCCTAAATTATGTACTTAAGTCTCTGGAATGGGATTTGAATCTACAAGTTTCTGATTGAAAGGTGAGAATGCTGCCAATGAGCTAAGGCTGGCAACTTGGATGGGTTGTTTAGAGGATTTCAGTGGTCATAATACCTCCAACTTCCCACAGTCTACTAAGGAGAATGCTTTACAATTCCCGAACAGCATTAGGAAGCCTGCATCCTCATACTTATGAACTAGTCTCAGCTTTTGGACCAGTAATTCAGAAAGATTCATATCAAGGCACTCATCCTTAATCCAACTTATTCTATAGAATTTCAGTCTCATACATAAATGAGTCGAATTTCATGTTAGCTGGACTTTGCTTTATGCAACGTTCATAAGCAGAGACAGGCCTTTCCCCACGGGGGCGTCATAGTTAATTACCAATTACATGTTACAATTAGGCAGTGGATTGAAATTTGCTTTTCTTCTGTAGCTCCAAACTGTAATTTTACACAGCCAAAATGCTCATTTCACTTTTGGAAAAACAAGCACAAGAGAAATCAGACATAAACAGGAAGTTACAAATGAAACCACAATTAGCACAAGATTGTACTTAAAGGAAATCTAATCAGTGGACTTGAAAATGTCCAGATATGCAACCAACTATCTTATACTTTGCATATCCTGTGGAGACATTGAAACATTTTATGGTGTGAGGGCTTCCAAGTTATTTAGTTTATTTTTGAACAGAATGAGAGCTAGGTGGCACCCCTGGTCTGGTCTGAAGTACTGCAGTACATGCAGAAGCTGTACTTATTCACCTGAGAGGAGTTAGAGGTTGCAGGCCTGTCCCCTTATCGTGCATCAACCTAACTTACTCACTACATTGTTTCATCCCTTTATTCTTCAGGAAAACAGCTAATTCTCCCTAGAATCCACTTATACTACTCATTTCCATGTTCTGCCATAGTGATCGGAAATAAAGGTACTGAATTGGGGGAAGGCCGATTTCAATATGACAAAACAGGATCTGGCCAAAGTGGACTGGGAGCAGCTACTTGTCGGAAAGTCTTCATCAGATCAGTGGGAGTCATTCAAAAAGGAAATAGTGAGAGTTCAGGGCCAACACATTCCTGTAAAGGTCAAGGGTAGGACCAACAAGTCCAGGGAACCCTGGATGTCAAGGGATATAGGGGATTGGATAAGGAAAAAAAAGGAGGCTTATGGCAGATTCAGAGGGCTGAAAACAGCGGAGGTCCTAGAGGAGTATAGAAAGCGTAGGGGGGTACTTTAAAAAGTAATTAGGAGAGCGAAGAGGGGGCGTGAAAAAACACTGGCGGGCAAGATAAAGGAAAAGCCCATGGTGTTTTATAAGTATATTAAGGGCAAGAGGATAACCAGGGAAAGAGTAGGGCTTATTAGGGACCAAAGTGGCAATCTGTGTGTGGAGCTAGAGGACATAGGTAAGGTTTTAAATGATTACTTTTCATCTGTGTTCACTATGGAGAAGACAATGTAGGGGTAGAGATCAGGGAGGGGGATTGTGATATACTTGGACAAATTAGCATTGAAAGGGAGGGGGTATTAGCGGTTTTAGCGGGCTTAAAGGTGGATAAATGCTGAGGCCCAGATGCGATGTATCCCAGGCTGCTAGGTGAGGTAAGGCAGGAGATTGCAGGGGCTCTAACACAAATTTTCAAATCCTCTCTGGCCACAGGAGAGGTGCCAGAGGACTGGAGGACAGCAAATGTGGTACCGTTATTCAAGAATGGTAGCAGGGATAAACCAGGTAATTACAGGCCAGTGAGTCTAACATCAGTGGTAGGGAAACTATTGGAAAAAATTCTGAGGGACAGGATTAATCTCCACTTGGAGAGGCAGGGATTAATCAGGGATAGTCAGCATGGCTTTGTTGGGGGAGATCATATCTAACAAATTTGATTGAATTTTTCGAGGAGTTGACTAGCTGTGTAGCTGAGGGTAAAGCAGTTGATGTAGTCTACATGGACTTCAGTAAGGCTTTTAATAAGGCCCTGCATGGGAGAATGGTCAAGAAGGTAAGAGCCCAAGGGATCCAGGGCAATTTGGCAAATTGGATCTAAAATTGGTTTAGTGGCAGGAGGCAGAGGGTGATGGTTGAGGGTTGTTTTTGCGATTGGAAGCCTGTGACCAGTGGTGCACCACAGGGATTGGTGCTGGGACCCTTACTGTTTGTAGTGTACATTAATGATTTAGACATGAATCTAGGAGGTATGATCAGTAAGTTCTCAGATGACACAAAAATTGGTGGTGTCATAATTAGTGAGGACGAAAGCCTTAAGAACATAAGAAACAGGAGCAGGAGTAGGTCATTTGGCCCCTCAAGCCTGCTCCGCCTTTCAACAAGATCATGGATGATCTGCCCCAGACCTCAACTCCTCTTGTGTGCCAGCTCCTCATAGCCCTCAACTCCCCGATATTTCAAAAATCTATATACCTCCTCTTTAAATACTTTCAGTGATCCAGCCTTCACCACTCTCTAGGGGGGAGAATTCCAGACATTCACTACCCTCTGAGAGAAGAAATTCCTTTGCATCTCAGTTTAAAATTAGTGTCCCCTTCTTCTGTAACTATGTCCCCTAGTTCGAGATTCCCCCACTAGTGGAAACATCTTCTCAACATCTACCCTGTCAAGCCCCCTCAGACTCTTGTCCGTTTCAATAAGATCATCCCTCATTCTTCTAAACTCTAATGCATAAAGGCCTAACCTGTTTAGCCTTTCTTGGTAAGTCAACCCCTTCATCCCAGGAATCAGTCTAGTGAAACTATTTTGAATTGTCTCCAATGCCAGTATATCTTTTCTTAAATACGGGGACCAAAACTGTACATAGTACTCCAGGTGCAGCCTCACCAACACCCTGTACAGTTGTAACAAGACTTTCCTATTTCTAAACTCCAACTCCCTAGCAATAAAGGCCAAAATTCCATTTGCCTTCTTAATTACTTGCTGCACTTGCATGCTAACTTTTTGTGTTTCATGCACAAGAACACCCAGATCTCTCTGTGCTGCATTTTTTGAAGTCTCTCTCCATTTAAATAATAGTCAGCCTTTTTATTCTTCCTGCCAAAGCGCATGACCTCACACTTTCCTACGTTAAACTCCATCTGCCAGGTTTTTGCCCACTCACTCAACCTATCTATATCCTCTTGCAGATTCCTTATGTCCTCGTCACAACATGCCCTCCCACCTATTTTTGCATCATCAGTAAATTTGGATATATTACACTCTGCCTCCTCCTCTAAGTCATTATTATAGGTAGTAAATAATTGAGGCCCTAGGACTGATCCTTGTGGCAGTCCACTAGTTACATCCTTCCAACCTGAAAAAGACCCATTAATCCCGACTCTCTTTCTTCTGTGAATTAACCAATCCTCAGTCCATGCTAATACATTACCCCTAATACCGTGAGCTCCTATCTTGTGCAATAATCTTTTATGTGGCACCATATTGAATGCCTTCGGGAAATCCAAATACACTACATCTACCGGTTCCCCTTGATCAACTCTGCTTGTTATATCCTCAAAGAACTCGAGCAAATTTGTCAAATATAATTTCCCTTTCACAAAACCATGTTGACTCTGTTTGATTGGTTTAAACTTTTCTAAATGTCATGCTGTTTCTTCTTTAATAATGGGCTCTAGCATTTTCCCAACGACTGATGTTAGGCTGACTAGCCTACAGTTTCCTGCTTTTTGTCTCCCTCCCTTCTTGAACAGGGGCGTCACATTCGCGGTTTTCCAAATTGCTGGGGCCCTCCCGGAATCCAGTGAGTTCTGGAATATTTCAACCAATGCCTCCACTCTCTCTGCAGCCACTTCCTTTAAAACCCTTGGACGCAGGTCATCAGGTCCTGGCGACTTGTCTGCCTTTAATCCCATTAGTTTGTCAAATACTTTGTCCCTCGTGATAGCGACTATTACAAGATCTTTCCTCCCATTAGGTCCTTGCTTATCTGATATCTGTGGTATGTTTATATTGTCCTCCACTGTGAAGACCGATGCAAAATATTGGTTTAAATTATCTGCCATTTCCCTGTTCCCCGTTATCAATTCTCCAGTCGCATCTTCCAAAGGTCCCACGCTCACATTAGCTACTCTCTTTCTTTTTATATACCCGTAGAAGCTCTTGCTGTTTGTTTTTATATTTTTTGCCAATTTACTTTCATCTTCAATTTTCTCCCTCTTTATTAGCTTTTTAGTCATCCCTTGCTGGTTCCTAAGAAATTCCCAATCCTCTGGCCTACCACTACTTTTTTCTGCTTTGTATGCCTTAGTTTTTGATTGGTTACTCTCCTTGACCACCTTTGTTAACCACGGGTAGTTCATCCTTCTCATCGAGTTCTTCTTTTTGAGTGGGATAAATTTTTGCTGAGCATTATGAAATATCTACTTAAATGTCTGCCACTGCTCATCCACTGACCTTCCCCTTAGTCTATTTTCTCAGCCCGCTTTAGACAACTCTTTCTTCATACCTCTGTAATTGCCCTTGTTTAAGTTGAGGACACTGGTTTGAGACCCGAGTTGCTCTCCCTCAAACTGAATTTGAAATTCTACTATGTTGTAATCTCTACCCCCTAGAGGATCCTTAACTACGATATCTCTTATTAATCCGACCTCATTACACATTACTAGATCTAAAATAGCCTGTTCCCGGGTAGGTTCTGCAATGTATTGCTCTAAGTAACAATCCCTGATGCACTCTACAAAATTGTCTTCCATGTTACCTCTGCCAATCTGATTCGTCCAGTCAATATGCAGATTAAGATCACCCATGACAATTGTAGCGCCCTTCTTACACGCCTCCATTATTTCCCGATTTATACTTTGTCCTACAGTGAGGCAACTCACTGAACTCAACTCAACTCAACTCGGGCGCCTACAGATGACTCCCACCCGTGACTTCTTCCCCTTGCTATTCCTTATTTCCACCCAAACTGATTCCACATCATGATCTATTGCACCTATATCACTACACACCATCGCACTGATACCTTCCTTTATTAACAAAGCTACCGCACCTCCTTTTCCTTTTTGCCTATTTTTCCAGAATGTCGAATATCCTTGAATATTGAGTTCCCAGTCTTGGTCCAACCCTGCAACCGCGTCTCTGTAATAGCTATCAAGTCATATTCATTTATTTCTATTGGTGCCATCAACTCATCTATCTTGTTACAAATGCTGCGTGTGTTCAGATAAAGAGCCTTAAGCCTTGACTTTTTACCATTATTACTCATTCTGGTTCTAATTTCTGCTGCACTCTTCTGCTTATATTTTCTGCCGCTTCCTGTCACACTTTGATTACCGTTCGCCTCTTCACTACCCTGCAACTCTGTTCTCTCGTTTCTTTTTGATTGTTTAAACTCCCCTTCAATTGAACCCTCCCTCCCACTAATTAGTTTAAAGTCCTATCTACAACCCTAGTTATACAATTTGCCAGGACCCCAGCATGGTTCAAATGAAGCCCATCCCAACGGAACAGCTCTCTCCTTCCCCGGTGTTGGTGCCAGTGCCCCGTGAATCAGAACCCATTTCTCCCACATCAATCTTTGAGCCACACGTTTACCTCTCTAATCTTATTTACCCTATGCCAATTTGCATCTGGAGATTATTACCTTTGTGGTTCTGCTTTTTAATTTAGCCCCAAACTGCTCATAGTCCGTCAGCAGAACCTCTTTCCTCGTCCTACCTATGTCGTTGTTACCTACGTGGACCACAACAACAGGATCCTTCCCCTCCCACTCCAAGTTCCTCTCCAGCCCAGAAGAGATGTCCTTAACCTTGGTACCAGGTAGGCAACACAGCCTTCGGGACTCCCTGTCTTCGCTGCAGAGAACAGTATCTATTCCCCTAACTATGCTATCTCCTATTATTACTACATTTCCCTTTTCTCCGCCCCCCACCCCCCACTTGAATGGCACTCTGAACCACAGTGCAGTGGTCAGTACACTCATCCTCCCTGCAATCTGTGCCCTCGTCCCACACCGGGAGTAAGAACCTCGTACCTATTGGATAAGGGCACTGGCTGAGACTCCTCCAAAGCTAAATTCTGGATCCCCATACCTGCCTCACTCGCAGTCACACCCTCCCCTCCTTGACCACGGTCCAAATTTGATGTAATTAATCTAAGGGGTGTGACTGTCTCCTGAATCCACAGTGTTCAGGTTACTCTCCCCCTCCCTGATGTATCGCAGTGTCCGCAGCTCAGACTCCAGCTCATCAACTCTGAGCCGAAGGTCCTCGAGCAGCCAACACTTGCTGCAGATGTGGCCACCGTGGATCGCACTGACTTCCACCAGCTCCCACATACTACAGCTGCAACACATCGCCTGCCCAGCCATCTCTATTCTATTTAATTAATTAATTTAGATGTTACATATTTAGATGTTTGATGCTCTGTTTGATTCAAATTAGATTACAAGTACTTGGTTAAACTATCAATTGTAATTAATACTTATAGTCCTGCTCTGTGTTTATATTCTTGCTATAACACTTACTGTTAGACTGCTACAACTGAAAAAATTTTAATTACCCAGCTCCTAATTTGAACCAATAACCTCCCTGCTAGTCCCTCTCTCTCTATATATATGGTAAATTATAAAATCCACCTTAGTTCTTAGATTTTATACTAATGTATCGATCAAGTCTTATTTTATATTTGATTAACCTAGATTTAATTAAAAGCTTACCGGTATACTCACCCCGGCCTGCTTTCTGTTTCCCTGCACTCTCTGTTGATTGTGATGTCACATTTCAATTTTTGATTTGCCTCTGAACCTCCCGCTCCTCTCCCACTGCTTCTCTCTGAATCTCCAAGGTTCTGGCGCGCTTTTTGAATGCTCTCCTCTCCCGCTGCCTCTCTCTGAATCTCCAAGGTTCTGGCAAGCTTTTTAAATGCCTTAGATTACACGACGATATCGATGGGCTGGTAAGATGGGCAGAGCAGTGGCAAATGGAATTTAATCCTGAGAAGTGTGAGGTGATGCATTTTGGGAGGACTAACAAGGCAAGGGAATATACAATGGATGGTAGGTCCCTAGGAAGTACAGAGGGTCAGAGGGACCTTGGTGTACTTGTCCATAGATCACTGAAGGCAGCAGCACAGGTAGATAAGGTGGTTAGGAAGGCATATGGGATACTTGTCTTTATTAGCCGAGGCATAGAATATAAGAGCAGGGAGGTAATGATGGAGCTGTATAAAATGCTAGTTCGGCCACAGCTGGAGTACTGTGTACAGTTCTGGTATCCACACTATAGGAAGGATGTGATTGCACTGGAGAGGGTGCAGAGGAGATTCACCAGGATGTTGCCCAGGCTGGAGCATTTCAGTTATGAAGAGAGACTGGATCGGCTAAGATTGTTTTCCTTAGAGCAGAGAAGGCTGAGGGTGGACATGATTGAGGTATACAAAATTATGAGGGGCATAGATAGGGTAGATAGGAAGAAACATTTTCCCTTAGCGGAGGTGTCAATAACCAGAGGGCATAGATTTAAGGTAAGGGGCAGGAGGTTTAGAGGGGATTTGAGGAAAAACATTTTCACCCAGAGGGTGGTTGCAATCTGGAACACACTGCCTGAAGGGGTGTTAGAGGCAGGAACCCTCACAACATTTAGAAGTATTTAGATGAGCACTTGAAACACCATAGCATACATGGCTACGGGCCAAGTGCTGGAAAATGGGATTAGAATAGATAGGTGCTTGATGGCCGGCATAGACACGATGGGCCAAAGGGCCTGTTTCTGTGCTGTATAACTCTATGGCTCTATGACTCCCTGGTGTCAGCTGTGGCTTAATTGGTAGCACTCTAGTTTCAGAATCAGAAGGCTGTGGGTTTAAGTTTCACTCCAGGTACTTGAACATAAAACCTAGGCTGACACATCAATGCAGCACTTTGGAGGTACCAACTTTCAATGAGGCATTAAACTGAGGCCTCTTATGCCCTTTCAGGTGGATGTAAACAATTCCATGGCACTATTTGAAGAGAGGGGGAGTTCTGCTCAGTCACCTTATCAACATTTATCCCTCAACCAACACTGAAAAACAGATGGTCTGGCCATTTATCACATTGCTGTTTGTGGGACCTTGGCTGCTGTGTTTCCCACATTACAACAGTGACGACTCTTCAAAAAGTACTTCATTAGCTGTAAAGCACTTTAGGCTATCTGAGGTCATGGAACTGCTATATAAATGCAAATCCTAAACTTGTCTTGGTCTCATCCAAAAGACATAAGGGGAATTTTATGTTCTACCCTGCAGTGAGTTTGGAGGCAGTATTTAATCGGGCAGGATGGTGGCCGGGGTTGGGGGGGTGGGGAAACCTGCTACCTTCCTACCTCCACCCCCATTAAGTCTGCGGCGGGAAGGCCCATAGACGGCCTTCCCACCCTGCCGCTAATTGAGGCCCTTAAGTGGGCAATTAATGCCCAATTATGGGCCTCATCCCACCACTGCCGGTATTAGTCCAATGGCGTGTGGGCCTGTTGCCACACGGGGACCATGCCAAGATATGCAGGTTGCTTGCTGGCTCTGGGGGCGGTGGTGGTGAGGGGGGGTGGTCTCTCATTAAAAGGCACTTCGTGCCTGATCGAGGGACCCGGCATCGAGAAGGGGGGTCCCACTGAGAGACACCCCCTGACCTTGCTGCTGACCCCTCTATATCTCCCTCCCTCACGATCTCCACCCCACAAAACCCATCCCGCACCTACTCATTTGTGGCCTGTGCCCCTCGCCTCCAGTGGATCCATTACTGGCAGCAGCCACCGCTTCCACGGTGGAGCTGCTCAGTAGAAGAGTTGCGGCCTCTGATTGGCCAGCAGCCCTCAGTGGGCGGGACTTCCATCGCCAGGGTCCTTATTCCTGGGGAAGGACCATCACTGTCCACTTAAGTGCCTAATTAGCACATAATGCAGCGGGCCTTCCCTGAAGGAGGGAACGTGGGGCTCTCACCAGCTCTTCAGCCAGTGGCCGAGACCCCCGTTGCCCACATAAAATCCCCCCAGAGTATCTAGTAGTGCAGGAATCCCCCAGAACTGCATTGCAATGTTGGTCCAGATTTTGTGCTCAAATCTCTGGAGTGCAGCTATTTAATTGTTTACAAGTCAGGCTTGTTATTGACCTGCTCACAATTCAGGCTTACTATTTACACGTCAGGTTTATGGTGCAGTAAGTTATGTGATGTTATACCACACATCGGTTTGTGACCCATAATCTAGTGTATCCTCTTTGCACAGTGACAGATTGCTGCACTTATTCATTGTTTTCAGCCCCTGTTGGCACTTTGGGCACTGGTGAATCTATTTTCCAGCCACTGGTGAGACAGTCTGCACAAAAAGAGACAGCAAGCAACTCTTGATTACATTGTTAGCAACAGCATTTGAAGATAATATCCTGAACTTAGCCTTGAAGAAATAACAGTGAATGCAACTCCTGGATCTCTCTCTGCAGTCAATTGGACTAATTCTACACAAATTCCTTTTAATCTGGAATGTGTAAAACTTTAAATACCAAATAATTACAATTAGTTTATTGAGAATAATCGCATTATAGGTTTCACTCATTTTGCAAATCAAAGATGATGTTCAAAGAAAACAAAAGCAAGAAATGTATCACTTCTCATTTACCTCTCACCAACTGCAGAACCAGCCGATTCAGAAGCTATCATTTCATGAACAAGCACAAAGAGTTTGAGCAAGAAACTCTGATGTTCTGGGGTGACTTATCTCACAGCAGAGGCCTGTTTTCATGTGGAAAATGATACACGTGAAAGTGTTGTAGAAATGAAATTGACTGTGCATACAATGTGTGGGCCATTCTGTGCACCTATGCAATCGCCATGCTCGACTGGCATCGGGTTATTTATAATTGCACAAAAGGAAGCTGTTGATTTTAACACCATTGATCCAAACTGACTAGTAATTGGACTGCTCAACCTCCCAGATCTTGCACCTCTAGTTATGTCACTATATGCACACTTACATCCTGTGTCAAATCTGTCATGTCTGTGTCACGTCTTGGTCACATGTGGGTATCAATACGTATACTTATCATTATACTTACCTTTTGGTGCTTCCAAAGCCAGATGGTGCTACAGCTCCTGCAGGGTCTGTGGCTCTAGGTGGGATTGCAGATGTGCAAGTTTGATTTGAATTTCGATCTCGTCGTGAAAAAGTTATATGTAAAAAATTGTAAAAGGCTGAAACCTCGAGTAGATCTCCCACATTTCTCACATTACATTTTGTCACAGATACAAAACAATGTAAAAACAAAATTCCAGCACTTATTGTTGGGTTCTTCTGACCTGCAACCTGAAATGAGGAAAAGCATTCCAATTTGCAGCGATCCCTAACCAAACAAAAGTTAAATTTTGATTAGCCTGAGGCCGCGCATATTCAACAATTGGACTTTGTGGGTTTAAAGGCCCAGAACCTTAGCAACAGAATAATACATTGTGCATTACATGGCACAGCATTCTTGCCCTTACATCTTGGATGCATCATCCAACTTACTGTAAGCAAAGCCACATTCCCTTTGAGCTTCATTACATAGAGAAACCATTAAAGAATTCTTGTTCTAAGAAGGAAAGAATGTTAAACTTTGTAATATAATCATGTGGGTCCTGCAATACTATCCATACTGTTACAGAACTCTGCTCAATTTTTTCACAAGGTAAGGTGGGTGAGGGGGAAGGGAGGGAGGTGGGAATGAAGGTGGGCATGTGGACTACAGCCTGTGGAAATATTCCAATCTGGAATACAGCTATTAGTCTGTGGGTACCATAGCCTTTGAACACTCCTGGTCCCGAAGCACAACCATGCTTTCCTGAAGCAGACACACTGAGGTCCTTAGTAGAGGCATTGTATACAATTCTAGTCATTAATTTACAACTTCTCTGGTTAACCTCTTAGTGCAGCGCATCCTTTCTAGTTTGCACAATGAAATATTACTTTTGACAGGGGCTTACAACAACTAATGCATCTGCCCCACTTTCCCTCAACTTCAATGGTTTGAAGAGGGGAATGGTAGTGAAGGACCTAACCCTGAATTTGAGCTGAATTCCGAATTCCTCACAAAATCAAGAATGGTTATCTCAAAAATCAATAATGACGAAGGATTAATGACCTGCACAGGAAGTGGGAGGCAACATTAATTTGATGCGGTGGATTCATGTTCTGTTTCAGAAAATAGTCACGCTCCATATGTGTTCCAGTGCTTGAAAACAGATTTGCTGTTGTTTCTGCATTTCATGGGATTTTGCCTTGGCAGTCACCAGCAACTAATTTGTACAACACGCCTAATTCCTTTGTTATACTATAGAATCAACACCGCAGTCCTGGCTCTGTATGAGCAGTTCGAGGAGCCTCAGTAACACCAGATGCTTTCAGCAGCCTCGCACCACACTGAACTATATACAATCCTCACATGCACGGACCGGGTATGCCTACGCAGAGTTAGCAACAGCTTAAAATGGAAAGCATATCAATGAAAACATGGCGGACTTTGCCCTATTTTCGGGTGTGGCGTAAAACAGGCTGTCAATTTGCTGTCATTCATTTTGTCCCACCACCAAAGACCAATTTCACCTTCACCTCCACAAGAACTTGCATTTATATAGTGCCTTTAATTTCACAAAGTGACCCAAGGCGCATTACAATCTATTGCTTGGCAAGTGGACAGTATGTGAGAGATGTAACTCATTATACTTCCATGTGTCTGAATTGGCGTCACTGTGGAACCAATTTCCCCCCAACCCAGCACCACTCCAGGTGGGTCTGCTTTGCCCCAGCACTGTTTCACCTATTAAATTTGTGGATCAAAGGTGGGACTGCGATTAAATTCTAAGCCAATTTGATTTCCAACCACTGTTATAATTGGGCAGGAATGATATCATGTCCAAATTTCTTCCCAAAGCCATGAAATTAAATTGCTAATTTTGAACCTTAGCTAGGTTTTTAACTATGCGGCAGGAACAACTACAGAAATCACAAACGGTTTCAGGTTATAAAAAAAAGAGAAGGATTCGCCTATCAATGAGCCTCATATATTTCTAGGTTTTCCTCTCTGAAAAACCTACCTAAACATCAGTAGATTTTAAGGGTTTCCCTGCGGAGCCCTGTTAAATTGACCAGCTTCCTTAATCAAACAGTAGAATGGACATTAGCCAGGGGGATCCCCTGGACTGTATCCACATCCCAAGACTTCTCTCAGTGTTTGGCCCCTGTACAGCTTGAATGTGAGCAATCTGCTCAATCTCTGCCAAGTGCTTTTGCTGTTTTAACGAAGGATCTGCTCAGCCTTAGGATATGTGGGACGGATCCAGGAATATGTACAAGGACATATTTACCGCTAGACTTACATTCATCATTAACAAGAAGTTTTTTATTTTCTCCCGTTCTTTTTCCCCAGAAGTTTCTCCTTCTTAACTCCTGGAAAATTCTGAGATACAATTCCACAGGAGGAACCTAGTCCTCCAATACCAACCCCAAAGAGCCCTATCTACAGATGTGAGCCACACAATGAGTGTTGGCAGAATGTTGGCAAATTGATGGCATGGCAACCCAGGTCCAACTCTATGCTAACCGCCCTCACATACCCCCATTTCCAGAAGAAGTTGATGAATTGCAATGCTGATGAGAAATCCTGTCCAATTCTACCACCCCTCCCCAGATCAGAGGCCTATAGTAGTCGTCGCATTGCAATTAGGGTTACCGACCCACCAAAATTATCCAGGGATTGAATATTAATCTCCAGGACAACCCAGGAAAAAATAGCATAGGGAATTAAAAAAAATATTCTTTCAAAACTTTTCAGGTAGCAAAAAGTCTGCTTGCTTTTCAATTGGCAAAGGAAGGCATGGCATATGTTGGGCAACCAATGGTGGGAGTGTGAGGACAGGGCAGTTGGAGGGAAGCGATTTCTTTTATTCTTCCACAGGATGTGGGCATCGTTGGCTAGGCCATCATTTATCGCCCATTCCTAATTACCCTTGAGAAGGTGGTGGTGAGCGGCAGCGCATCTTGTAGATGGTACACACTGCTGCAACTGTGCATTGGTGGTGAAGAGAGTGAAGGTTGTGGATGGGATGCCAATCAAGCGGACTGCATTGTCCTGGATGGTGTCGAGCTTCTTAAATGTTGTTGGAGCTGCACTCATCCAGGCAAGTGGAGAGCATTCTATCACACCCTTGACTTGTGCCTTGTAGCTGGTGGACAGGCTTTGCAGAATCAGGAAGTGAGTTACTCACCAGAGGATTCCCAGCCTCTGACCTGCTCTGGTAGCCACAGTATGTATATGGCTGGTCCAGTTCAGTTTCTGGTCAATGGTAACCCCCAGGGTGTTGATAGTGGGGTATTCAGCGATGGTAATGCCATTGAATGTCAAGCGGAGATGATTGAAACCTCTCTTGTCGGAGATGGTCATTGCCTGGCACTTGTGTGATGTGAATGTTACTTGCCACTTATCAACCCAAGCCTGAATCTGGCTGCATATGGACACGGACTGCCTCAGTATCGAAGGAGTCACGAAATGTGCTGAACATTGGGCAATCATCAGCGAACATCCCCACTTCTGACCTTATGATGGAGGGAAGATCATTGATGGAGCAACTGAAGATGGTTGGGCCTAGGATACTACCCTGAGGAACTCCTGCAGTGATGTCCTGGGACTGAGATGATTGACTTCCAACAACCACAACCATCTTCCTTTGTGTTAGATATGACTCCAACCAGCAGAGAGTTTCCCCCCGATTCCTATTGACTCCAGTTTTGCGAATGCTCCTTAATGTCAGACTTGGTCAAATGCTGCCTTGATGTCAAGTGCAGTCACTCTCACCTCACCTCTGGAGTTCAGTTCTTTTGTTCATGTTTGGACCAAAGCTGTAATGAGGTCAAGAGCTGAGTGGTCTTAGTGGAACCCAAACTGAGCATCAGTGAGCAGGTTATTGCTGAGTAAGTGCCATTTGATAGCACTGTTGACGACCCCTTCCATCACTTTGCTGATGATCGACAGTAGACTGATGGGGCAATAATTGATCAAGTTGGTTTTGTACTGCTTTTTGTGTACAGGACATACCTAGGCAATATTCCACATTGTCGAGTAGATGCCAATGTTGTAGCTCTACTGGAACAGCTTGGCTAGGGGCGCGGCTAGTTCTGGAGCACAAGTCTTCAGTACTACTGCCAGAATATTGTCAGGGCCCATAGCCTTTGCAGTATCCAGTGCCTTCAGCCATTTCTTGATATCACATGGAGTGAATCAAATTGGCTGAAGACTGAAATCTGTGATAATGGGGATCTCAGGAGGAGGCCGAGATGGATCATCCACTCAGCACTTCTGGCTGAAGATGGATGCAAATGCTTCAGCCTTATCTTTTGCATTGATGTGCTGGGCTCCCCCATCATTGAGGATGGGGATATTTGTGCAGCCTCCTCCTCTTGTTAGTTGTTTAATTGTCCACCACCATTCACAACTGGATGTGGCAGGACTGCAGAGTTTAGCTCTGATTCATTGTTTGTGGGATTGCTTAGCACTGTCTGTCTCATTCTGCTTCTGCTGTTTGGCATGCATGTAGTCCTGTGTTGTAGCTTCACCAGGTTGACACCTCATTTTTAGGTATGCCTGGTGCTGCTCCTGGCATGCCCTCCTGCACTCTTGATTGAACCAGGGTTGGTCCCCCAGCTTGACAATAATGGTAGAGTGGGGGATATGCTGGGCCTGGAGGTTACCGATTATGATTGAATACAATTCTGCTGCTGCTGATGGCCCACAACACCTCATGGATGCCCAGTTTTGAGTTGTTCGATCTGTTCAAAATCTGTCCCATTTAGCATGATGGTCATGCCACACAACACGTTGGAGGGTATGCTCAATGTGAAGATGGAACTTTGTCTCCACAAGGACTGTGTGGTGGTCACTCCTACCAATACTGTCATGGACAGATTCATCTGTGATAGGAAGATTGGTGAGGATGAGGTCAAGTATGTTTTTCCCTCTTGTTGGTTCCCTCACCACTTGCCACAGACCCAGTCTAGCAGCTATGTCCTTTAGGACTCAGCCAGTTTGGTCAGTAATGGTGCTATTGAGCCACTCTAGGTGATGGACATTGAAATCCCCTTGTCTCCCTCAGTGCTTCTTCCAAGTGGTGTTCAACATGGAGGAGTACTGATTCATTAGCTGTGGGGTGGGGGGGACAGTTGGTGGTAATCAGTAGGAGGTTTCCTTGCCCATGTTTGACCTAATGCCATAAGACGTCATGGAGTCCAGAGTCAATATTGAGGACTCCAGGGCAACTCCTGCCCACTGTGCTGCCACATCTAGTTGGTGAGACAGGACATACCAAGGGCTGGTGATGGTGGTGTCTGGGACATTGTCTGTAAGGTATGATTCCATGACTATGTTGCTTGACTAGTCATTGGGACAGCTTTCCCTATTTTGGCACAAGCCCCCAGATGTTAGTGAGGAGGGCTTTGCAGGGTCAATAGGGCTGGTGTGCCATTGTCGTTTCCGGTGCCTAGGTCGATGTCAGGTGGTCATTCGGTTTCATTCCTTTTAGACTTTTCTCTAGCAGTTTGGTACAACTGAGTGGCTTGCTAGGCCATTTCAGAGGGCATTTAAGAGTCAACCACATTGTTGTGGGTCTGGAGTCACATGTAGGCCAGACTCGGTAAGGATGGCAGATTTCCTTCCCTATAGGACATTAGCGAACCAGATAAGTTTTTACAACAATCGATAATGGTTTCATGGTCACCGTTAGTGAGACTAGCTTTTCGAATTCCAGATTTATTAATTAAATTTAAATTCCACCAGCTGCCATGGTGGGATTTGTACCTATGTCCCCACATACATATTTAAGGAGATACCAATTTGAGAGACACACTCAGCACATGGCTTGCAGCGAACACACAGACACAAGCAAAGAAAAGACCTGGTCCTGAGATCAAACAAGGTAGTTAAGTAAGACAATAAATAGTGTTTGTGTTGAATGGAAATGTAAAGCCTGCAGCTATCATTTCATGAAGACTGAAGAACACAGCGCAACACTACAACCAGGAATTGCAGTTGAGACCTTCCTGGTCTGAACTGTCCACTTCGCAGGAGGCGGTTTATTAAATCAGTCATCATGGGATGCCCCATTCGCCCATTTAATTTCTTCTTCTATTAGGGCTCTATAGAACCACGCATCCTTCTCCAATCTGCTGCTGGGCTCCTGCCAATATTATTCTGACTCTCACCACCAAGAGGTGTGATAAGGTAGTCCAGGATGACTGACCAAGTCATTGTGCCCCCATCCCCTGGATAAAGCACCCTGCCCAGAGCTCAACACTTTCCTCAGATGGCATAACTGACACTGCAGTGAACTCAAGATTAGGACCTGCATTACATTACATAGTAGAAAGGGCTAGGCCTTATCCATGTGCACCACATATCCATTGTTATTTAAGTATTATTTACACTTTCAAATAATGCATGCATTTAAAACTTTTAAAAGTATTTATAAGTATTCGCACTATGTCCTATTTACCCATCACCACTATGCCCACTGACCTGCATTGGATCTCAGCCCAGCAACTCCTTGATTTTAAATTTCTCATCCTTACTTTCAAATCCCTCCATTGCCTCAACCCTCCCTATCTCAGTAACCTCCTTTGGCCCTGATCTCCTTTTAGATCTCTACGTTCCTCCAATTCTGGCCTCTTGTGCATCCCAGCCTTCAGCTGCCTAGCCCCGAAGATCTGGTATTCTTCTCCTGAACCTCTCTACCTCTCTCCTCCTTGAAGAAGCTCCTTAAAACTTACCTCTTTGACCACTATTTGGTCACCTGTCTTAATAATTTTGTTTGATTAGGCTCCTGAGATGCACCTTGAGATGTTTTGCTGCAATAAAAGTGATATATAAACACAAGTTATTGCATTAGTATTCAGTAAGGAATCTTTTTGCCCTGTTTGAACAACAATAGAATTTTAATAACAGAGAATACTTCATGGAGGTCTGTCTGATTTGATTCTACTTCCACTACAGTGATGTGGCCAGCCCCATGAGTGGAAATAATTATGTCACACAGACCTCCATGAAGAATGCTGGAAATATTACCCCATGCTATGGGTTTCATTAAATACACACACAAACATAGAGATACATGAGAAATCATTTTATTTTCAGCCTGAGCAACAAGAACATTTGAATCACTGTATCACATTGAAATGCTGAAAGAGACCACACAAGTTCTCCACCTTTCCCTGCAATAATAACGTTAGCCATCACTCCATTCTCTAAATATCATGCTGTCGCAGGATTCCTTTTTTCAAGACCATTTGTATTTAGAATATGCTTACATTTAAAAGATAAGCAAAAACAACATATACAATGACTTTAATTTTCTTTCTCCCCCTTTTCCCATTTTCACTATAAGTCACGCAGCATTCCTCACTGACAATCCAGTCCTCTACCGGTGTCCTTTCCTCAACCAGCTGAGTGAGGAAGTGTATCGGAAAGGCAAAAACAAAATGAAGAGGTGGGTGGTGCAGCACTTACTGATTAAACTTTCCTGCTGTGGGGTTGGTTGCCTTTTTCCCCTTTGTTTCCATCTGTTGTAGATGAGGGACTAGGTTCGCAACCTGACACCTGGCCTCCTGCCTTCAACTGCCCCACCCCCATACTTCTGCCATTGGTCACCCAGCAGTCCATCCTCACAGCGCACTGCCTTCCTATGCTAATTTGAAAGCCAATTGGATGATTCTTGACTGTCAGACAAAAGAACATTTTTCCCATCTTCAATATTTTTATAACTAACAAATGAAAATGTTCGAAGAAAATTAACTAAAAGTTTTTTTTTAAATGCCGTTATGATTTTTTTCCTGAGTTGCTCACAGCAGAATGTTGGAGATTAATCTTCAATTCCTGGAGATTCCAGGACAATCCTGGAGGGTTGCCAACCCTCCCAAGGAAGAGGTTGAACAGACAGGGAGAAGAGGTTCTTCATCCACAAAGGTGTTCAGAAGGCGAGAGAGAGACAGAGGGAACTGTCCCGACTCCAGAAAATTATGCAAAATCTACTCCGGTTGCAGTCAATGGGGGTCGAGGTCAAGGAGGACCTCCAAGAGGTGAAGAGCCAGCAGGCCTCGCTCTTTGCCAAGGAGGCCTCCAAGATCATCTTCCGGTCCAGAGTCCGCTCCATCGAGCAGGATGAGACGTGCTCGCGTTACTTCTTCCAAAAGGTACACAGAGAGAGCTCTGTTATCAGCAGCCTGAAGGAAGAAGATGGCTCGGTAACGTCTTCGCAGTCCGACATACTAAGGATCAGCAAATCCTTTTATGCTGGGCTGTATGACGCGAAGCCCACAGACAGCAGAGCCTCCCAGTCCTTCCTGTCATCTATCACAGAGGTCTTAGATGACAGCAGGAGGGAGGGACTGGACAAGCCGCTAACTCTTGACGAGCTGACAAAGGCCGTCGAGTCTTTCGAGGCGAGTAAAACTCCCGGGAGCGACGGCTTACCGGTCGAGTTGTACTCGGCCCTGTGGGACTGGGTCGGCCCGGACCTGCTGGAAGTATACGAGAGTATGCTCCTGGCCGGTAGCATGTCAGAATCCATGAGAAAAGGCATCATCACCCTCATTTACAAGCAGAAGGGGGAGAGGGTAGAAATCAGAAATTGGCGGCCCATCTCACTGCTTAATGTTGATTACAAGATTCTGTCCAAAGTCATAGCCAGTCGAGTCAAGTCTGCTCTGGAGCTGGTGATTCACCCCGATCAGACCTGTACTGTACCCGGCAGGAAGATCTCTGATAGCCTCGCGCTACTCAGGGATACGATTGCCTACGTACGGGACAGGAGGGTGGACACCTGCCTCATCAGCCTGGACCAGGAGAAGGCTTTTGACAGGATATCGCACACCTACATGATGGACGTGCTTTCCAAAATGGGGTTTGGGGAGGGAATCTGCAATTGGATCCAACTGCTCTACACAAACATCAGTAGCGCAGTCTCAATCAACGGGTGGGAATCTGAAAGTTTCCCGATCAAATCTGGAGTCAGACAGGGCTGTCCTCTTTCCCCGGTCTTGTTTGTTTGCTGTATTGAACCCTTTGCTGAGTCTATTAGGAAGGATGCGAGCATAAGAGGGGTGACAATCCCAGGCAGCGGAGGCACTCAGGTCAAAACCTCCCTGTACATGGATGACGTCGCCGTCTTCTGCTCGGATCCGCTGTCCGTGCGCAGACTGATGAGCATCTGCGACCAGTTCGAACTGGCCTCGGGAGCCAAAGTTAACCACGGCAAGAGCGAGGCCATGTTCTTTGGGAACTGGGCTGACCGATCCTTTGTCCCCTTCACCGTCAGGTCAGATTACCTGAAGGTGCTGGGGATATGGTTCGGAAGGGCCGGGGCGTGCACCAAAACATGGGAGGAGCGAGTAGCCAAGGTACGACAAAAGTTGGGCATGTGGGGGCAGCGGTCTCTCTCCATTGTGGGTAAGAACCTGGTCATCAGGTGCGAGGCGCTCACGTTGTTGCTCTACGTGGCGCAGGCCTGGCCCATACCCCACTCCTGCGCCGTGGCAGTCACCCGAGCCATTTTCCGCTTCGTCTGGGGATCTAAAATGGACCGGGTCCGGAGGGACACGATGTTCAAATCTCTGGACAAGGGCGGGAAAAATGTACCCAACGTGGCCCTCATCCTGATGACCACCTTCGTGTGCGGCTGCATCAAGCTATGTGTAGATCCCCAGTACGCAAACTCCAAGTGTCACTACGTGCTGAGGTTCTATCTGTCCCCGGTGTTGCGAAGGATGGGCCTGGTCACATTGCCGCGGAACGCTCCGTGCAGTTGGGCGGCGCCGTACCACCTATCCTTCGTGGAGCAGTTTCTGCGGAAAAACACATTTGACCACCGGTCCATCAGGCAGTGGTCTGCACGGAATGTCCTCAAGGCCCTACGGGAAAAGGAAACGGTGGATCCTGTCGGATGGTTCCCCGAGCAGACCGTCAAAGTCATTTGGCGGAATGCCTCATCACCAGAACTTTCAAACAAGCACCAAGACGTAGCTTGGCTGGTGGTGAGAAGGGCCCTCCCCGTCAGATCCTTCATGCACACCCGAAGTCTCGCCCCCTCCGCACAGTGCCCCCGCGTTGGCTGTGGTGGGGAAGAGACGGTCGCCCACCTCCTCCTGGAATGTGCCTTTGCAAAGCAGGTGTGGAAAGAGATGCAGTGGTTTTTGTCAAGGTTCATCCCAAGCAGCTCTGTAACACAGGAGTCTGTGCTCTACGGGCTGTTCCCAGGGACGCACACCGAGACAAACATCAACTGCTGCTGGAGGGCTATCAATTCGGTGAAAGACGCCCTTTGGTCTGCCCGAAACTTGCTGGTCTTCCAGCGCAAAGAGTTGTCCACCACCGAATGTTGCAGACTGGCACATTCCAAGGTCCAGGACTACGTGCTGAGGGACGCACTAAAGCTTGGGGCAGCCGCAGCAAAGGCTCAATGGGGAAAGACCACAGTGTAAGGTTCCCCCACCAAGCTGGACTGAGGGGCTGGAACCATGGGAAGCCCCTCGAACTGTATCGTTAATATTCTCAATTGCTGTAAATGTAAAACTGTAATTGACATGACAATTGTGAAACGGAAGGGTTGGGAAGAAACTCATGACATTATTGAAAGAAACTGATCTCTTTTGCAATGTTTGTATTTTTTCGTGCTGTTTGGAAACTGGTTGGCAATGTAATTTTTACAGATTTTTATGAATAAAGTATATTTTGGAAAAAAAAAGACAGGGAGAAAAAATAAGAGCCTTCAGGGGCATTGTTCCAGAGAAGAGGGATGAAGACAGGGCTGGGGGGTGCTGGGTGTGCTGGGGGTGCTGGGTCTGTGGAGGATTGAATGAAAAAAATAAATACACACCTTTAACGCTCAGTACATTGCCCGGAACAGTTGAGCTGCCTGGGTGAAGTCATTGGTGTTTTGGGAGAAGTGCAGACCTTTTTACTGCCTAGCCACTTTTAGCTGTCTGGATGAAGTCATGCCTCATCCCCACAAATGGCTGATAGTAATCTGTACTACCCCTGCAGTAGCAACTCTCTGCTACAAGGAATAGCTTTTGTTTCCCCAAACTCCTCTCCTTGTGGGATACCGTCTGGCCTTTGCTTGGCGCCTCTCACTGAGAGCACACCAAGAACAGGGCCTCACCGCACGGGCGCAGTACATTGGGCCAACAGTAGAACAGTCTGTTCCAGTAAAGAAAATGTTAATATTCATAACACATAGTATCTTAAAAGTGCACAATCTTCATGAAAAAGTATATGGCAAATTTTTAATTCACTGATTGATAAACAGAAATAATTGAAATAATTAGGTCAATACATGCCATCACAGCACTTATATTTGGCACATGAATAGCCTTTTCTGTATTTTTTCCCTCGCTAAATAGAAATAGTTTGCAAAGCACCCTTTCATGAGGATAGTGCCCCTTACAGCTCAATGCTGATGTTACACAGTAATATTGGAGCATGACATGTGCTTAACAACCTGTAAGCGCGAAATCAAGTCACCTGCTGAGCAACTGCTACTGAAAATGAACAATCTCTCATTCCCATGCACCAGCTGCCCTTGTCCTTCTAGGCGGTGGAGATCACAGATTTGGAAGATGCTGCAGAAGAAGCCTTGGTGACTTGCTATAGTGCATCTTGAACATAGTTCACACTGCAGCTACTGTGCACCAGAGGGAGTGGATGTTTAAGCTGGTGGGTGAGTTGCCAATCAAATGGACTGCTTTGTCCTGGAATAAGTTGGTTCAAAATAAATAAATTGGATCTGTTTATATTCAGTAGGATTTTTCCAAATTGCTTCCATTGAGATTAAGCCAGATTCAAATGGCTCAGTCAGTTGAGGGAAGCGCAGTTTTGCATTTTTGAACTACGGGTCTGGGTTGGAGCAATATCTCAGTTCGATCAGGGAGGTGCAAACAACAGACCATAAACCACACACAGACTTCAAACCCTGGCAATCTATCCTTCAAAACCCAAGTAACTGCATTCTGTTTCCACTTAGATCCTTGCTAGTGTGACCTGTTTGAATTTCACAGGACTCTAGGGTCATGAAGCATTGTTGGTGGATAAATCCAATCGGAACACTAAAACCTGTTAATAGCTGAAGCTTGAGAGAGAGAGATCTAGTTTAATGGGAAGATTGATTTTAACTTTATATACAGCCCACAAGGCTCCAAGATAAGCAGAAAGCTTAGATACTCCTGCTCTAGGTGAAAAGAAAAACTAGAATCTCCAACCATTCTGCAAGTACATCAAAGCTGCTGTGGGATCAGTCAGGGAGTTTATTAAATGCAATGCTCAGTCCAATGTAGAAAATACATTTCAAGACACAATTTGTAAAGTTTCTGAGAAAAGCTTCACTGTATCAGATCCGATTAAACCCCATAGACATCTGGCAATAGAAAGTTGGAGATTTGGACCCACGTCTGGTATGTAACCAAGCTGAAGGAATCAGAGTATGAAATTCAGGTACCGAGATCTGAGAAACAGAGTTTGAATCTTATGATCGGTTTTCAATATTCCAGTACACTCAAACCCATTGAACCTTGCTGGTCTAATCTTACTGGCTGTAGCATTTCCAGATTGTGTTGACCGTTAGGAAGTGTAACAGACAGGAATTGCTTCATGGCATCACACTGCACCTGTAGTTTGTCATGTTAAACTGTCAGCCATATTATACTTTTTTAAAATTCTGAAGCTTTTCTCCATACAGATTCAGAATTGTGCCAGCCCATACAGGAACTCATATCATTTACACAATCATTTGTTTGAATACATTCTTGCCTTCCAAATAATGTGAGCACTATTTCACACCTATGCAATTCATTCATTATTATTGCCTCCATCCCAAGTCATTGCTGCCTTTGTGCTGCTTATCCTTTGGTTAGTCGGTAACACTCTGACGGAAAACGAGTGGGCAGACAGTCATTGCCCCCTCCAACCCCGTTGTCTTCCTGCCTTGTCCTGATGTTACCTGCTCTTTTAAGCAAGCGAGCAGGAGACCCGACCCAAGCTGGCAGGGTGTTGGCTAAATATGCAGATCAGGGCCCAATGTGTCATCAGGACTCGATCTGCTATTTTAGATGGAGGCCTGGGCTGGTGGAGCACTGATGGCTTCCCCCATCTAGCCAGGCCTGACAGGATGGAGATCCCGCAGCAGGAGGCCCAGCAGGTAAGTTTTTCATTTAATTTCATTTCAGGTGCCCTTGTGGGCCAGGAGGAGCAGAAGCCTTGGGCCTCCTTGCCCGATCACCACCTCCCCACAAACACCCCCCCCCCACCCCGCCCCACCCCCCCCCCCCCACCGGCTTCCTCCTCTGATCGTGTCCAGAGGTTCCCCACCATTTACCTTACTGCCAGAGACTGATCCCACAAATCCAAGGTTGTGGCCTCCTGCCATCCAAATTCCCATCCCATTCCTGTCTGCCGGCCAGGAGTTGTACAACTTTTATGGAAATGAGGCCTGGCCGATATTACCAGCAAGACCTCCATGTTCCCATAACCCAAGATGTGCCCCCCACTTTGAGGCTCATGTCCACCATGTCCATGCCCCAAATCCCCATTTAAAATCAGGGCCACTGTATATGAAAAATATCAGCTCTTGTCTGCTTCCCCTGTCTTGGACATGTATTCTTAGATAGGCAAGGGTCTTCTCCATGAGGAATGAGGGAGAACCACCAAAGGATTCAGCTTGGTCAGTCTTTTGCACTTCCTCCCAACAGTGTTGACATAAGCCTGAACCAGTTGTCTGCTTCTTGCCAGACTTAAGGGATACAGGATATGTAAGGACCAAAATTCAGTGAGGGTTACAATAATTTAAAAATAATTTAATTTGAAAAATATTCAGCCCTTGCTGACAGCCATTCTCGCCACTGACAGCAGGCTGAGTTCCAATTAGAAGCTAAGAGATTTCCCAACTCACTAACGCAGATATAAATCAGGGTCAGTGGCCACGGCTGCGTTTTCCTGTGATTGTAGGCGAGTTAGTGTGCAAATCTGTGTGTAGCTTTTTAATTATTTCCCATTTGGAATGACCAGACTCTGCAGCAAACAAATATCACAACAAAGAAATCAGGGAAACAGGGGTTCAAAGCCCTTGCAATCGAACGGTAAAACTGTACATTGCAATTACAGTTCCCATCTTATTTGATATATTTCTTCTTGGATACAAAGTAGCTCTTAAAATAACGCAAATATTAAAAGCATTACTTTCACACGACTTAAATTCTCAAAACATGTTGACTGTGATAGAGCAGCTTTCAATTGGCAGATTTATCTAAGATTTGCAGCAGGGAACTGCTTTTTAAGATACCATTGGTAAAGTGATGATATTTTTTAAACAGCATCTCACATACTTCAAACTACACATTCTTCCTCATTGAAATTATTTTCAAAGATTTCCCAGCAGAGTGTTTACGCACTTAAGATCTGGGGGGAAGGGGCACGTTACAGCTGACAGTTTAAGAAACTCAATCCCTGACTGTTGGAAATTTGAGACAGACACCTTGAATTTAGGACTAATCTCAGGCAAATCTTGAATGCAAAAACAGTCAGGGGTTTCATATCTGAGACTCCATTTGTCACCAGTGTGGAGTGGCTCACTTTAGGCCGTAGGTTTGGTGGGTGGTCTGGGTTCCAGATTGAATTCCACATTGCCACCTTATCCTCAGTGTCAGCTGTGGCTGGTTGATAGCACTCTCACCTGCGAGTTAGAAGGTTGTGGGTTCAAGCCCCACTCCAGAGACTTGAGTGCAAGGTCTATGCTGTTATTCTAAGCAGTACTAAGTTCCCCTAAATGTTTCAGGTTATGAGTGCACTGCCCAATGTGGAACTGTTCCATGCAGAGCAGGAAGGTCCCAGGTTCTATCACTGGTCTGCACCCAGTCCACTGACCTCAGATAAGGCATTGATAGGAGCAGTGAAGTTTGTCTCACCCACCCAGACTGAGGGATGGGGAAAAAATCAGCCAGAACACTTAGTAGCCCCACTGGAATGTGGATGTTGGGTGAGGATACTTACTGTCTAGAATCATGCATGAAGCATTACCAATTGGCTCAAGCACTTAGTCAAGAAGAGGAGGAAATATGGGTGTACATGATGACTCCTACAATTCTTCTTGCTTCTTGAAGGAGTTCCCAAACCAAGTCAGTGTCACGCTACAACGGCAATGGATTGTCTTTACAGAGATATTCCATGCAGTTGGGCTTCCTGTGAAGGCCCCAAAAAGCCTGCTCTGAAAATTCAGCAACCTTGCCATTGTGAATCTGTACTGCAGCAGACTCCCTGGGCAGAATGGGGGTAATTTTGACTTTGTTCAATAATGTAAGATGGGCAATATTGGAGCAGTTGCCTGTTATACATTTGGCTTCATTAGAAATGAAAACCTGAGAGATCTATTACAGCTGACTTATCTGATGTTGCTCATTTTACTCTATCGACCAAAGTCAAAATGACCCCCCAATATCACGTTTCTCAGCAATACCCCTCTCCCACCCAACACCAATGCACTTGCCACCCCTGTCCACCAGGGGCACTCTAAGTGTTCTATTCTTGTGTGCAAAGTGCTTGCATCACTGGATCAAAGTACGCAGCATCTTTTAAAGCTTTTTATTTGAAACATAACTTAACGGAATGCTTAGACAAGCGTCCAATAAAATATACAATCGCAGCTGCAATTTAAGTGTTACTTTTATACATTTCAGGCTCTCCGTGTCAGAACAGGAGAATTTCACAAGGGAGAAGATAGATTTACACAATGAAGTTAAACCAATGAGGCTGTTATCAACCTAGAAGGATTAAAAAAATTTAACTGTTAACATGAACATTATAAACTTATGGTTTATGAGAGTCAGATTAATATTATTAACAGTCGCTTAAAGTATGCTGTGGATAGTATTTATATGCCACTGCAAGATGGGATCATTTACTTCTTAAGACTTCAGTTACTGAATTCCCCTAAAGTGCATTAGAGGGTCAACTGAATAAGGTCCCTGGATGCCTTAGTCAATAAAGACACCAGCTAGTTATACAGAACCAGAAGATGCCAAATTCAATAACCAATCAGTGCTGAGTTAGCCATGGCGGCAGCGGAGGCACTATCATCAGCCTTAATGCCTGTGAGCTGGAGAGTAGCGCTAACAAATCAACAGCCAGTCTTCTCACTTCTGATAGTCATCCAATGGCCCCTGAATGGAGAGCGTGTGGATGTTGGCACCAGTATTTGAATGGGCTTCTAGCACTTGGTGCAGGGATTTCCCTCTTGTTGGTAGGGTAGTGACAGGGCAAGATTTCTGCTGCTCACCTGGACTCTGTCATAACCCTGACTCATTGTCCTGTGCTGGGCCTTATCAGCCATGGGAATAGGATCTCAGTGGAATTTCCACCATTGCCAGGAAGGAAGGTTCTGGTGGTGCTAGGAAATCCAAAAAGGCAAATGGCACTTAAAGGGGGCAGAAGAGCCCCAAAGGGGCAGAGTGAAACTTCTGTAGGCCTTGGATGAGATCAAGGTCTAGAACGGTCAGTGCATGAGACCTATAGGGAGGGCAGGCCACTACTAGGCCCTCTCCTTCCACACACTGACTTTCGATGCTTACCACCGTTACCTCAGGAATTACCACCAAGTATTTTCCTGGTGATTCTTGCAAGTCAGTGGAGATGGTAGTGGTAAGCAGGGAAATGCAGTAGTTTGCTGAGCCGCGCTTCTCCACCAGTTAGGAAAAAGTCAGCTCCTATACAAGCGGGGGAAGCTGGGAGAAAAAGATTAGAGTCGAAGCGTGAAAGCAACAGCAGTCCTTGCTGGCAAATTTTATTACTTTTTCTGTAAATTGTGGGTGGGCTAGGAGAGGAATTTCCAGCCCTCGATGTGTAGGCTCACACCTGAAGAATGGCCAGTCAAGCCACCCTCACCTGTGGAAGTGTATCCCAGCAGGAGTCAGGAGAAAAGGGGAGAAACAAATCTGGGGGAGAAAATCCAGCTGTTACAACACAGGTAGCACATTAGCACTAAACTAATCCCAGTCTCCAGCCCACCTCCCGCCACCCCCGCCCCACCACCACTTTCTGGCACAATTCACATTGTGTCGAAATCCCTCTATGGCCTTGACCCTCTCTATCTCTGTAGCCTCCTCCAGCCCTACAATCAGCTGAGAGTTCTGCATTCCTCCAGATTTTGGCCTCTTGCGCATCCTCAATGTCCTTTGCCCCTCCATTGTCAGCCATGCCTTCTGCCATCTAGGTTCTAAGCTCTGGATTTCCCTCCCTAAACCTCTTCACCTAGCTACCTCTTTGTTCTCCTTTAAGATGCTTCTTAAAACCTACCTCTTTGACTAACCTTTTGGTCATTTGTCCTTATGTCTCCTTCTTTGGTTTGGTGTCTATTTTCATCGCATTACTATATGGAAGGTGCTATACAAAGGCAAGTTGTTGTCGTTGTTGTTGAAGTCTTTGGGTGAATTTCCTTAGAGCTGCTCCTGCTCCCTCACCGGAAGTGCAGTGGAACTCTCAGTGAAGTTTCAGCATTGGTATGGGAACAGTTCCAAGGAGATTCCCAGCCAACGTGACCCCAATAATGGGAGGAAGGACAAGATGCATGTTCTGCACAGTAGTCAAGTTAGAAAATTATAGAATGATACAGCATTGAAGGAGGCCATTTGGCCCTTCATGCCCATGCAGCTCCTTGTCAAAGCTAAAAGTAGTCCCACTCCCCTGTTCTTTCCTCATAGCCCTAGAAATTTTTACTTTTCAAATATATATCCAATTTTCTTTTATTCGTTCAGGGGATGTGTGCATCGCTGGCTAGGCCAGCATTTATTGCCCATCCCTAATTAACCTTGAGAAGGTGATGGTGAGCTACTTTCTTGAACCGCTGCAGTCCTTGGGGTGTAGGTACATCCACAGTGCTGTTAGGAAGGGAGTTCTAGGATTTTGACCCAGCAACAGTGAAGGAACGGCGAGATAGTTCCAAGTCAGGAGAGTGTGTGGCTTGAAGGGGAACTTGCAGGTGGTGGTGTCCCCGTGCATCTGCTGCCCTTGTCCTTCTAGGTGGTAGAGGTCGCGGGTTTGGATGGTGTTGTCGAAGGAGCCTTGGTGAGTTCCTGCAATGCATCTTGTAGATGGTACACATTGCTGCCACTGTGTGTTTGTGGTGGAGGGAGTGAATGTTGAAGGTGGTGGATGGGGTGCCAATCAAGTGGGCTGCTTTGTCCTGGATGATGTCGAGCTTCTTGACTATTGTTGGAGCTGCACTCATCCAGGCAAGTGGAGAGTATTCCATCACACTCCTGACTTGTGCCTTCAGATGGTGGACAGGCATTGGGGAGACAGGAGGTGAGTTACTCGCCACAGAATTCCCAGCCTCTGACCTGTTCTTGTAGCCACAGCATTTATGTGGCTGTTCCTACTCAGTTTCTAGTCAATGGTGACCCCGAGATTGTCGATAGTGGGGGATTCAGTGATGGTAATGCCATTGAATGTCAAGGGGAGATTGTTAGATTCTCTCTTGTTTGAGATGGCCATTGCCTGGCACTTGTGTGGCGTGAATGTTACTTGCCACTTATCAGCCCAAGACTGGTTGTTGTCCAGGTCTTGCTGCATTTGGACACAGGCTGCTTCAGTATCTGAGGAGTTGCGAATGGTGCTGAACATTGTGCAATCATCAGCAAACATCACCACTTCTGACCTTATGATGGAAGGCAGGTCATTGATGAAGCAGCTGAAGATGGTTGGGCCGAGGACACTACCCATAGGAACTCCTGCAGTGATGTCCTGGGACTGAGATGATTGACTTCCAATAACCACAACCATCTTCCTTTGTGCTAGGTATGACTCCAACCAGAGGAGGGCTTTCCCCTGATTCCTATTGACTCCAGTTTTGCTTGGGCTCTTTCATGCTAGCCTCGGTCAAATGCTGCCTTGATGTCCAGGGCAGTCACTCTCACCTCACCTCTGGAGTTCAGCTCTTTTGTCTATGGTTGAACCAAGGCTGTAATGAGGTTAGGAGCTTTTGAAAGTTACTATTGTATCTGCTTCCACCACCGCACCAGAGAGCTCCAAATCATAACAACTCGCCTTGCGAAAAAAAATCATCCTCATCATCCCTTGGATTCTTTTTCCAGTTATCTTAAATGGGTGTCCTTTGGTTACCAACCTCCCTGCCAGTGGAAACAGCTTCCCCCACCTGCTCTATTAAAATCCATCATAATTTTGAATAAAGTTGTACAACAGATTTGGTGATGAATTATCTCAGGTTGTGAGCTTCTCACTGTTCCAATACCTGTCATGACACACGCAATGTGCTATCTGACGATATAAAGTGTGCCTCAAGATATTTTACTTGAGGACTCACATTCCCAACAAGAACTGCTCAGTGTGCTGCTTTGTGATAGATAGAGAGAAACTTATTCTGCTAGTGGGGAGTCTCATTCAAGGGAACATAGCCTTAGGGTAGATGCAGGAAGGATGTTTCCCCTGGCTAGGGATGGGGTCTAGAACCAGGAGACACAGTCTCAGAATAAGAGGCAGGCCATTTAGGACTGAGATGAGGAGGAATTTCTTCACTCAGAGAGTGAAGAATCTTTGGAATTCTCTACCCCAGAGGACTGTGGAGATTCAGTCATTGAGTATGTTCAAGACAGAAATCAATAGATTTCTCAATATTAAAGCAATCAAGAGATATGGGGATAGTGTGCAAAAATGGCATTGAGGTAGAGCAGCCATGATGTAGTTGAGCGGTGGAGCAGGCTTGAATGTCAAATGGCCTGATCCTGCTCTTATTTCCTATGTTCCTAAATCTGAGCCAGGGTATTCAGGAGAGAAGTTAGAAACTGACTCTTTATGCAAAGGGTGGTAAATGTTGTGTGCTTGCCCATAAGAGTGATGTCCCTTTAAGATCTTAGTATGCTAATGAGCTATGTGCCAGGATGCAGTCATGTGACTACAAGCCTGAGTCACTCTGCTACTGTAACACCAATAGGCAAGTCCTGTAAATGGTTAACTCTGCATTGTATATACTTATTAGCTGTAAATAAACCTGTTTGAGATGGTCAATCAACTGAACTCCACGCACATCATTCATGCTGCATCGGACAACATAAAAAGCTTCTCATTACAGTAAAAGTATGGAACTTGCTTTCACAAAATGCAGTAAATGCTAGTTCAATTAGTAATTTTAAATCTAAGATTGATAGGTTGACACGTTCTGATGAAGGGTCACTGACCTGAAATGTTAACTCTGCTTCTCTCTCCATAGATGCTGCCAGACCAGCTGTGTATTTCCAGCATTTCTTGTTTTTATTTCAGATTTCCAGCATTTGCAGTATTTTGTTTTTATTATATTGATAGATTTTTGCTAGATAAGGGTATAAAAGGATATGGAGCAAAGGCAGCTGAATGGAAATAAAATATTTATCAGCTATAATCTCTCAGATTGGTGGAACAGACTTAAGGGCCTGAATGGCCCACTGCTGTTTTGATGTTGCTTTGTCTGCAAAATTACAGACATGTGTTGATAATGAACTTACAGGTGCAACATGTCCAGTACATAAAAACCCAGCATCACACACTGTGTTCATTCCAGTTGGAAGTGTCTGATACAGCATCTTCCATACATAGTTTAGATTAGATTAGAGATACAGCACTGAAACAGGCCCTTCGGCCCACCGAGTCTGTGCCGAACATCAAACACCCATTTATACTAATCCTACACTAATCCCATATTCCTACCAAATATCCCCACCTGTCCCTATATTTCCCTACCACCTACCTATACTAGTGACAATTTATAATGGCCAATTTACCTATTAACCTGCAAGTCTTTTGGCTTGTGGGAGGAAACCGGAGCACCCGGAGAAAACCCACGCAGACACAGGGAGAACTTGCAAACTCCACACAGGCAGTACCCGGAATCGAACCCGGGTCCCTGGAGCTGTGAGGCTGCGGTGCTAACCACTGCGCCACTGTGCCGCCGTCCGGCGGTGAGTTTGGAGGCAGGGAAAGCATTTAATCAGGTGAGATGGTGGCGGGGGGAGGACACCACCTCCTTCCTGCCTCTACCCCAATTAAGTCCGTGGCGGGAAGGCCCTGTGGATGGCCTTCCCGCCCTGCTGCCAATTGAGGCCCTTAAGTGGGCAATTAATGCCCAATGCTGTGGGCGGCACAGTGGCGCAGTGGTTAGCACCGCAGCCTCACAGCTCCAGCGACCCGGGTTCGATTCTGGGTACTGCCTGTGCGGAGTTTGCAAGTTCTCCCTGTGTCTGCGTGGGTTTCCTCCGGGTGCTCCGGTTTCCTCCCACATGCCAAAGACTTGCAGGTTGATAGGTTAATTGGCCATTATAAATTGCCCCTAGTATAGGTAGGTGGTAGGGAAATATATAGGGACAGGTGGGGATGTGGTAGGAATATGGGATTAGTGTAGGATTAGTATAAATGGGTGGTTGATGGTCGGCACAGACTCGCTGGGCCGAAGGGCCTGTTTCAGTGCTGTATCTCTAAACTAAACTAAACTAAACTAAACTAAGGGCCTCATTCTGCCGCCGCCAGTATTAACCTAGCAGCAGGTGGGCCAGTTGCCAGGTGGGGTGCATGCCAAGCAGACCCATTCAGGTTACTTGCTGGCTCCGGGTGGGGTCCCTTGTTAAAAGGTACAGTGCCTGATCAAGAGACCCTGCATCAGGCAGGAGGGGCCTGCTGAGGGCCAACCCCTGCCCTTGCTGTCAACCCCCCCTACAAACCCCTCCCCCATGATCCCCACACCATGAAACCCCTCCCATCATGACACACCTGTGACCTGGGTCCCTCAACGATCCTAGACCTCTAGTGGGTGCATTACCGACAGCAGCCACCGCCTCTGATTGGCCAGCAGCTCTTGGAGGGCGGGAATTCCATCGCTGGGATCCTTAATCCCAGGAATGGCCAGCTGCTGTCCACTTAAGTGCCTAATTGGCACATGATTTGGCAGGCCTTCCCCCGAATAAGCGAAGCGGTGTTCTCGCCGACTCTTCAGCTGGTGGCCAAGACCCCCATCTTCGACACTAAATCCCCCCCATGGTGTGTATTATGAGTGGAATAACCAACTGATACACCATATTAAGTCACAAACACAGAGGCCTGTAAATTACAATGTATGAGCCTTTGCCCGATATTTGAGAGGAAGTGTTTTAGGCCAATGCCTCAGCTGAAATCATGAATATGGGAATGCTAAGCATTTGTATGCTATTATCGAACAGACAAATTGCAATGTCAGAGTACGATGTACTGTGCTTGTTGGAGGGAGGTGAAACAAGCCATTTTGTATGCAGTGCTCTGTACATATCATTTAATTGCCTGTAAAAATATGAACGGTTAAGGGTAGTTTCCACTGAAACATGTTTCTTTTTAATTATCTGGCTAGCAGATCTCCCATGCTGTTGCTTATTGCGAGTCAGAAGATATGCTGTTTTATAACAAGAGGGATGCTAGTCAAAGTGACAGGGGAAGTGCTACTGGAAATAATTGTGGCACTTACAGGAAGTGAACATTACATATAGCACACCCAGGAAGTCAAGAATAAGGTTAATTCTGTTTCTCTCTCCACAGATGCTGCCCGACATGCTCAGTATTTCCAGCATTTTCTTGGTCTATTTCAAGAATAAGTGTTGTTTACAAGTGAAGCAAAGTTGGAGAGCAGTGGATAATTGGATCAGGGCACACAGATGCAATTTTAAAGTCATATATTCTGTCCTTATTTTTATATAATACTTCAATTTTATATGATAAGTTACAATTTGGGAAGAATAGTTCATTTGGACAGTACAGGCTGAAGAACAAATGAAGGTGCTACAGTGTCACCATTGGTTGGAGTGCATAAACACAGTGTGGCATATTTACATAGGCAGGTTCCATTATAAATGTGGACATAGAAATTTTGCAGACAGGAGATGCACACAGGCATAGGATTTTTAATATATTACAGATAGAAGTTGTGACTAGTTTTATTAATTTTTTTTCACATTTTAGTATTACTACTTTGTACAGTAACATAAACTAAAAAGAAGGTCCTGTACCTGATGAAAGGTCACAGACCTGAAACATTAACTCTGCTTCTCTCTCTACAGATGCTGCCAGACCTGCTGAGTATTTCCAGCATTTTCTGTTTTTGTTTCAAATTTCCAGCATCTGCAGTATTTTGCTCCTGTACAAAAATTACATTCACTGACTTGTATCACACAGAGAATTCCTTGGATTAAACAATATCAAATCGCTAATTCTTGACAAAGTTATGCAAACTATACCTTGTCCTTGGCAGGAAGCTTCTGTTCTCCTCAGATGCTTGTTTCCATTAAAACTTTCTATCTTCGTAGACAGAAACTGGGGAGTTTATTCCCTTATCTCAGCCATTATGCACAGCTGCATCGTATTTTTTTTACTCTCAACAGAATTATAACCCTGGGTCTTAGTTACTGCTGTGCTCTTTCTCTGCCCAGCTTTGAATCTCTTTACTTCCCCACACCAGGTTTCACACTTCATCTCCGACCCCCAACCTTATTCTCCCACCTACACATGTTCTAATGATTCCCAGATCCACCAGCAGCCAGTGGTAGCCCTCTTGCTTCTGAGTCAGAAGATATGGGTCAAGATTCCCCCACCCACCCACCCACCCCAGCACAAAGTCTAGGCTGATGCTCCAATATTAAGGGAATGCAAGAATGGTTGAGGTGAATCACATAGAAGCATTTAAGGGAAAGTTAGATAAGTACATGAGGGAGAAAGAAATAGAAGCATATGCTTGAGACAATGAGCTGCGTTAATATACCATAGAATTGTACAGCACTGAATGAGGCCATTGGGCCCATAGTGCATGTGCTAGCTCTTTGAAAGAGATATCTAATTAGACCCACTCTACTGCTCTTTCCCTATAGTCCTACATTTTTTTCCCTTTTCAAATATATATTCAATTTCCTTTTGAAAGTTACCAATGAATCTGCTTCGACCTCCCTTTCAGGCAGTGCATTCCAGATCATAATACTGAGCAGTAAAATGCTCGATTTACACAATATTTTGAACTGATTGAAAAATAATGAAATGTCCAAAATCCTGGAGCCCATTTTAGATTTTTATTAACTGAGCCTTTCAGATTTAACTGAATCTGATGTGAACACGTTTCTTTCCATAGAGTCCTGTCTCACCACCATGACTTGAAAACAACAATTGAAACAACGGAACTACAAAATAGGGAAAGCCAATGGGGTTATACTACTCTGTCCAGACTTTAACCACCTCAGGTCACCATAGGTACGTAACATTTTAAATCAATAGACCAGCTGACATTTGCATGAATTTCATTACCTTCGAACCCTTAACTTACACATCAGAGAACCGCTTGTAGTGACCATCATATATTTGTAAGCTTTCCAATGGTTTCAAAGATGCAGGGATTTCTGATGCAATTACTGGCCCTCCCTGGCCAGATAGTTTCCAGAAAAATGTATATATCTTTAGACAGCGTTTGTGTATTTGCTTTAAGGACATTCTCAATAAAGACAGCAGCATTCCATTCAACATTCACAATGTGCTGATCTATCTAAAATGCAACTTTTTTAAAGATCTATTAATAATTTTATAACTTTAAGCAATGGGGTGGGGGGTGGGGTGGGGGGTTATGGGATCTGATTCCATCATTGTTATAATAATCACAGAGACCCGTGAAGAAGAAGCAAACTTAGGCATATGGAACATATCCTGGATAACATCAGGTTTTTTCAGCCTCTCCTGTGGCAGAGGCTGTTGCTAATTACTGGAATTGGGCCAGCAGATATTCACCACCAGATGTGCAACTCATCCCCTGTGAGGAAGAAGAGAAGGAAGAGGAGGAGGAAGAGGAGGAGGAGGAAGTGGATTCTCAAGTGCAGGCTTAAGCTTGAGCAGTAAGCTCAGTTTGGGCAAATCTTTATCTATGAAGTGGAGCGAAGTGGCACAATATTGGCAGAGGCTGCTGTTTAGGAGGCGCAGAAGCATAGATCAGGAGCATGGCAAACCATGTACCTGAGCCCAAGTCCATTCAGACCACTGCTGGCTCCTGGGAATGGAAATCTCATGGGAAGTTGTGCATTAGAGTTTAGACCTTGAGAGTGTGGGGAGTCATTGAATGTGGGGAGGCAGCTGGGTGGAGATCATAAAGTATGGAGTGGTGCAAAGACTCTATACTTGGACCCAGGATGTGCAACTACTGGACTGTGTCATGCTGTTCATAGAAGTGGGGGAGCAATTACTGGAGCAAAGTTTCAAAGAATGACAGTTCCCTTTAGGGGTATGTGGGCGAGGAACTATTACTATTATCATTTTACTGGACTGGATGCAATAGAATTTATTTTGTTACAACAGGACTGTTAATCAACAACTAAAAAAAAGTAAAATAGATACTTAAACATTTAATAAGTTGGAAGAAACTTGACCAATGGCAGACAATCATGACATAGATAGCAGACTCAACCTACACAGCAGACAAGGGGGTCGATTATGATGTGACCACTTCCATCAGGGAGAGAGAGAGATAAAGAGGTGGAGAGGATTAGGGAGGAAATTAAAGAATTTAGGGCTCAGATGACTGAAAGCATGGCCTCCAATGGTGGAGCAAAGGAAATCAAGGATATATAAGAGGCAAGAATTAGAGGAACGCAATAATTGCAATATAATTCTTGGAGGGTTGGAGGTTACGAAGATAGTAAAAGTAGATAAAGGAAAACTTGAACATGTAACTTCCCTACTCCCCATGCTCTTTCCTTTACCATTCTCTCCTGTCCTTTTTTTATTGCAACTTACATTTGACCTTTTCCCCATCTAATATAACCAGTGCATTCCTATATCACTCAGCTTTTTCTTAAAATATTAAATCAAAAAGTTTCTAATCTTGTTTTGATTTTCTTTCCAACTCCCATCATCGATTTTGTAGGTGACAATTTACACACAAAAAAAATTGAACTTTAATTGGTGAAAAAAGCGACCCAAATGCTATCTGTTTTTCAGCCAATCAAGCGCCCAGACACTGGAGATGGACACAGCTACATTGTAGATATGACAAGGCCAAACACTTGACACATAAAATGGATGAAAGGCTGGGCAACACTCTCCTTACATGTGAGCACATCTGTCCAGACCAGTGAGCCTGTATAGGTGAACTTATTCAGGGCATGCTCAGGATTAAAATATTAAAATCAACAACAGAATCAGTCTGAGACCCAACTGATAGCTGAAGGAGCCTTGAAGCAGTTAAGTCAACATATTCTGGAATATCTTTCGCAGGACAAATAAGAAATGAACCAGACAGAAATATTTGTTTTTTTATCGGCACTGCCTGTTTAACCTAACTGTAGCAATATGCTTCTGGAAAAGAACAGTTCAATCAATACACGACTTGTGTGATACTATTAATTCATTCCCTGAAGTGCTTTCATCACTGCCATCAACAGCATTCTGTCTGGTGCTAGACAACTTAAAAGGCTCTCCCTCTCCTCAGTCCCAATGAAGCCTGGATCTACAATCATACGGCTTGGTACTTTTCATAGTTCAAGTGAACAAAGTAGACCTATTTCACACACCTAAACCCAGTCTGCATTCGGCAAAACGTCACTGGTGAAATCATACTGCAAACAGACATATCTATTACATGTATTCCATTTTCAGGAACAAGAAAATGCAGAAGAGAGACTTTATTGAAGGAAGCTTCCTCATTTGATATTTCGTATATCTATGAGAAAACCAAATCAAAACATCCTCTCTCAGAGAGTATGGCAGTGCCAATTGCACCTTGAAGTTCTTGAAATTCAAACAGAAACATCTATGTTGGCATTACAGGGCTGTTCACAAGATTATACAAATAATCTACCTGCATTAAAATGCACCACAACAACCATAACTTGCACTTATATAGTTCCTTTAATGTAGTAAAACATTCCAAAGCACCTCACAAGAACACTGTCAGCCAAAATTTGACACGAAGCCAGATAAAGAGATCTTAAGATAGCTGACCAAAAGCTTGGCCAAAGAGATAGCTTTTAAGGAGTGACTTAAGGAAGGAGAAAAAGGTAGAGAGGTTTAGCAAGGTTTAGAGAGGGATTCCAGAGCTTAGGACAAATGCAGCTGAAGGCATGGCTGCCAATGGTGGGATGAAGGAAATTGAAGATGTGTAAGAGACCAGAATTGGAGGAGTACAGTGATCTTGGAGGGTCATAGGGCTTGAGGAGGTTACAGAGATAGTAACTGTAAATACAGAAAGGAAAACTTGAACGTGTAACTTCCATACTCCCCATTCTGTCTCTGTCCCTGCCTCTGCTCATCTGCTGCTGAAACCCTGATCCATGCCTTTGTTACCTCTAGGCTTGACTACTCCTATGTCCTCCTTGCCAGCCTCTCATATTCTACTTTCTATATACTTGAGGTCATCCAAAACTCTGAAATAAAAACAAGAAATGCTGGAATCACTTAGCAGGTCTGGCAGCATCTGTGGAAAGAGAAGCAGAGTTAACATTTCGGGTCAGTGACGCTTCTTCGGAACCCTTCGTTCTGAAGAAGGGTCACTGACCCGAAACGTTAACTCTGCTACTCTTTCCACAGATGCTGCCAGACCTGCTGAGTGGTTCCAGCATTTCTTGTTTTTATTTCAGATTTCCAGCATCTGCAGTATTTTGCTTTTATCATCCAAAACTCTGCTGCCCATGTCCTAAATCACACTAAGTCCCATTCACTCAGCACCCTGTTCTCATTGCCCTACATTGGCTCCGGTCAAGCAATACCTCAAATTTGCAATTCTCATTCTTGTTTTCAAATCCCTCCATAGCCTCATCCGTCCCTATCTCTGTAATTTTCTCCAGCCCTACAACCCTCTGAAATTCTAGCCTCTTGAGCATCCCTGATTTGAATTGGCCCACCATTGGTGGCTGTGCCTTCAGCTACCAAGATCCTAAGCTCTGGAATTCTCTTGCTAAATTTCTCCACCTCTCTACCTCTCTTTCCTCCTTTAAGATGCTCCTTAAAACCTCCCTCTTTGACCAAGCTTTTGGTCATCTCTCTAACATCTCCTTATGTGGCTCAGTATCAAATTTTGCTTGATAGCGCTCTTGGGAAGTGCCTTGAGACTTTTTACTACATTAAAGGTGCTACATAAATTCATGTTGTTATTGTATCTGGTAATATTAGCTGTATTATTCTGAATGGATCTTTACTAATTTACATTCAGCAATGAGGGGAATAGGGAAATAGTTTAATTCAATTATTATCCACTTTCACTCATTTGAGGAAATCTTCATATTAATTATAATAATAATGCATTATGGTAAATTGTCAACATTTGTAGAGATGTAAAGCATAAAAAAAAATAAAAATGTGTCAAGGTTAAAATGTTAGCTATTGTTGTTGCTCAGTTGGCGGCACTCTTGCCTCTGAGACAGAAGGTTGTGGGTTCAAGTCTCAACAAAGTACTTTTTCAAAAGTTGTCACTGTTGCAACGCAGGAAATGTTGCAGCCAGAGGCTCTGCCTTTGAGATGAGATGTTAAACCAAGGCCCCATTTGCTCTCTCAGCTGGATGTAAAAGATTTTATAGCACTATTTTGCAAATCAGTGAAGTTCTCCCTGGTGTCTTGGCTGATATTTATCCCTCAACCAACATCAGTAAAACAGATTATTTGCTCATTATCTCATCCTTCAATGTTTATGGGATCTTGCTGCGCGTAAATTGGCTGCAACATTTCCTGCCTGGCAACACTTGAAAAGTACTTTGTTGACTGCAAACTGCTTTGGGATGTGCAAGTTCTTTCTTCTTCTTTACTGCTGAACAACAAATGGGGGGAGCTTGCAGTTAACATGTTTTAACTATACTTTTGATGACAACCGTGTGAAATGCTTTGGGATGTCTTTCTAATCTAAAGGTGCTATGTAAATGAGGGTTGTTGCTGTTCATGCAGAAATTTTTTAATATCTTAACTGCTAGAACCGACTCGAATGTAGTAATTAGAGAGGCCAGGCTGTAATATCCCTCGTTCAGTGGGGATAACCTGAGCCACCATTGAATGTAGTCTACAGGCCGAACTACCGAAGAGGAAGAACTGACTAACCCCAAGATGATTCTGTGCAGTTATTAACTCAGGACAGGCACATCTGAATGGAGATTTAATAATGGCTCGATACCTACCACATGGTATAAACTAAATGGACGCAAATTTAAGGTAACTGGCAAAAGAACTGGAGGCAAGATGAGAAGTTTTTTTAATGCAATGAGCTGGAATGCGTTGTCTGAAAGGGTGGTGGAAGCAGATTCAAAAGTAACTTTCAAAAGAGAATTGGGTAAATACTTGAGGGGATATAAATTACGGGACTGCAGGGAAAGAGCAGAGCAGTGGGACTAATCGGATAGTTCTGCCAAAGAGCCGGCTGAGACACAGTGGACCAAATGTCTCCTTCTGTGCTGTATGATTCTTTGATTCTACAAGACAGCGCAATATAAGCAATTAAGAGACTGAATTATGATCTCAAAATGCTGGGGAAGGTCTTGCAATCCTATGTGATAGAACAGTTTGGCTCATTCTGTCACCACTGGGGGACCTAGTTAGAGGCCTATATTCAGAGTTGTTTGTTTTTATTGCAAGTTGTCAACTTTCTCTGAAGCTATTTCAACTTTCTCTGAAGCTGTTAGTCAGCTTTTGAGAGTTTTCTTCAGGCTGGCTTTCATGTTACACTTGGAAGCTAACCTGTCAGTATTTGTCCAGCATTTTATTTTTATGTCATATATCCAGCAGTTGCAATTTTCCTTTCTGCTTATTAGTCTGCTTGGCCAGCAGCTTTTCTCAATATTGAAAACTTTCGCTCTTCTTTCCCACAGATGGTAGAAAGGCGAGGTAGTGTCTAGCATGCATACAAAGCCAACATCTCTGTACATGTAGCTTAATCTGGTGTAAATTGCCACTGGCCTCAATACAAAGTTAGGAACAATAAAATGGCTGAATGTGTTTGCTCAGGGAGGCTAGGCTATTCTTTTTTTGATGGGCGATCAATTTAGCAAGCAGGTAGCCTTGTTAACTATCAGCAAATAATGGGGACATACTTAGTCAGTTAGAATTGAGACAACACTTTTACATATTCACAAATACACTGTCAATTTCTAATAAGAGCAAACTCAATTTCTTCTACAACTAAGCTGTCTAACTGGAAACACCTTGAGACATTCTTCAACAGTCTGCTTTATTCCTTGTCATGCATCTGCGTCGGTAGCTCAGAAGAATTACACAGAAATTCCTTCATGAAACCGGCACAGTGGCGCAGTGGTTAACACCGCAGCCTCACAGCTCCAGCGATCCGGGTTCAATTCTGCGTACTGCCTGTGTGGAGTTTGCAAGTTCTCCCTGTGTCTGCGTGGGTTTCCTCCGGGTGCTCTGGTTTCCTCCCACAAGCCAAAAGACTTGCAGGTTGGTAGGTAAATTGGCCATTATAAATTGCCCCTAGTATAGGTAGGTGGTAGGGAAATATAGGGAGAGATGGGGATGTGGTAGGAATATGGGATTAGTCTAGGAGTAGTATAAATGGGTGGTTGATGGTCGGCACAGACTCGGTGGGCCGAAGGGCCTGTTTCAGTGCTGTATCTCTAAAACTAAAACTAAACTAAACCACTCATCATTTTTGACAGGAGAAAACTCAGAGCAAGCAAGCCATATGTGCAGTATGAATGAACAGAGGAGTTCATGTAGGTTTTACAGCTCTACCTTCAGACCTCAACTGACCCCCTACACACTCTTTCTGCTTACTCCCTTTGCTGCCCAGTGCCCTGGCAAGAGTCCAATCAGCCACATATTTCCCATCTTGTGCTAAAGCCCTACTAATTCCCTCTCACTTCAATAAGCACCTGAGCTTTTAACTACTCCTGCACACTCTTTTGTTGATCTGACCTAACAGCAATCCTAATAACCTACTACTATTATGACCAAAATTTATGCTGCTTTTTTAACTTAAAATATCTGACTCAAATGGCCCTCACATCCAAATCACAGATGTCAAGCAAGACCCCCACCTGCCAAGAATGAGGAAAATTAATTTTTCCACATGAACTTTGATTTTAAACTATTGTTGGTGAAGAAAGAACTTGCTTTAAAAAAAACAATTGGAGCCCCTGACTGGAAATACATTTGCACAGTAACAGACAGTGTTGGAACAAGGGACCCAGTCCTTGCTTCCCCAATACACAGAAGAAGTGGTCAGACCAGTTTGGTCACATGCCTAGCTGACTGTTGGAATTTTTTGAATTTGAACTTCCAACAGGAAATTTAAAATCAGAAGGCTGTTTTCTCCCGGACTGACAACACCTCTCTCCTGTCTGCCTTCATCTCACTCTCACCAGTTTCGGAAACCATTGAGGACAAAAGAACCCCAAGAGAGAAAAGTCTTCTGCAGTGAACAAGGATTAAGAAGAATACTGGGCCCCAACGAAAAGCAAGACTAGCTACAATCAAGGACTCCACGGTGAGCTGGAAACACAGAAACAGTAACAAGAAACCCCCTTTAGAGACTGCCTCAAACCTCTCTATTTTATTTTTCCTCTGCTCTTTTCTGTCCCTATTTGCATGTGTGTATCGCGTGTGAATGCTAGCATGAGCGCATCGTATATCTGTAGGCGTTAACCTAGAGTTTGTTTAAGGTTTAATAAATTTCACTTTTCTTCTTTAAACCTTTGAAAGCCTGTTTATGCTAATTTCTTTGCCTTATAATTGGAAAGTGGTGAACAAGGATTCAACAAAGGGGGAGCTCAAAACACAGTGTGTTTAAAATTAAACCATGTTACAATAAGACCAGGTGAAGACAGTAAAAGACTCCTAGACACCTTCCTCACCAGGTCGTAACACATAATACATAATACATAAGGACAACTGTAAAGAACATTGGGGTCACATGCTGAGCACTCATGAAGTATGACTTAAATCGCACATGTTTTCCAAACTAATGAGGAGCAAAAACCACAAGTAGGTCTGATTCTCCTTCCCTCTCAGTCTCATCATACATCTGTTCATACCATATCACATACCTCTCCATACTGTATCATACATCTGTCCGTACTATATCATACACCTGTCTATACCATATTGTACATCTGTCCATACCATATTATCCATCTGTCCGTACCATATCATACTCTGTCCATGCCATATCATACAGTCTATGCCTATCATATACCTGACAATGCCATAATCATACATCTGTCTGTATTATATCATATATCTGTCCATACCAAATAATACATCTGTCCATACCATATCAGACACTGTCCATACCATATCAAACACTGTCCATACCATATCAGACACTGGCCATGCCATATTATACATCTCTCCATACAATATCATTTAGCTGTCCATGCTATATCATACATCTGTCCATACCATATAATACACTTGTCAATGCCATATCATACATCTGTCCAGGCCATACATCCATACATCAAATGATGAAAAGAACTAGGTAAGAATAGTGGTGTTAATGGAAACTGGGTAATTGTTGTAGACAACGGATGGGTTCTGGTCAGATCACTGGAGTGACATTCATTACAATTCAATTGATGCAAAATCATAGGTGAGTGAACAGCACTGAGGAGTAAAATGCAACCACACACACACACAGATTTACTTTTCTATGTGCAGAAGGTTAAACAGAATTAACGCTTTGTGGATTGTGACAATGGGCCTCAAAATGTATTTTCTTCATTACAAGACATAGGGAATTAGGACAATGGGTCTGAAGGCTGAAGTTCATGTTTAAAAGCTTAAACTAATGATGAGCCTAAAAATATGAACACCATACATGGGTATTCTGGACCGTCTCCATTTACTTTAATGGGGAACAACACTTCAGACTGGCCTGGGAGCCAATGCAATCTGGAGCAACCAAACACTTGTGTGCAGTGGCATACTTAGCCAAGTAATGTACTTTGCCAGATTTGGCAGCTGCAGATCATCTCCCAGACTGGTCCAAAGTATCAGCACAGCTGAAATGAATGGAGCTATAGAAGGAAATAAATAGTTACCTCCTGTAAATAATTTTACCACAACAACCAAACAGAGACAAGTGACTTAAAATGAATGGTCTTGGTCAGACAGCAGGCCCAATGGTATTTTCTGGATAGATAGCAAATATATCTGTTGCCATATTTCTTCTAGACAGTCACCATGGGAATATTTTAAATGGACAGTACTTACCATAAACTTTCCTTCCATTTTATTAGTATTCGTACAGATTATTGTTACAGTACCTTTTAAAAAGTTAAAATGCAACTAAAGTCATCAACTTTAGAACAATACTCCGAATCCTGGGGTAGATTTTAACATTGCTGCCCAGGTATAAAACTGGAAAAGTTTTGTAAAAGACATGTAACATGGGCTGTCCATTTGCGCTACTGCCGAAGGTGGATTTCCCCCGGACCCCACCAAATCAATATAATGCTAATGAAATGCGTAGAACTCAAATTCTTATTGTTTGTAAGCCAAGAATTATGTAAACTTTGCTGAATGCAAAAACCATTTTTTTCTTGAACCATTTAATAAATAAGTGTCTTGTGAGTCACTGTCCTTTAAAAACACTGCCCCTTTAAGGTTGAGAACCAGCAGCATACCATTTGGTGACATCACCATTTTCTTGTGACCACCCCCAACCCCTCCCCCTCCCAACACCCCCATAAGCATGGAGTGGAAATTTCACTTGATTCCCACAGTCCTGGGACCACACAGAGTTACAATATGAATTACGTTATAAGTTTTTAATGTGCATTGTATAATGAGTGGCAGTAACTGGAGACTGGATTGGTACCATAAACAATACGTTGTCTGATGCATGAAAGAATATTCAGATTTCACATATGCCTATCAAAATGCCTTCCAAACCAAACACACTGGCCTTAAGTTCTGTGAATCAGGATTCCAGTTATGAAAAATAAAGAGAGAGGAGTTTGGAATCTCTTGTTAATCATAATTACCTCTATAAACAATTACTGCATGAGGTTGTAACACTGTTCTTCTCTGCATCTGGCCCAAAACTGTAGCTATTGATCTTGAGCCATTATAAAGTCTGAATATGTTAGTGTTCAGGTCTCAGTGTAGCTTCTATTTAACACACAGAATGCTCTCCTTTCATGTCCTACCAGCACTAATTCATTTTGCGTTCTTTCTTTCCTACTCCACCCCCAACAACTCCCCAATGCCGTTTTTCAATTGCCCTCCCCCTCCCCTACAAGAGCAGACTCATGTAGCAGACCATAGCAGCCCTCTGATATCTCCCCCCTGTAGTCTTTGGTGCCAGAGGATGATCATACAATGCAGAAGCCGAATCCAGTTCTCAACCAACAACCTCAGGTCAAACTTTTCCACAGAGGTGACAAAATATCCAAGAGTGGAAACCCTGAACAATGCTGCCTCTCCCTAGCCCAGCGGTGGTGGAGCTGAAGCCAGTTCTAACATTGCCCACCAGCAACTTGAAGTCAGCAATCCCAGCACACTGGACCTTAGACCTTCTCCAATTGCATGGCTCAGTGTGACATTTCACAATGCATTTAGAAACTGAGCCATTGGAAAAAGCTGTTTTTCTGAATCATTTAAATTTCTGCACAATAATCATTTTTTAAAAAGACTTTTCACAATGGGAGGTTGCTTTCTTCCTGAAAAGCAACCACCAACCTCTAGAAGGGAGATAATTGACAGAGTTGTGTCACCAGATGATGATGTCAAGGTGCCAGCTGCTTTTGGCTGTGACCCATGGAAAACCAGGAGGTCTGTGCATCTGAAATACTTATCCAGGGAATTTCGATCAGTAGTGTGCGGGGTGACCACCAACATGCAGAAATAAGACTTCTTCTGTTTAATTGCCAACGCACATGCACACACATACAAACAAAAACAAAAACATTCCTCTGACATATCTCATGCATTTCATCCAGCATTCATTGGCAAACCAACATCATCATCTGATGACAGATTGTTGTGAAGGATCTTGCCAAGGCTCTTGAAGAAGCAATTAGTGAAGTGCAAACTATTTATTTGGAAATAAAAACAAAAGCGCTGGAAAATACTCAGCAGGTCTGGCAGCATCTGTGGAAAGAGAAGAAAAGTTAACGTTTCAGGTCAGTGACCTTTCATCAGATTTCCAGCATCTGCAATATTTTGCTTTTATTTATTTGGAAAGTTGTTTCTCCTCTAAGATGCCCCATCAACCCATTTCTCAAACGGTACATGTGCTGCAGCACCTTCTAATCCACTAGGAGTCATTTTGGCTTTGGGCAACCATGTAAAATGGACAATATAGATTCATTTATTCGTTATGCACCTCTTCCTGATTTTCATGTTCATTTTTGGTTGCTATGTCCCCATTTTATTGAAAAAAAAAGTCCGAGGAATTTTTTTAAAATAACTCGGTAAAAACATCAAGAATTCTGCATTCCCAACCAATACGAGGTTCTAGGTATAGGATATCATAAAAGCAACCAAGCAGAAAAGGAAATCCCATTCAAGGTTGTTGACTCTATTCTTACAATAAAAAAAATCAGACCTTTACTTTATCACATACAAAGGGGAAATACTTTGAATAAAAATACCCTCCCCAAACTTGCTTCTCACTTTAAACAAGAGTTTTTAAGCATTATGCCTGAGAAATCGGTCATGTTTCTTTTCCTGCAGCTGTTAAGTGTTTTATGACAATGTTATATTATTTTTGAATTTTGAACATGCATTGCAATTGGCTCTTCCTGATTATTTTCCTGCTACTAACAAATATTTTTCTTAGACATGTCACACAGCATCCTTTCATTTCATTTTCATTAACAGTTTGGGACTATCAGAAAAAAAAAGCAAACCTACCTGTCATGCAGGCCCCCTGCCAAGAATAAGACACATTAATTTCACGACATGAACATTGATTTTTTAAACTGTTACTGGAGTAAAGAAAGAACTTTTTTTTAAAAAAAACACAAGACCCTTGACTGGAAAGACATTTGCATAGTAACAGACAGTACTCGAAAAGGACAAAGGGGCCGCTCCCTGCTCCAAATTAATTTACAATGGACGTTGATTACCAGATGTTGAAGGTGGACAAGCTAGCATTCCACCTTAATAAAAGCAAAATACTGCGGATGCTGGAAATCTGAAACAAAAACAAGAAATGCTGGAATCACCCAGCAGGTCTGGCAGCATCTGTGGAAAGAGAAGCAGAGTTAACGTTTCAGGTCAGTTCCGAAGAAGGGTCACTGACCCGAAACGTTAACTCTGCTTCTCTTTCCACAGATGCTGCCAGACCTGCTGGGTGATTCCAGCATTTCTTGTTTTTGCTAGCATTCCACCTTGACTGTTAGATGCTCCCAAAACACAGAAAAGACCTGGTCAAACCAGTCAGTCATGTGACCACCTGCTGGCCAACTGGGGGAGTTTTAAATCGGAGAAGCAATGCTTGTAGACAGAAAGCTGTTTGCTCCTGGACTGGAAAAGACCTTTCTCCTGTCTGCTCTCATCTCGTTCTCACCAGCTTCGGATTCCACTGAAGATATATGAACCCCGAGAGAGAAAGGTCTCCTACAGTGAACAAGGTTTAAGAAGAATACTGGGCCCCAACGAAAGGCAGGATCTACCTACAAGCAAGGACTACAGAGAGCTCGGAGCATAGTAACAAAAACCCCTCTTCAGAGATTGTATCAAACTTCTACTTTATTTTTCTTCTGCTCTTTTCTGTCTCTATTTGCATGTGCTTATCACATATGCATGCTAGTGTGGGTGTGTCGTGTATCCGTAGGTGTTAACCGAATTAGAGTTTAAGATTTAATAAATTTCACTTTTCTTCTTTAAACCTAAGAAAACCTGTTTGTGCTCATTTCATTCCCTTATAATTGGAAAGCAGTGAACAAGGATTCACCAAGGGGGAGCTCAAAACATTACATGTTTAAAAATAAAATCCTGTTACAGTAAAACCAGGTGAAGGCTAAAAGGGACCCCTAGACACCTTTCTCACCTGGTTGTAACATTACCTCATAGCTTTTCCAGGAAAAGCTAAAGGGCCTGCCCATAAACTTAGTATGTAAATACTCCATGAGGTATGATGCTGAACCTCACAATTCTGGAAGGCCTCAGATTCAATCCTTGATCTATATGGAATTAGTTGCGTCACAGTGTAGGCCAGGGGTCTACAACCTGTGGCTCTTGACCTGCATGCAGTTCTTTAACATCTCATTTGTGGCTCCCAACCTTTTCTAGTCAGATCGTATTAACATAAAAAAGCTTTTAAAAAAGTCAAGAAAAGTAAGAGCCATCTTTTTATTGTGGGGATAAAAAGCTAATCATTATGCTGTACTTTTCAAATGGTTTCAAATGATTATTTTAATGAAAAACATCATCATGCTCTCAACAAACCTGGTCAAGTGGTATAGCTAAACCATGATTATAGATAATGCCTTTGATTCAAGGAATAGTTTTTATGGTTGTGACCATTATTGTTTCTAATCTAGTTGAAATGATAAATTATTCTGAATCTGCTATTAGAAGCTATTTTTGAATCATGAGAATCAATAGCCAAACAATGTCTTAATTCTACGCATCTTAAGTTATAGTTTGTTTGAAGATGACTTTACTGACAGATTATGGTTTTAAAAAAGTAAAAAAAAATGGTGATTCAGAGTTTGGAATATTTCATTTTTTTTATTATTGATTCCTAAATGCAATACATGTGTTTTATTTATTATATTTCAAATTATGCATTCTACCAGAGACACTTGGCAATTTGCCACCTATTTGGTTTAGAAATGCCAAAATTTCAAATGCCAAAATAGTTTTTCTTTTCAGCAATTTTTTTTTTAAAAGGCTCTTCAGCTAAGAAAGGTTACTGAGCCCCTGGTGTAGGCACTAATTTTGCCTTCAGCGGCCCTGGGATAGGAAGGAGGGAGAAACAATTTGGGAGAAAGTGGATGGGTTTACATACCAGCCAAGGGAAAAATCAAGCTTGGTGATAATAGCCATGCCCCCACCTCCTCCGCACCACCCACCCCCCTCTACCCATTCCCCACCCCCCACACCCCCACCACCACCCCGCCTGTCAAATAGCCACCTATCACTCATTGTTTGGCTCCTGCATGAAAATAACACTTAGAACCAGAGGACAACTGCTGGCCATAGAACCAGACATTAGCACGAATCATCGCTTTCCAGAACCGCTACCTCGACCACCTAGAAGGATAAGGGCAGCAGATGCATGGGAACACCATCACGTCCAAGTACCCTTCCACCCTTCCAAGTCTCACACCATCCTGACTTGGAAATATATTGTTGTTCCTTCATCCTTCAACTTAATAGCCCTGTGGGAGTACCTTCACCACAGGGACTAAGGATAGGCAAGAAATAGCCTACCTTGCTAGTGATACCCCTGTCTCCAGAATGAATTTTAAAAAACTCACCTGCTTTGTAGTGCAAACACTAGAAACACTAACACAAACTTCAAGTAAACTTTCTTGGGAATGTATAGGCACATGGGATGGCTCATAAGTGGAGAAAGATTCCTGCAGTCCCCCTGGCTGCTCCCAGTAATTAGTAGGAACACACAATGTGGCTGAAGCTGAGCAGACACTGACAGAATTGCTAAAGATGCAGGACAACTACATCAAGGGCAATTCAAGATGGGCAATACATGCTGGCATGGCCCCAGAATTAATTAAAAAGAAAGGAGGAAAAAGAAGTTGGAAATGATGAAGGAGCTTGATAATGTGTTCAGTGTTAAAGGATCATTGTTTGGCAATCATATTGATATAGAACTATTGATGTATATAGCACAGAAGAAAGCCAACTGGCTCTTTGCCAAAGGAATCCATTAATAATCCAATATGCTGCTCTCTTTCCATTGCTCTGTACCTGCATTAAATTGATGACACCTCACTGCTGATAAAAATAACACACAGCTTTTTGGCTTTACTCTCTTCCTAATACAGGGGCAGCCTCCCTCACACCTTGGACTTGATTTTACCCTGATGGTGGGACTCCCAGCGCTGGGCCAGAAGACATGGACCGATCCCACCACAGCCCTGTTTTGAACCACTGGCCAAATTCCACTGTGGGCAGCCAATTAACTGCCTGCCATGAGGCTCCCCGTCCCTTTAAAGATGAGGATCCTATCCCCCAAGAGCTGCAGGCTAATCGAAAGGACGGCAGCTCTGTAGTATCGTCAGCACCACCGGGAGGCACTGCTGGTACTACAGGAGACCAGGGACCAGGAGCAGCACTGGCTCACCAGGGACAGTGCAACAGGCCCCGGCGGGGGGTGACAGAGGGTGGCTGTTGAGGGCAGTGGGGGGGCTTGTTCGTAGAAAGGCAGCCTTTGCCACTGGGGGCCCTCCATGGGCCACAGTTTGCACACAGAGGAGGGAGGACACCCCCCCCCCCACAGCCCAGAGGGAGGTTGCCAGGTTTTACTGGGTGACCTCCACACATGGTGGGGCTCACACCAGCTGCTGGTAAAATGCCAGTGGTGGCAGGAAGAGTCCCTTTAGTGGCCAGTAATTGACGACTTAAGGACCTCAATTGGTCTCTGGGTGGGAAGGTTGTCTTCAGTCTTCCCACCCCTGACAAAATCGAATGGCGTCGGGAAGGCCCTCCCACCCCAGAGTTCCTTCATGATTTTCTGGCGCCCCCACCCCCCGCATCCCAGCCCATCTCCCAAGGGCTGGGAAAATTCAGTCCCTTTACACAGAGATCATATGAAATTCTGCTTTAAAATATCTGCGCCAAAAAATATTGATATTGGCCAGCGACTTAAGGGGATTGAGCTTTCCAAGGATCAGGATACCTTGGATACCAAAAATGATAAACACCAGCCAACCAGAAACAAACCATGTCTGTTTTAAGTGAGAAGGATTTACAATGTTAGCACCATTAGTGGCTTGATTCCTGCAGCATGCTAAATCTCCCAGATATGGCTACAGTTGCACCCAGTGGTACGAGACACCTTGTGACTAGAAATAAAGGGCAAATGTGTCCTGAGTGTATCTGAGCTCACACCACAGATGCAGGGTTTGTGTCACAAGCAGAGCTTGCCAGCAAAACAAGAAAATTTAATTTGCAAAATCAGAGGCTTCAAGGAACACTCCACATTAAAGCCATGCACTGGGGTCTCTTCTTTTGAAAATTGCATCTCCACATGGGTGGAGTTTAAAAAGAAAGCTTTAAACTATAGTTAATATCACCATGAGGTGGCTGGCCTTCTGTGAAGAGTGATTTTGAATAGATGCACCTTCCCTTTAGCTCTGCTGAAAGCACTGAACAGCAGGCTTGGGAGGAAATAACAAAAAGGTTAAAGGGTAAAGAGGGTAATGTTATCAATAGAGGCCTTAATTAGAAAACCAGCTAAATCAAGATGAGGCTTTAAAAGAGAAAAAGTATATATATTTTTGCAGACAAACACAGTTGTTTTCTAAACTTACGGAGGAAATGTAGTTTGACAGCAATTAATCTTTTAAGTTCTTCTCTAATGAGCAAATACAGCGGCCGGAATTTTTCGTTGGGCAGGAGGTCCTGCCCAACGGCCGAAAAGTCAGTGGCAAGCCCGCCTCCGCAGGGCCTGGGGAGCCAGGCTGTGATTTTTTGCTCCCCAGGCTCTTAAAGGGTCTTGGGCAGGTCTTCCACTTCCTTGAGGCAGGAAGTCCCACCTAATGGAGCTGCTGACCAATCAGTGGGCCGGCAGCTCTTAGTCCCAGCAGCACCACCGGGAACGGTAGCCACTGCTGGGACTACATTCAGCCATTGCAAGCAAGGTGAAGGATGGCCCTGGAAGATAGGTAAGTTTTAGGGCCTCATCAGGGACAATCGGCCAGGCCCCAGCAGAGGCAAGGGGGCTCGGTTAGGGGGCGGGGGAAGTGTTGTGTGTTGAGGCAGTTCGGGCTTCGGGGGCGGCCCTCCATGGGGCACAGGGTTTCCGATCAGGAGGGCACCTCCCCAGCCCACAAGAAGGCCACCTGGTTTTACCAGGTGGGGTTCTTGCAGGCCTTTGCCATCCAGCCGCTGTGAGGGTAAAATACCCACGGCGGCGGGAGGAGGCCCTTAAGTGCCAGTTCATTGGCCAGCTAAGGGCCTTGATTGGCCAGGGGTGGGCGGGCTTTTTCTTTCCGCCGACAACCCGCATAAAATTGCAGTGGAGGTAGGAGCGGCTCGGGAACGGCCTCTCCCCCCGCCTCCCACTCAGTTTTACGCCCCTCCCGACCCCCTGCCACCAGACCACTCATTTGGGAGCTGTAAAATTCTGGCCAACATCTATCATTTTCCAAATTCTTGTTTCCTTTTATTTATTTTGCTCTTTAAAATTAAGTATCATGGTAATATATCCTTTTTTAAGTAAAAAATAAGGTTTGTCACAAACTTCCTATCCTTCAACAGTTGTTTTCTAGACTTTTGTTTAAATAGCGTGTGCTGATGATAATACCAAGGAACACTTTTGTATCCATTTCATTGTTGCAGAGCTTTAGGAAAGCCAATTACACCCTTTCAAGAGCACACATCATTAGCTTTTGGGGCAGTCTCTATTCCTGGAAAGTTAGAATAGCCAACTCACAGGCCACGATTTTAACACCTCCCACTTCCATCCCTGGAGGGGCAGGTAAAGGTCAAGTGAGGGGACAAAATCTTGAAAATCAAATTTCTGCTTCCAATCCGCCATGTTCCTGTCCCCCATAATATTAATGTTGGTGAATCTGGCCTTTGACAAGGCTTCTGCTAAAAGCAGGGGAGGACCTACTTAATGAAAAAGTCATGGCCTGATGAGATCATTGGTGCTGCAACATAATATAAATGGAAAGCCAATGGACTCCCAGGGCAATGGCATCAGTGGCTGCAATCAGTCATTAATGTTATCACTCGGGGCTCCTAGCCAGTCTCCTGGCCCTAAGGAATGTTGGGACCTACCACTTCAAAACACCTTACAAGACACTTCAGGACTTGCTTTAGCGTAAGGAGTTGTCACCTCAGATTGTGCAATTAAAATTTAAATTGGGAAACAAAACGGCCCACAAGAAGCATAAAACCGGGCAAAGTTCAAAATTTGCCTGGGCCGCATCTGGTCACTGGCTCCTCCTGTCATGTTGCTGCTGCTGGGCAGCAGACAGCACAGACTCCCTCTGTGATGAGGTTACAAATAAATTGCGGGACCAATGACATCATCAGGCCACAAGCTTAGCATGTTAAGTTGGCCTATTTAGCGGAGGCCTCATCCAGAGCATGAATCGCTGGCGTAAATGTTATGCCAGCTGGGAATGGGGTTGTGTTGCTTGATTCTGATATTTAAACACCCTCACCTACCTGACAGGGGTGAGGGGCTTAAACTAAGGTTGACGAATTCCACAGTTTTGAGGTGTTGGGAAGGAATGAGTTAAAGTAGCAGGCAGTGTGATCAATCTTGATCTCAACACAGTAATGAGGCAGGAAGAAGGAAGAGCGTGGGGGATAGCAAATGTGGAGCTTAATGAGAACAAGAGCAGTTTTTCTGTTTAAAAGGAAAAGGCCGATGAAACAGCAGGAGGTGGAAGTTCTGCTCAATACCGCCCTTGTCAAAGTGGATAACGTTGTGAGTGGGTGGACGGGAGCACAGTACTGTAGCCAGTGTACTTTTTCCAAGGTTATAGCAGTACATCAGGCTCCTTCTCCCATTGTAAGTTTTCAGTGCTTGGTAGCTACAGGAAGGAGGAGTTGCACTTCTGTGTGTTCCCTCTATGGCCTATCAGTGACAGCAATATGCTGACAACCTGTTTCAGTTACATCCTGGGGTTGCTCCAGCAGATTAGAACAAACTGAAGAAAATTCAAAACAAGCATTACAAAAGAAGGTCCTGTGGCAACACATTGCACAATCACCCCTGGATGATGAGATTAAATTGCAGAATCTTTTCAAGGATCCTTTCCACCCACCTCTCTGAAAATCAAAGCTTGTGTTCTCTTGTGTGTATCTTCTGATTACCAGCCTGTAAACGACATATCATGCGGCTGCCTTACCCAGATTAGCAAGACCTGCCCTGCAAGAGCATTGTACCTGTCACTCCTGCTGTTCAGCAGCTATCACTGGCAGCATATCGAAGGTAATATCAAGGGCGCAAACAATGGTTCAACACAAAAGTCGGGGCAAATATGTTTTTATAACACAGCCACACCATGCCACCAGATCTCCACTCCACGACATGCATTTATCGTCTTTAAATTACAGAATGAACACTATTGTGTAATTAACCCAATCTGCATGCCTAAATTACATCTAATTAACCAAATACATTAATATGTAATGGTATAATTATATCCTCCAAGTGCCGTTGGAGTTACGGTTTGCTATAAAGCCATGGTATTCTAATTAACTTGATTTACATATGGAAATTACATGTAATTAGTATAACCCATTAATGTAATTTCTAACTCCATAACCCATTACATAACTCATTTTTTCCTTATATGACATAGTTTCAAATTCTACCATTTTAGCTAAACTAATTTGCATATGTAAATCGAATGTAAATAGCCAATTTCTTAACATTTCCCATTTTCGTGTAACTCCATGCCCTGTAAATTCAATGAAATGTCATGAACAGAATAAGTCACCGTGTTTTATATATATATTAAATATCAATGTCCCATGGCACTGCACATGGCCAATCAAGTCCAAGGGCTGGATTCTATGTTGCCACTGCCAAGTATGGCGGTGGCCGAAAAAGATGGCGGCCCGCACACACTGGTTTTACTCCGCGGAGCCGCCACAATCTTATACGTGGTGGCTCATTAACATGGCCGGGCGTACCGCCCCCGCCCCGATGACGTGGAGGGGGCAGGCATGCCGTTCCCGGCAACGGCGTCCGGCACCACTGCGCAGGCGCCAGCGCCATTTTTAAAGGGCTTCAAGCCCTTTGAAGAAATTTTAATTTTTAAAGGGACTGAAAGGTTAAAATTTAATTTACACATCGCATTACATCTGCACTCCCCTCACCCACACCCCTAAGGAATAATCGAGTCATTAGTAGGCCATTCCCCCCAAAAAAACTTTGATTCAGATCACGACCTTTCCCCCGACCTTTAATAACTTTAACCCTCAACCCCTTCCCACCCTCCCCCCACCAGTCCAAAGAGTTTGACCCCGCTCCCCCACTCCCGCACAAGAAACTTACCTCCTCCCCCCTCCCCACAGGTGTTGCACCTCGTTTCCCCAGACGGGGATTCTAAGGCAGTGCCGGCTGCTGGGATGAAGATTGCGGCAGCACGTCAGGAGGCATTAATGCAGGTAAGTTATTTGAATATTCAAATCCGGGTCCCGTCGCCGTGCGTTGGGGGCCACCACAAGGCCTCACCGCCGCCAGCAAGATTGGAACGGGCCCTGCCGGCGTTGAGGTCAGTGGCGGGCCTCATCCGGGGCAATCTTCATGCCCTTCACCACCAAGGTGTCGAGGCCCCTATAAAATCCAGCCCAGGTGTCATGTTCAGCTGAAGTATGGTTGAGTAGTAATAATTGGCACCAAGTAATACTGGTGTAATTCGGGATCCATTTCAAAGTGCTAGATTGTGTCCATATTTTTACATAACATTATTATTATTCACAGTTAAACAGCAACATTCATGGCAATTTGGGAAACAAAATACAATTGTCTAGAGTATAGGGGTTTCTCAATAATATGGAAGGATAATGTTTGGAGGTTTAAACTAAGGCACTATGGTTCCATCACTTGGAATTTATAATGGAAAAGTTGACAGAAGTGTAGCCAAAACATGTTTTGTAGACAGGATATACTCAGTTATGGTCAGGAAATACTTAGATATAGACAGGATGTACTCAGATATAGACAGGAAGTACACAGGTGTAAACAGGAAATATACAAATATACAACATATTAAAATCTTACGTTTACACATACATCCTCCCTAAAAACCTGAACTTCCTTTTGTCATTTTCAGACATCAATTAAAATTGTAATCCAGCAGGCACATGTAAAGATGGACCCCACAGTTTTAGGCATCCCTGCCACTTGTTCAACAGAACATGTTAAAATCTCAGACCACAGAAACCTGGCAGTTTTCCAGTGGGTAAGTAGCATGGACAATTGTAACTGTCCACCTACCTGTTTTCCACTGTGCAAGTTCAGTTAAAATGGCCTCAACAACAAGAATCACTGGGCTGATTTTTTACAGCTCGCCACTGCTTCAAAACTGCAGGGTGATATGTAGCGCGGTGGCTCATTTAAATGGACGGGGCAGACCGCCCTCCCACCACCTCCCCTTCCCGATGATGTGGAGGGAGCAGGCACTCCGCCCCTGGTAAGGGCATCCGGCGCCACTGCCCATGGCATGGCACCATTTTTAAAGGGCTTCAAGCCCTTCAACTTCATTTAAATTGTTAAAGTTGTATACATTTTAAAATTAAAGTTAAAAATTTACTAAAAGATTCAAACCCCTATCCCACACCCCCAATGACTAAAGACTTTATTTACTATCCTCTCCCTCCAAAAAAAACTTACCTTACGATCCCAACCTCCCCCTGCAACTTTATTAACTTTCACCTTCAATTCCTTCCCACCATCCCCTCCATCAATCGCAGTTTTCCCCGCTCCCCGTCCCCGTCCCTGAAAGCTTACCTGCTCCCCTCTACCAACCAGTGTGCTGCCTCCACGGGAGTCCTGGCAACCACTGGCCAGAATATGACAGTGGGATGGCCGGCGCGACAGGGTAAGAATTAATTCTTAAATTAATACGCATTAACATATTTTAATTCTGTTCCCGTCGCCAAGCAGCAGGGATGGGGTGGGGGGAGCCACCAAGGCCTCACCACCGCTGGTAATGTGGGGTAAAGTCTTCCTGGCATCAAGGACTTTGGTGGGCCTCTCCCAGAGGTATGTTCTGGGTCCCCCCGCCATGACCCCCAACATCAAGCGCCCCACTACTTGCATTTATATAACATAGTAAAACATCCCAAGGCACATCACAGAAGTGATGTAAGACAAAATTTGACAGCAAACCACATAATGAGATATTAGGACAGTTGAAGAGGTAGGTTTTAAGGGGCATCTTAAAGGAGGAGAGAGAGCAAAAGAGGTGGAGAAGGTTTGGGAGGGAAGTCCAGAGCTTGGGGCTGAAGGCACGGTTTGCCAATGGTGGAGCAAATAAAATTGGGCATGTAGAAGAGGCCAGAATTGGATGAATGCAGACACCTCAGAGAGTTGTAGGGCTGGAGAAGGTTACAGAAATAGGGAGGGGTGAGGCCATGGATGGATTTGAAGACAAAGATAAGAATTTAAAATCAACTGTTACTAGACCAGGAGCTAATATAGGTCAGCAAGCAAAGGGATGATGGATGACTGGGACTTGGCGAGAGATATAATACAGGCAGTTGATGAGTTCATGTTTGTGGAGGGTGGAAGATGGGAGACCCCCATTATATTCTGCTCATGTTGAACTTTATAGATATCGATGCCAGACCTGCTGAGTAGTTCCAGCATTTCTTGCTTTTATTTCAGCTTTCCAGTATCCGCAGTATTTTGTTTTTATTTATAGATGTAGTGCATTGTTCATTTATTGTCCATCTAATATGTAGTGTATTGTTCATTTGAGGCCACTGTACATGCTTGGTGTAGCATGTGCAGTGTGTCACTAGATGGAGCCCATAATAAAGTTTCAGTCTACAGGAGCAATCCAGAAGGTAGTGCCATGTGTTTCTTCCAGACATTTACAACAGCAGATCTACAATGTGAGATCTTTCAATGGCTATAAAGATGGAATCTGTGACTGGGATTTTTCTCTCAGCGGACCGGAGCCGTCCACTGACTGAAAAGTCGGTGACGAACCCGCCTCCACCTGGCCTGGGGATCCAATCCGCATTTTACAGTTCCCTGGCTTTTTATTGGTCTGAAGCGAGACCTCCACCTGCTTGAGGCAGGAAGTCCCGCCTAATGGAGCTGCCAGCCAATTAGTGGGCCGGCAGCTCTTAGCCCTAGCAGCGTCACCGGGAGCAGTGGTCACTGCTGGGACTGCAACCCAGCCATCAGGAAGAAGATATCGGGGAGCCCGGAGAACGAAAGTAAGTTTTTGGTGCTTGCCGGGGGTGATCGGTCAGGCCCTGGCGAGGCAAGGGTGGGACGGGGACGTGTTGGGTGTTAGGGGTGATTGGGGCAGGGGGGGCAGCCCTCCATCGGGCACAGAGTGTCACGTGGCTTCTCTTGAGCCTGGGCCACCCGCTTGCCAAGGGTGAAATCCCCGTGGCGGCGGGCAGAGGCCCTTAAATGGCTGCTAAATGGCCATTTAAGGGCCTTGATTGGACTGGGGCGGATGGGCCATTTTTCACTGTTGCCACGCTGTATAACGTGGTGGTGGAGGCGGGAGCAGGTTGGGAAGGGCCCCCCGCCACCTTCCCACTCTTTGGGTCTTTGTGAGGGCGTAAAATTCCGGCCTTTATTTACCCTTATAGCCAGCTATAATTCACTGTGCTTTCAGTTGTGAGCTCCAGGTAATGCAGATTGTCAAATACGAACAGTGTTGGGGTTTGTGCACAGTAGGCCTTGGATCTTTGTGTAGCTAATGCAGGACAGTCATTTTGTCCCATACACCAATGTAAGGATAGTTTGGTCTACTTAAACCTCTGAGAAGAATTTATGGCAGGATTGTAGCACCCCACAAAATATGCATTTGTTTCTTCCACCTGCCATTATTACTTTTGATGATGCCTGTGTGATTGTGCCTGCGGGACGCTATCCTGCATCCTTGATCACACGCTTATCGCTGCACTGATGATCAAGATGGCAACGGCTATGCCCAACCTATCACATTTTGATGTGCACTTTGAGTCCTCATCTGTGTTCTGTCATTGGCAGAAGTGGCTGCAACAATTTGAGGGTGCAATGATGGGCTTTGGAATTACAGATGACGAGAAAAAAGGCCTTACTTCTCCCTATGGAGATGAAGAATTGGAAAATATTTTTAAGACACTTACGCCTGTGCAAGGTGACTATGACTCTGCAGAAAATGCCCTAACAACTTATTTCACACGCAAGCAGCATGCAATATCCAAAACAATTATTTTTCCGACGAACAAAGCAAGAAGCAAATGAGATAATTGATCAATATTGCCCATGATTGAGAAAACTTGCAGCCAAAGGTGATTTTGGTGACGTCAAACATGTCAAACAGGAAATCAAAACAAAGAATTGAAGGTTGCCTCTTTAGTCAAATATGCAGAAAAGCACTCGAGAAAAACAGAAAGCTGTCAGAGCTGCTGGAGTTAGCAAGATTGCTATCCTTTTCAGAGTCTAAAGCTGCTGAAGTTGAGGCTGCCAACAGCAACTGCCACACTTCTTGTTCAACTCATGTGAACAGTGTTCATCGCTCATGTAACAAGCAACCATCTGCGAAGCAACCACAGTAATCTCACAAACAGGATCATGACTTCTGTTACGGACAGGTGAGAGAAAATAGGGATGACTCCCCCACTTTTCACCTCTTGACTGAGCAAAGACACATGTCTTAAAGAAGTGTTTTAGCTCCTGAGTGTTTTAATTGTCAGGAACAGACAAATGACTGGTTTTCTTGTAGGTTTTAAAAGAAAGATAAATGTTTATTGTTCAACACCTGAATATGCACAACTACACCCACTCTCACATTCATTCAGGCATAGACACACTCAAGAAAAGATTGCAATTATAAAAGTAGCATTCATTTAGGTCTTATAATTTCAAGAGTTCTCTGTTATACTTGCTTTTCCCTGGGGTGAAGACTTGAAACGCTGCAAGCCTGTAATCCTTTTTTGTCCACTGAAGAAAAGTACTGGAGGTTTAGGAGGATGGATTTGGTGTTGTTTTATGTTTTCAGTAGCAGATTTCTCTTATAATACTCCAGTCAAGCTTCAACGGTGAAGCCCTGGTACATTTCCTCAGGTGGAGAGTTCAAGGCCAACTCAAGTCTCAGCCTACATGTGGCTTCAAAATGGTAGTCTTAGGCAGGGTCTTTTCACTTCATTGGCATAGATGTTTCTGCCCCTGTCTGCCCAGAATATGCCTTATTAAAACCCTTATCAGGAACCTAGTTTCTGTTATATGACCAGGGTATCTCTTTCCATTATCCTCATAAATAGTTTCTGATGGTTAGGCCATTGTCAGACATTGGAGTCTGGGTATCACTCATCCACATGCCATCTTGATAAAATAGAGCTTTTCACACCCATTTTCTGCATTCCAAGTTTGGAGTCAAAGAGTCTGCAGCAGTATTGTGAACCCAGTTTTTTATAATGAGTTTGTGAAATGCAGCCATTATCAGAAGAAGGGTCATTTGCATTTTAATTACATCTCCAAGAATTGGCCAGACTTGAAAATTAGCTCGGGGTTCTTGCAATTCCATGTGCATTGGCAGGAAAGAAGAGGTCACCTGACCTGTCAATTCCATTTTGTTTTACAGGCAAGTGTCTGTTTCGGGTTTGTACTTCATAAGTTCATATTTATAGTTCATAAGTTCGTATTGCGTGAACGTGACATTTGTCCAAACAATGCTTCCACTATGGCAGTACATATCCACACCTGACAGTATGCCTTTGCAAACCAGGGAATACAAAAATCTTCCCCTACAATAGTAACATAGCACTGAAAGTTCTTGGGACTTTTGAAATGCCAGTTGCATTCAAAGACACAGAACGAATGCTAGGTCATAACTGGAAAAAGTGACTTGCTCATCAGTTTCCATATGGCAGCAGATCTGCGCATGATTGCAGTCACATATGCAGTTCCTACGTGTACCAACAACATTCTTGAACTGTTCTTTGGCCTCCTGGTCTCGAGAGACAATGGATAAGTGCCTAGAGGTGGTCAGTGGTTTGTGGAGCAGCGCCTGGAGTGGATATAAAGGCCAATTCTAGAGTTACAGACTCTTCCACAGGCACTGCAGATAAAATTGGTTGTTGGGGCTGTTACACAGTTGGCTTGAACTGTACGCTGACCACTTCATGGGTATTGACAAACTGAAATGTGCTACATGCAAGGTGCTTCCAGCCATGTGTCAACATAGGTGAATACCATTCCACGTCAGAAAGCAGACTGAGAAGAAACTTCAGGACGTGCTTAGCCTTGACGTCATTGAGAATCTTAGGGATGAACTCACCCCTTGGGTCTAGCCCATACAAGATGTCAAGAAACCCAAGAGCGAGAACAAGATCAGAAACTGCATCAATATGTGATCACCAAACCAAGTAATACAACAAGAAAGACATTTGACACTGACAATTGACAATACAGACAAAAAGTGAATGGTACCAAACATTTTGCTAAACTTGACCCTAATTCAGGCTACCATCAAATCGAGTTTGCAGAAGAATCGAGGTATCTTCCAGTGTTATCCACTCACATCGGGCTCTTTCGATACAAGAGGCTTAACTTTCAAGTCAACTCAGCAGCTAAGGTATTTCAGCACATGATTTAGTCTACACTGCAAGCCACTGAATATCACTGA